>NC_080162.1:181489364-181829422 GCF_950295315.1 Erinaceus europaeus
ACTCAGGTAGTGGGCTTGCTTGTGCATCACCCAGGTTTAAGCCTGCTCCCACTACTCCTTCTCTTTCTCATTGTCTCTGCTCTTTCTCACTAACAAATACTTTTCTTCAGTCTAACCCTCTCCCAACTGAGCCATTTCAGCACACAAATACTTTTTAAAAAATATTTTTACATTTTATGTATTCATTTATTCATTTATTTATTCCCTTTTGTTGCCCTTGTTGTTTTACTATTGTTATTGTTGTTATTGATGTCGTCATGGTTGGATAGGACAGAGAGAAATGGAGAGAGGAGGGGAAGACAGAGAGGGGGAGAGAAAGATAGACACCTGCAGACCTGCTTCACCGCCTGTGAAGCAACTCCCCTGCAGGTGGGGAGCCGGGGGATCCTTACACTGGTCCTTGTGCTTTGCGCTACTTGCGCTTAGCCTGCTGTGTTACAGTCTGACTCCCTCTAAACACTATTTTTCCTCCTCCTTTTCTGTACTACATCTTTGTCAAACATCATACATTTAAGCCATAGTGAAGGCTTTAGCCACTATTACTAAAACTAAGGGTCACAGTTATGGGTATATCATGCTCAGTTTCAAAATTTGACTTTTGATTTTGTTTTCACTCATGTACATAAGAAGCTACAAATACACCTCTTGAAAAATAGAATGGAGATGAGTTGTCAGGAGTTTTTTTCTTGGTCCTAGCACTCACAGCAAATGGGATGGTTACCATTTCTAAGACTGAATAGGATGCATTTATCCTATGTTCACAGCAGGTAATTCACTTTTATTATGTGTTTTTTTCAATGAAATTCTAGTATCATCTCTGACAAGTTACAAGGAAAACACTCAAAGGTAACAAAGGACTCACTTGACCCAAATCAACCAAAAATGTCACTTTACGCTAGTCCATTCTACATAAACATGAAAACTTATTATACTCTTATAGAAATTTATTTCTGAGAGAGTTCATCTTTCATGGGCCATGTGATACATATGCCATATGAGATGTCTGTTACCATAGTGAAAAAATAACTTTTCTTTTAAAAAAAGTAACTTTGCCCTTTTTCTTAGTGGTAATAGTTTTAATTTTAATTAAATGTTAATTCCATTTTTTTCCTGAAAACCTTTTTAACAATGAATGATTTGGGGTGGGTATCAGATAGCATAATAGTTATGTAAAGAGACTGGAGGCTCTGAAGTCCCAAGTTCAGTCTCCCATTATCATAAGTCAGAGCTCAGCAGTGCTCTGGTACAAACAAACAAACAAAAAAAACCCAATTTTAAAATCAAGCAGGTTTTATATATATTACATATATATATATATATATATATATATATATATATATATATGACAGTAAAATACACTAATACAGTAGTTGTTACATGTGTAACATTTCTTAGTTTTCCACATAATACTCTCACCACCCACCCTTCCACCTAGATCCTCCTCCACCATCATGTTTCAGGACCTCAACGCCCCACCTCATCCGTGCCCCAGAGTCTTTTACTTTGCAATAAACCAAATCTATAGACAGGCTTTTTAACTTAGCATTCTGTCTCTAGTAGTTCTCCTTTATGTAGGATGGTTGTGAGCAGGGGGCAGAGGGTACAGGAACCCAGGCCCTGTCGATTAAGCGTCTCACTGTACTTGGGACAACCTCCCATCTATCTACATACACTGCTGGCTTAGGAAGAGAGGTCACCACTACTGACAATCACAGTTTTAATTTTTATACTAAATTTATACTAAATTTTATACTAAATTATATTAAATTTTTATACTAAATTTATACTAAATGTATACTAAATTACAGAAAATTTTATGTTGGATAATTTTATCTTTTAAAAATTTTTTTAAATTCTCCATACTGCACAAGCTTTGACTCATAGCAGACAACAGTCATTCACATGGTCCAAAAACTACAAATAAACCTCCTAGGTGAATCAAAGAAATGGCTCTACTTCCATTGGCCATCTCATGCTTCCTGAAGAAGTAGTGATATACATTGAGGAGTCACTCAAGACTATTATAGCCTGAAGGTAATAAACTGAAGATCTTGGTCATGATTATAAATTCTGTTTAGCTACCTGTCCTTTCCAATGTCTTCTCCTTGTTGGTTTATTTTCTCCCATTTTAAAAATTTCCCTCTAAACAGAGTAGAATGAATCGTGACTTGGACCAGAGAATCTGGAATCAGATCATAGGTTCAGACCACAGAAAGACCACTAAACCAGCATGTGAGTCAGGGCATGTTTCTTATTTTGCTTCTAAGAAACAGGGTAATAGAAATGTCAGTCTCTTACTTGATTTTATGAAGACTGGGTCATTCTGTAAAAATATGTAGAAATGCCTAATAGGCTCACTAAGCACTGGCTGTAATCATAGGACCTATGGTCATAGTTGACATGTAAAAAACAAAATTCAGGAAATCCAAGGAGTTTCAGAAACTTTACACAGGAAAAATACTTGAAGATTTATAAACTAAAGTGTGTCATTTTGAAAATCTACAAGAAAAAAAAAAGATTTACAAGAAAGAATTCTCAGATATGAACTAGGTGGTCAAGTTTCAAGTTGCTAGTTCTGTTCTAAAACAATAAATGTGTTCCACAAAACCAGTGCACAGGAATCATAGCATTAATCTTTGTCTTGAAAGCAAATGGATGTTTAAATCTTTTCTTTTCATGCTCTAAATTAGTAAAGTTAATTCCCACTGTAGTTCATAAAAATGGGCTCACTAAAAAACAATACTTACAAGAGGGCTGGACAGTGGCGCACTGGATTAAGCACACATAGTATGAAGTGCAAGCACCCCAGCAAGTATCTAAGTTCGAGTCCCCGGCTCCCCACCTGCAGGGGAGTTGCTTCACAGGTAGTGGAGCAGGTCTGCAGGTGTCTATCTTTCTCTCCCCCCTCTGTCTTCCCCTCGCCTCTCAATTTCTCTCTGTCCTATCCAAAAAAATTAAAAATAGCTACAGGAGCAGTGGATTCACAATGCCAGCACCGAGCCCTAGTGATAACCCTGGAGGCTAATAATAATAATAATAATAATAATTAATAATAATAATAATTAGTAGTAGTAGTAGTATTTTTCCTGATGCAACAATATCATAAAAAATTAACAAAAGAAAATCATCAGTTCAAGTCTAGTCCTAACTGCACTGGAGGAAACTTTAGGGCTCTAGCATCCTTCCCCTTCCCTCTCTCCTTTAGTCTCTCTATCTCTGTCTCTAGCTGAGGAAATAGTCATCTTGGAGTTGGACAACCTTGGTGGGGGGGTAGGGGTGAGTGGTGGAAATGACTTAAAGTTTAGCCTGTTCCAGAGTTTACATTTTCAGTACTTACACTGTGCTATAGAGTATATTTGACTCAACAAATTGATTGTGCCACTGTGCCACCATTTACAGATACCTATCATGTCCTTTCCTCCGCAGCAGGAGCTGGAAATAAGGAGTTAAAAGATATGACCCCTACCTTCAAGAAGCTCTGTTTTCATTAGGTATATAGACTGACACACATTGGCTACCACTCAATATGAAAAATGATATAATCGATAAAGCACAGTGTTAAAGTCTCCTCGCTTAAGCTGAGCTGATAAACCATTTTTCAGGTGACAAAGTCATATCTTTTTATTTCTTCATTATTTAGTCTATTCATATTGATCGAATTCTGGGGCGGGGAGGACCTCTCTTAGGGACAGGCAGTGGTATACCTGGTTGAGTGTATTTGTTACAGTGCAAAAGGACCCAGATTCTAAAAAAAATAAAAAGACCCAGGTTCAAACCTTTAGTTATCACCTGCAAGGGAAGCTTCTTTATCTGTGAAACAGTAATGTAGGTGTCTATCTTTCTCTCTTTTTCCCTGTCTCTTCCTCTCCCCTCAATTTCTCTCTGTCCTATGAAAATAAATTAATTCAATAAATTAAATTTTAAAAAAGAAAATAAAACTTTATCTTTGCTTTCCATAGGTCATGTTTTAATACAGAAATCAGGGGTGTTAACTCTAGGATAAAGAGAACTTAACAACCTCTAAAAAGATAATATGTGTTACCTGCTCAGTAGAGCTTAAGGGATAGGCAGAGAATTAAATGACCACTGGAAGTAACCCCAGTCCTGAAAATTAAGGGAACACTTTAATATATGGGATGTGATTGGACTGTTGACTACAGCTTGCCTTCTTTGTTCAGAGATTATTTATCCTGTCTTGAGAACATTGAGGATGCTCTCACTCAAACCAGGAGTTGAAGTTGGAAATGTTCCTGGTCTTTCTTGCTCCCTTGTCCCTCTGAACTTTTAATTGTTCTCCCTCAAAAAACAAACAAACAAACAAAAATTCAACATTCAACTCATAGGATTGGTGTGTGACTAAAATTAGATAACATGAATAGTATTGTGGTGGACAACTGTTGTTTATCTCTTTCCCAGCCATCTGAACTTCCTTATCATACTCTCCTTCTCCTCCTCAACCCTTTTAATTCTTTACTACAAAGAGCTCCACCCTCTAAGTAACCAAATCCAAATTTACAATGTATTTATCACCTTTATTTCAAAATTTTATTATCAGCTGATAATAATAATAATAGTTATTATTATTGTTGTTATTTTTGTTGCTACCAGAGTTATTATCAGTAGGGCTCAGTAACTGCAAATGAATCCACTATACCCAGTAGCCACTTTTTAAAATTTTCCTTTTAGATAGGGTAGAGAGAGATCCTAAGGGGTGATGGAGATAGAGAGGAAGAGAAAAAAACAAACACCTGTAGAATTCCCTCACCCTCATGAAGTTTCCCTCACGCAAGTGGGGACCTGGGACTTAATCCTTGGTCTTTTTGCTTGGTAATATATGTGCTCTATCAGGCTTGCTACTATCTGGCCCCCCAAAATAACAATAACAGCAACAACAATGGCAATGAATACATTTTGGGTAAGTTTGTTAAATTATCTTAGAGTTTATGTAGAAGAGAGTAATTCTACTTTATGTACCCATAGGCATAATATCTAAAGCCTCAACAATAAAAAAATTTTAAAAAAAACTACAAAAGGAATCTTGTCATTCCACAAAGATAATTATTTTTTAATATTTATTTTGCTAGGACAGAGAGAATTTGAAGGGGGGGGACAGAGAGAAAGAGAGACATCACCTGCAGAATTTCTTTATTGCTCCTGAAGCTTCCCTTATATAGGTGAAGAGTAGGGCCTTGAACCTGGACCCTTGAGTGTGGTCATTTGTGAACTTAATCTGGTATACCACTCACCACCTGGCCCCCTCACAGAGACAATTTTTTGAAAGTAAAGTTAAGCTCTAGTAATGCGTTTTGCATTGGTCACAAGTTCTACATAATTCCAAACAGTTTATTTGGGAAAAAAAAAAAATCTTTCTGTTCTGCAGCAAGGAGATGGAAGGAAAGTATAGATGTTCTTTCTGCTTGGCTGAAGGCATCTGGCTCTGTGGACATTTCTTCTGTTCTACATGGAGAAACATCACTATGTTACTTTCAGGAATGTTAGTGGGTTAATGAGAGTCTCCTTAAAATGGGTGAGAACATAAGAGGTATCAATTAATTTTGGAAGAGCTCTGACTTGACCAAATTGCCATACCATTTAAAATGTTTCAAACTACAGCTTTTTCTTTTTTTTAAAATATAGATTTAAAAATACATAAAAAGTCAAATAAATCTTAGCTGCTATTATTTGTCTGAAATAAAGTATTTTCTTAACTTGTTTGGAAACAGCTTACAGACCTCTGTTAGTTGACAGAATAAATAATATTCTATCAAATTCATTTATATACTTCTAAATCTTGGTTTCTTCATCATTGATATAATCAGTCTCTACGTGATATCCAGAGTTAAGAGACAGCTGCCCTGTTAAAGTGCACATGCTACCATGAGCAAGGACCTGGCCTGGAGCCCCAGCAGCACACAGGAATATTGTGCAACCCACGGAGAGAAGCTCCATGAATGGTGGAGCAGTGCTGCAGTGTCTCTCCTTCATTTCCTATCTCTATCTCTCTCCACCTGAGGTTTGAAGGGGAAATTCTGTAGGAGCAGTGGAATTGTTCAAGTGTAAGGCCCCACAGGCAAACAATGAATACATTAAATAATAATATAAGCATTTACTGACCATACTTAATGCTTTGTACCAAGTGATGACGTAAATTTGAATCAAAAGTAGAGGGAAATCTGCAATGATTCTCAAACAATTTAAAAAAAAATCTAGAAGGATAAAACAAAACATACACTGATTTCTTAAAAAAAAACCTTTACCAACTGAAGATTATGAACACATCAAAAAGGTCCACTTTCAACTTTTTTAAAGCATACACACACACACACACACACACACACACATATCTAGCATTCCACTGATATGCACCTTATAGCTTTATTAGCCCTATGTTGATAGGAATGAAACAGGGTTATTATACAAAGTGATAGAAGGAAGTGTAAGATAATCACAGAGAAGTTTCACTCATACATCGAATATAAACAATCAAAGCAAATATACTGGCAACAAAACAAATTCTTTAACTCTGAAAAGTATCACAATTATCTGAACAAAAGCATAAGTAGAGGGGTCATTTGATAGTGGAATGATTACTCCTGAAATTCTGTAGTATCGGAAATAAATAGTATATAGCTGAAATACTATGAACAATTTCCTACAAGTGACTTGCTAATTTCCTACAGGGTACCTAGAAGTGTTTTTGGAAAACTTGGTGGCACCCACTTGACCAAGGACAAGAGCTAATGTGGATAACTGCAAATTCTAATTTAACATTGCTATTTGACAGCTACTGTGTGAAGCTAGGTGACCCATATGAAGCTTTTCATTCTTCAGTAAAACCCTGAAGCATGAGATCATTACGATCTAGAAAGTCAGTGCTGACTTACATGAAGGCCCAGTGACTTAAGGCTCTAGGGTATAAGGGAGAGGCTCCAGAGGCCCCTCTTCACTTTATGTTCCTAGTTCTTCTAGTGTTTGTTCCTAGTAATAATCAGGAAAGAGGAAGCCCAGAGAGACAGACAGAGGGTTGGTTTCTGTTTTATCTTTAATGACCCCAAATCAGAGCTCCTGGTGGCAGCTTTTGTCAGTGCAAATACTAAATTAGGCCCCATGGTTTTAAATAATTCTAAATCGGGAAGGCCATGATCTCACAGTAGGAATAGCAATATTTCACTTGCCTAGTGAACAATACTATACATATAAGCTGAGCTTTCTTGAGATACAGTCCTTGCTCCCTTATAGGAGTTAGGTGGTGGCATTTTTTGTGTGTCACTAGGTACACCTTGGCAATATAGCTCAATGTGATATGAATTTTTAAAATATATTTTCACTTGCTGTAAATCACTACTGCTACTTGTAACCAGAGAGATGTTATAAACAAAAAAGCCATAAATATGTTTATTTATATGTGTACTATTTATAGTACCTCCCTGTGAGAGAAGACCTTTATTTTATTTGTCTATTTTTAACTTTAGTCTAATTATATTGTTGTTATCTCCAGGGTTGTTTCAAGCACTACAAATCCATGACTCCTGGCAGCCATTTTTCATTTTATTGGATAAGACAGAGAAAAACTGAGAGGGGAGGGGAAGATAGAGAGGGGAAGCTAAAGATAAACACCTGAAGACCTGCTTCACCGCTTGTGAAGCGACCCCTTGCAGGTGGGGATCCAGGGGCTCAAACCAGTATCCTTGAGCCCGTCCTCGGTCTGCATACTATGTATGCTTAAACAGGTGTGCCATGCCTGGCATAGCCTTAATATTTTTAATGATTTAACATTGATTTTTAAGATTATGTAAGTTTCAGGTGACTGTAAACTGGTGTATCCACTTTATTAAACAGTATGCAGATTCCTTAGAAAACCATTAGAAATAAAATTATGATCTGGCTATTCTACTGTGTATATATATCCAAGGAATACAGAAGCTCACGTGACAGAGTGATGTCTGGTTCTTTCTCTCTCCTCTTATCTTTCTCATAAGTAAATAAAATCTTAAAAAAAAAAAGAATAGGAAAACGTCCAATGGAAGGGATAGGATATGGAAATCTGGTGATGGGAATTATATGGAATTGTACCCCTGTTATCCTACACTCTTGTTAATCATTATTAAATCACTAACAATTTTTTTAAAAGTGGTTCTCCATGAAAATTTAGTTATTCAAAATTGGTCATTCCCTATGTGTCCTTCTAACTATTCTGAACCTACAGCATATCTAGCAAATTGAGGTTCAGCATGGAAAATTGTATGACTCCAACGACATTTATTTTGACTGTAGTTATTCCTGAACCAAATAATTATTTATAATAGAACATACTACGGTTAATGTATCATAATGACAAAGCTTTAAGTTAATGATCTATGTACAATTTCACACCCTACTAACAGATACTTAGATAACAAATATGAGCCAATCAGCCCAACTGGGAGGTAAAAGGTGATAGTCTGATCACTTCCCTCTCTCAAGTCAAAAGCACTGTGAACAAAAACTAGAGATGTTTATAGCTCTCAACTTCCAGGCAGTTATTTTAATTTTGGTGATTACTATAATGGCAACCATCAGGAAAACAGCAATGAACACAAATGCTATCCTGTGGTCAGACTTTGGAAGGATCCATTCTCTTGATTTGTATTGTTTCTATTACTAGGATTCATTTCCCAAAAAATAGACTTTTTTATAATTTCATTTTGCATTTCAGAGTCCATTCGTCTAGAGTATCATTTGTACAAACCAAAAAAGTATTCATTTAACTAGCTTCTTTTACAGTATTTGATTCTAATATTAAATGAAAATAGTTTATTACCTATCTATAGATGTTATCTTTACAGTCTGATAAAATCACTCATACTGCAAAACATGTTTGGGGATAAATCCTCTTTGCTCTGATAGTTTGGAATGAACTATTCTAACTAATAGTGGTAATAATAAGTCATCTCTAATATGTATCATATGTTAGGTATATCTATATACCAGAGATTAAACTGAGTAGCTCATTTAATCCTCACAGTATCTGAAATACACCACTCAGAATACAAGGCTCAGCTAGGCTGCTAGTTTGCGTAAGCAGCGAAGAGCGAAGTTAACCCTCCATCTCAAATTGCCCTACTCCTGAGCCACGGTTCCTCACTATTAGGAAGGTGGTATTGCCCCACCATTCTAACAGTTCCTATAAGTAGCCAAGATACACAGGTCCTATGACCTTCTGTGAGGATAAGGGCTCTCAAAGGTTTGCTTAAGCTAAGGAAGTACATTGACCTTCATGACTCTTACATTCCAAGGAAGTTCAACAGCTGAGAGTTTCCTGACACCTCATGTATGCATCCAGCCCTTTAACCCCTTCCATTATGCTTCCTTTATGCTTTTTTTCCTTCTTCAAAATTTGTTTCTGTTCCTCAACTGAATTCCTTCTCATTAAAATAGCTTTTGATTCCTATTAAATTTGTATGTATCTTAGAGATGGAAAAATAAAAAACAAAACTCAACCTGAGAAGATCTTTACATGCCACACATCAGACAAGAAGTTAATAACCAAAACATATAAAGAGCTCACCAAATTCAGCAACAACAAAACAAATGACCCTATCCAAAAATGGGGAGAGGATATGAACTGAATATTCTCCATAGAAGAGATCGAAAAGACCAATAAACATATTTTAAAAAATGCTCCAAGTCATTGATTGTCAGAGAAATACAAATAAAGACAAAAATGAGATGCCACTTCACTCCTGTGAGAATGTCATACATCAGAAAAGATAGCAGCAACAAATGCTGGAGAGCTTGTGGGGACAAAGGAACCCTCCTGCTGGTGGGAATGCCAATTGGCCTAATCCCTCTATAGAGCAGTCTAGAGAACTCTAAGAAGGCTAGAAGTGGACCCACCCTATGACCCTGCGATTCGATTCCTCTTCTGGGCAAATATCCTAAGAAACCAAATCCACCCATCCACCTATGTTCATAGCAGCACAATTTGGAATAGTCAAAACCTGGAAGCAACCCAGGTATCCAACAACAGATGAGTGGCTGAGTAAGTTGTGGTCTATATACACAATGAAATACTACTCAACTATTAAAAATGGTGAATTTACCTTCTTTACCCCATCTTGGATGGAACTTGAAGGAATCATGTTAAGTGAGATAAGTCATAAACAGAAAGATGAATGTGGGATGATCTCATAGGCATAAGTTGAAAAACAAGATCAGGAGACAAAACACTAAGCAGAACTTGGACTGGATTTGCACCAAAGTAAAAGACTCTGGGGTGGTGCTTGGGAGTGTTCAGGTCCTGGAACATGATGACAGAGGAGGACTTAGTGGTGGTTGTTTTGTTATGTGGAAATGTTATGCATGTACAGACTATTGTATTTTACTGTTGACAGTTAACCATTAATCCCTCAATAAAGAAATTTAAAAAATAATAAAGATAATAAAAAAGATCATTAACTCTGCTATATAAGCTAGCTTTATATCACTTAGTAAAAAAAAAGAAAAGAAAAAAGAAAAACTCAACCAATGGAGTGTGTGTTGTACAATGTATGAGGTCTTGCGCTCAAGGCTCTCTGCCACATGGAGTACCATGAAGAGTACCAAGTGATCTCTGTAGATAGAAGAGCAATACTGTGATGTCTTTCCTTGCTCGCCCTCTCTCTCTCTCCTCTAATCACTCTCTGAAATATAGTGAATAAAATATACATGCATGAGACAGCAGAGTCACATTAAAAAAAAATCAGCGAAGATCCCTCCACTGTTATTCTAAATGCCAAGCAAACTGAAGTTTATGCAAAATCATGGTTGTGTAGGGAAAGTTTTCTGATCTCTCTATATCTATTCTGCCATAAATCTTGTGATCCATTATAAATATTTCTTTTCCTTTGGTCAGTGCACAAGTAACACTAGATATAAAAACAAAATTTAACATGAAAGTTTCCTTTTATAGTAGAATGAATACATTAAATGCAATGTTACTACAGATTCTTAGAAACTTAACTTAAATAATTGTGTCAAAGGATTCAGCAAATAAAAGCAATTTTATTCTTAGCAGCTATCTCATTAAAATTCTTAGAAGTCTTACAATTACTTATATAGAAAGTAGTTCTTCAAACATTAACTTTATGAATTATTTAATTGAAACAAGACAATATTACTACCTAAGATATTATGAATTCAAAGAGGGTTTACTTGAAAGAGCAAGGCTCTCTCTGAAAAACATTATGTCATTAAGAATTTATTGTGTGGACCCTCTTTGTATTCTTACAAACAGATATCAGACTGGAGACTGGTCTTGATTCAAACCCTGCACTTATCCACGTGTGTGTGTGTGTGTGTGTGTGTGTGTTTCATCTGAATAATAGGTAACCCCCACTTGGGTCAAAAGTCCTATGATGAGTGGAAGGTTGAATGTAAACAAGTGATCTATCCACCCTCTAGAGTTCAAGGAAGAACTGAGTGCATGATCCTGGAAGCCAGATCTAGTATTCTTTCCTCTATGTGCACAAGACAACATTTTACCTATAATGATAATCCCCAGAACCTGCAGGTCAGTTAGAGCAATCTTAGCAAAGCAACACATCTGAAAGCTTGCCTTTCAGAAGCACCTCATGTCTTCTTTGCATAAACTGTGTGACATACAGAACAGCCCACACACTATTCTAGATGAAGAATTTATACAATGTAAAAAATGAAAAACCCACATCTAAGGCTTTCAGCCTATTTTAAAAAACATAAAGCAATTTAAAATAGATAAGCTATCCAGATTCCCTAAAATATCTTTAAAAAAAAAAACAAACACCTAGCATTACTCAGGTCCAATCTCTGAGAAATGATATTCAATCACTGTCTGTTATTTAACCTTCACACAGAAATACAGAAATTGTGAAACACTAGGTGTAGTTTGTATTTCTCTATTGTTATAGCATCCTCAGTTAGCACTCAGTGGCAAGTTCTGAGCGTTTAGTATGTGTCAGAACTGTGGCATTTGTCAGGAATGGAAGATTAAGAGAAGCAGTCTGATCTCTCAAGTGTGACAACTTAGCTGAGGAAGTGAGCATAGCACAGATAGATTATTTAGGCTATAACATGAAGAAAGAGAATCAGGGGGACACAGAAGAGGAGCATATAAACTAAGACATGAGGAAAACAAAGACATTCTAGGTCAGGAAGCAGTGTTGGCCATGAAGCCATGAATATGCCAGGTATGTGCACATATGGCTTCAGCCAGTATACAGGGCACTCTTAGGAAAAACAGGGGGAGGCGGAAGTGACCTCAGAGTGGATGTATCATGGAAGAGTATTACTTGTTGGGTGCAATGAAAAACTAGTTCAGATCTGAGGTGTCTCCAAGAACAGCTGAAAGTCTGGAATAACTGTAGATTAACCACCAAGAATGACTGGTAAGGAATATGATAGGGTTGGAAGGTTGTGAAGAATCTAATACAGTGCTAGGAGTTTGAACTGGACTCTTTGCAATATAAAATCACTGCCCAAATTAGAGTCACAGTTTTGATGGATAATCCTGTTGACTGCATGAAAACAGAGTTGATGGAGAAATGAAATAAAGTTCAGTTAGTGACTATATGGTCATACTTCGACTATGAGATGATCAAGATGTACAGTACAGCAATGGATTCAGTGATCACAGTTGAACAAAAAAAAGAATGGGATAAGTCAAGGTGGGAAAGCTCATAATAAGGAGAAAGTATAACTAAGGAGAAACAGAAGACTCAGTGATTGTGACCAGTGTATGATTCATAAGGTAGAATTTTTTATACATGTGCTAATATTTCAAAACGAGAAACACATAGACGTGAATTCATGACTGATAATTGTCCTGCATGTCACCAACATGGGTTTAGTAGGACATTAATTGTCAACCATAAATTAAAGTCTTCATTAAATAGTAGGGGGGTGACAGGAATATTGAATATTGACAATAAAATAATGATAAATAAAAATGGCACAGGGGGAAAAAACTGGGGAAGCCAGGTTTCAGATAGACTGAATATGATTCTCAATATGTCACTTAGTGAGAGACAACAGACAGCAATTTGGCATTTCTGAATCTAATCTGTGTAACAGAGTTAGTGATATTTTCCCATAGTTTGCAGCAGGCAAACTAATTTCCATGGGCTAAATCCAGCCTTCTGACAAGCTTTATTAGAACCCTGATGCACCTTTTTCTTTCTTTCCTTCCTTCTTTCTTTCTTTCTTCCTTCCTTCCTTCCTTCCTTCCTTCCTTCCTTCCTTCCTTCCTTCCTTCCTTTCTTTCTTTTATTTTATTTTTTGCCACTAGGGTTAACTAGGGTTATCGCTTGTGCTTGGTTAAGGCATTATGAATCAGCAAGAAGCCATTTTTTCTCCTTTTGTTTTTTCTTTCTATATTTTATTGCACAAAACAGATAAAAATTGAGGGGGGGTAGAGAGAGAAAGGAGACACCTGCAGATCCACTCCTCTGCTTGTGAGGCACCCCCCTACCACCCCCTCCCCCCGCCCCTGCCCCTCACCCTTCCACCAGCAGCTGGGAGCAGGGGCTCAAACCCTGGTCTTTGTGCATGGTAATGTGTGTGCTCAACCAAGTGTGCCACTGCCTGGCCTGCACTCATTTTTTTTCATTGATTATGGCTATCGGCACACCACACAAGCAGAGGTCAGATGCACAGGAAGCTGAAAATATTTACTATCTAACCTTCTATGCAAAAAGTTTATAAAATCAATATAAAAATCCCCAGGTTAAATATATGACACACAAAGATCCCCAATATAATTCTTCCTCTACTACAAAGAAAGGAAGACAATGTAAACTTCACTTCGTGACTCTGGGATTGAGGAAAAAATGTTGACTTTGGCAAGGTCATAACTGAAGAAATAGTTGAAAAAGAACTGGGCTCAAAATACTAAGACAGAGTGTCACCAGAACACTCTAATGTTAATATGAAGGTTTACCTTATACTTCACTTGAGAACTTTAAAAACAGAAGCTAATACGCCCTTGTGAGAAGCATCTATTACTGTGTCAGGTATCAATTTAACCACAGTATTTTCCCCAAGAGTAAAATCTCTGCTCAAAACAGGCTCTGGGAATAGTGACAGCTATTATAAAAAAGCAAATAGAAAAATCAACTTAATTTGCACAGCCAGAGCCGAGAGATTAAGGGAGGGCTTAGGATGGACGAAAAATCAGATCTCTCAGAGATCTGAGATGGAGAGAAAAAGAATTATTAAGACACTCACTTTCAAGAGTTGAGAAGAAAAAAAATCTATCTACTCTCAGATTCTGATGCTTTAGGACAATGTCAGACAAATATCAGTTAAAGAGCAAGTGAAACCTGGATTTTTAATGTCTATTTGCCTTCTAAAATTAGGACTCTTCAAGGCATTCAGTTTCACTGACATGTAGTTACATATCATCTCATTAAAAGATTTAGAACCAAGCTAAAAATAAATGTAAAATTAAAATGGAGTCAAAGAAATTCAATGGAAACGCAAGTTGTTCAATGAAGCTTATCCAAAACAACCCCTGATAAGGAAGGTTTTTGTGATGCCCAGCAGGCAGGGCTGCTGAAAGAGCAGTGAGACAGGATTTCCTCTGAATTTGTCTGGAAGGGCTTCCCCAAGTGAAGGAGCCAAAAGTAGGTGTGGAGAAAAGATGAGGAGGCAGTGAGCCTTCTCAGACTGAGAGAATGTAAGAGTTTACATAAAATAACAAAGGCATTTCTTCATTTGACTGAACAGCAACATGAAAGGTTTTCAGACATTTTCAAAGTAACCAGAGGTCATAGTATGATTGCTTGGCTCTTTGCTGCACTAAAAGTACATCAGGAGACCATCCATCATAGACAGTCAGAATGTCTGATAACTTTCATCTTCAATGAATTGTCATCTAATCTTCAGACTCAATCTTAGATGTATGCAGCAGGGCAGGACAGTTCATCAAAGGTTGACATATGCCATGTAACAAAGGAAGGCAAACCAGAACCCAAAACAATGTTTTACAATTGTAACATAGCATATATTTCTGTGAGCACATAAATGTACCTGCTACATTGTTAAAATATGCCTCTTAAAACAGTTCATTCCCCTTTAAGCTACTTCATGAATAATCTATACATAAAGGTTTGAGGAAGAAAGTGCGTGTGATTAGCACTTTGTAAATACTCCATGCAATTTAAAAATATTTATAATGACTCATGAGTTAAAAGAATGAAAAACAAAGACTGGTGCTTAAAACAGCGTTTTGATTTGAATTTTAATATTCCTCATAATGCAATTACTTTACTTATATAATGCAATAATTTTCACACCTGCAGAATTCATTTAAGAAATATAATAAAATGTGCTACCTTTTTTTAACATAGCAAATGTATAATGGCAAATTCATGTTATCCTAGATTTTAGCCTACTATTTTACATTTTCTTTCATTGAAGTTGTATTTCATGCCATCTGCAGTATAGCAAATAATCGCCTTTTAAATACCACCATTGCCTATCTATGTTTTTCTACCTTAAAATTAAAAACTACACTGAAGTAAAACAGGCTATTCACATAATGATATGAGCTTGTTGCAAGCTTTCTAAAGTGAAATTGATGAGATACATCTAATTTATCACAGAACGTATCTGTTGCCATTCTTCATACAATAGCACTAAGCTGGTTTTCAACTTGACCAATGTCTTGTTGACACTGTATGCTCAAATACAAATCTGCAAGTTAGACAGCCCCATGTAAAATGTTATTAAAGGCAGATGTAACTCTAAGATATGTAATGAAATGTGAATTTTATCAAAAACTTAATTTGAAAAAAACCTTACTTTTAGATAAGGGTAATTTAGATGGTACCAAATAACACAACTGTAGTACAATATTCACCATATTTGAACTGTACTTTAAATGTTGCATTATTCAAGGAGGAAAAAACAAAACATGATGGGAAACCCAGAGTTAGTTTGCTCAAACTCAGAGTTAGCTTGCTCAGGTTCTCTGCAACAAAGGATGTTCCAAGCAAGCCAACCCATTCGGGAGTTCAGAGAGGATTACTTGGCTGTCCTTGGCACTGTTGTGGTGTAGGCTTGAGAAGCTATTTAAAGTGGCATTCAACATTTGTGGTTGTGTCAAGAGTGACTCAACCAGACAGACATAAGTAAAAGCATAAAATCCAGGGTGACAATGACCTCTAACATACTGAAACAAAATCCTGGGAGAAAAATGAAAATACTTCTTCCTACTATTCTTGGACTATGAAAACACTTGCCAAGGACTTCATGGATAATCAGGTTATCACAAGTTAGTATTCTGAATGAGTTATTCAGATAACAAAGTTGCATAAACCCTAAATTACTGAAACATACTATAATTCCTTGCATTTTCTTGTCTAGGTATTACTTTAAAATGCAATAAGCACTAACAGATAGGTGGCAGTGGGTATAATATGAGTAACATACATAACACAAACAAATACACACACACAGAGACACACACACACAATTCAAGTACCATCCAGTAATGACTATAGTCACCTGGATTACTCTCATTAAAAATATCAGGCCTACACAGAGGAATCCTCCTGCACTGCTGACTGGTCTACCCCCTGTGCAGAGCAGTCTGGAGAACTCTCAGAAGGCTAGAAATGGACCTTCCCTATGGCCTTGCAATCCCTCTCCTGGGGATATATCCTAAGGAACCAAAAACACCCATCCCCAAAGATCTGTATATACCCATGTTCATAGCAGCACAATTTGTAATAGCCAAAACCTGGAAGCAACCTAGGTGTCCAACAACAAATGAGTGTCTGAGAAGGTTATGGTATATATACACAATGGAATACTACTACGTTGTGAAAAATGATGAAGTCAATTTCTTCACCTCATCATATAGTATATATATTTAGCACAAATATTTATGATGAGCTATTTTTGTGGAACAATGTGGAAGTATAGAGAAATTTAAAATTATTAGAGTTTTCAAAACATTTTATTGTTGATAAATAACTTCAGTAATATATTTTAATATTTTATAAGAAGCATTTAATATTATATTTATTATATAGTATTTAATTAAATGGCTAGTTCAACATTCCTCAACAATTTCATATTAACAGTTTCTCTGGTAATATATTCTTTCATTTCATAGTATATGCTAGACATTTCTGTAAAACTTAAGTGTCTAGGAAAAGATCAGCGACATTCAAAACAGCACCTTAATATTCCTTTCCAATTCAACTAAATGCTGGATCTGTACCATATCTTAATCCTGACAGACAGAAAAATGACTGAGGTATCTCCAACATGCTGGGGAAAGATAGATAGGGACATAAACAAATATGGATGAAGCAATAGGTAACTAGCTCCTTTAGGAAACCAAGCAGTTTTATGATTGTGTTTTCATATAACTACCAGATAAAATGGAAATTTCAACTTAACAGCATAGAAGTTTAAAAACAATGATATGAGCAAGCTATCTGAGGTCAAGACATCTGCACTATGATTTGGAAAGTTATTTTTTTCTTCTCTCTCTCTTTAAATTTATTTATCTATTCCCTTTTGTTGCCCTTATTGTTTTATTGTTGTCGTTACTATTGTTGTTTATGGATTGCATTTTTGTTGGATAGGACAGAGAGGAATGGAGAGAGGAGGGGAAGACAGAGAGGGGGAGAAAGATAGACACCTGCAATCCTGCTTCACCACCTGTGAATTGACTCCCCTGCAGGTGGGGATCAGGGGCTCGAACTGGGATCCTTATGTCAGTCCTTGTGCTTTGCACCACCTGCACTTAACCTGCAGTGCTACCACCCAATTACCTTCTCTCTCTTTTAATGAAGGATAAACTCAGAGAGGACTATTTAATGTAAAACAGTACTCAATCACTTTTAAAGCCTTTCAAGTGGAGAGTATTAAATATTGTGACCATTCCTTCATCATGCTTATGCTTACTTAAAATAGCACATCAGTCACTTTAGAAAGTCTCTCACTTAAAATAAATCAAACAAATCTGCTAATAACCAAAGTAGTGTACATGGATTTTTCAAAGTCAGAATATTTACATAATGACAATGTGTTCTGTTTTGTGATAACATTAAATAATGTGGAAAGAGCGCCTAGTACATTTTTTCTTTGAAAATGATAATTACTTAGTGAGATTTAAAAATAAAACCAGAAAAGAAATTGAATGTTTTCTTTTCATATTAATGGTAGACATTGATTATTAAAAAGAGATTGAAAACTGTTTAAGACTAGTTTCTTTGAATGGTTCAGAACCAAAAAAAAAGCATAAGTTTTAATCATTTTTTTCTTTCAGTAATATTCATATATAGTTAATTGTCCAAACTAGGACACTTAAAAAAAGAAAAGAAATGCTATTAATATTTAGCCTTGGACAAAAGGCACTAAGCAGGCTTTCTCAGTACATCATGAATATTATAGTACCCTAGGTAAGAGGACATGAGATGTGAACACCTCACCAATTTCTATCTTTTTAAATTTTTTCCCTTCTCTTCCTGGACAAATGAGGCCAAGTGTGCAAAATAAAGAGTTTATTTTCAGAGTAGCCTTTGGGAGAAAAGAGAGAAACATACATCTAAAACTAGAATAAAAAGGATTGAATTCAAACAATAGTTATTCTAGAGACTTATGTGACAGATACTTCAAGTGCTCTGAAATATAATTCATGCTCTTAAAGGGTTTGTTTTAAAGAAGAAATAATCAGAGTAGTAATATGAACTCTTAACTAATGTGTAGGAATGGAACTCTAACAAAAACACTTAGAGATTTTCATTTCAAAGTTAAATGTGTAAAATCACCTCATTTTGCCATATCTAAAAGGAAGATGTGCTGTTAGAAAAAAAGGACTGAATTATGAAATAGTTGAGATATTTCATTTAAGACCCAATATCTGTTTCTGTCGTATTCATTTTATATATTTAATACAAGCACTCAACCAGATTTGCCGCCACCTGACCCCTTCATTTTATATATTTATACCCAACTTTTCTCAGACCTTTAACCTGAACATATTTTTGAAAAGAAAACCCCTTATCTCCAAACTAGTCTTCACAGGATTGTCAAATTCTCTTAGGCTGTCACCCATAAGTACCTCTGAACTCTGGTTCCATGTGATCTGAATAAAACACACTTAATCTGCACAGATGAGAGGTGGAAAGGAAAGGAGAGGAAAGGTAATCAGTGAGCAATGAACACCACTAAAGCATGACTGGAAAAAAATAAACAACACTGTCATATTCATTAGACCTCTGTTAGAACCAAGTACTGCCTAGTCCACAGAGGTGCCCTGATATAAAGAGAGAACTATGTCTGCATTCCCTGTGTCAGTTCAGTTAGGGGACTCGTTCATGTTTTTATTGTTCATTATTAAGAAAGTCACCAGAAAAACATATTGAGAGTTTTATTTGGGAATAGTTGTTCATCTGCATATATATGGTTGTCATGTGAAAATTCTGCGCCTAAAAGGATCTCACTTATGGTTGACTTAAACTATTTTTCTTTTTTCATTAAAATATTAGAGTAACTGGTCCACATACTATAATAGAATTAGATTTTCTCAAAGAGCAAACAAGTTGTGTTATATCTGGATTTGAAAGGGCCACACCTGAATTCATTTTGAAGAGAAAATATGATTCTCAAGGAGTTTTCACCAATAGGGTAGCAAACAGACTTGATTATTTTTGGTCAGTGACATTTTTTCAGAAAGAGATAGATGATAGATAGATAGATAGATAGACAGACAGACAGACAGACAGACAGACAAACAGACAGACAGACACAGACAGATAGATACAGACAGACAGAAAGACAGGCAACAGCACCAAAATGCCTCACAGTGCCTTAGTATTATTACCTTGCGGTTTACCTCGGACATGAACCTGGGTTACAAGCATGGGAAAACAGCAACTCTCAGTTGAGCTCACTCTCTAGCTTTAACTTTGACCTCATTCTCCAGAGATCTAGAATTCCAGGATGCAACCCTGATAACCAGAGCAGGCCACTACAAGGTCCTCTCTTGATCCAAGGATGACTAAGGTCTCTCAACCCCTCTCATACTTGTTTCAGGAGCTGTGTGAGTCATGCTACTGAGATGCACACAGTATCTCCTCCTCACCTCTCTATGCATTTCCAGTTGGGGCAATATTACTACTAAGGGGAGAAATTTATTTATTGTGCATGTGTATACACATATATAAAAATACATATATTTCAGATATTAAAACAATGTGTATCTCCACCAAACCTCACCCTACCTGACACAACTTTACTAATTAATATTTATTTTCTATATTTGAAGAAATTTGAAGTTTTACTTATTTTCCTGAGGGTTATCATTAATTATAATTTTTTTTAAAAGTTTGAAACTAATTTCCTAGCCAATATCGTGTTTTTCCTTTAAACTAAAGTAAAACCATATTTTGAGGAAGAGAGATAAGTAACAAGAAAAATAGGACAGAATGGGGGAGAATATAAGAAGGTGATAAGGGAGGAATTCTTAGGTAAATAAGTGATAGTTGTAGATAAGTGGACAAACGGAAGAGAATGAAAACTAATAAACAATGCTCCTTCAGTCCCTACGCAACTCTGGACCCTGCCCAACAAGGCTGTTGGTTGGTATTCATTGTATTGGGTCTAGTGAGCAGAACTATCTTTCTACAGATTTCGCTTTTCTTAGCAAATAAGGGCTGTTTGCATTTAGCTTCTTGGTCTGACATGGAGGTTGATCTGTTGATCTCCATTGTCTGGCATAACACTTCTACATATATTCCTAGGTTGAGGCTTGCCCATCAGGGACTCAGAATGTCTACCTGGGTTTACCTGAAGATCCAGTTGACTTCCTTTGTTCTTGTTCTTGCTCAGAAATTCAAACTGAGGGGTCTGGTGGTAGAGCAGCGGGTTAAGCACACGTGGAGCAAAGCACAAGGACTAGACATAAGGATCCTGGTTCGAGCCCCCAGCTCCCCACCTGCAAGGGAGTTGCTTCACAGGTGGTGAAGCAGGTCTGCAGGTGTCTATCTTTCTCTCCCCCTCTCTGTCTACTCCTCCTCTCTCCATTTCTCTCTGTCCTAACAACGACAACATTAATAACATATAAATTCAGGCTGAAGATGCTATGCAATACTTAAGAGTCTAGTTTCTGGTAGATCTCACATAGACTGAGTTACTGCCTGGTGCATGCTTCATCCCAAAGGCTGATAATATAGTTTCCCTTAGTCCCCATTCCTCTTAAATGCTCTCAAACACCTCTTAGATTTAAGTCACCATATGCACTATTTAAAAGGAAATAGCTACTGCAGTTCCTTTGGGAAGAAGCCAAAGAAAGAGAGAAAAATGCTTCTTATTCAGAGGTGGATGAAATGTCTCAGGCTAGAAGAGGGACAGGATCAAGTTTAATTCCAAATTACTGCCCAGGAACCTGGAAGCAAGTTAAGCGTGTCTTCTCCTCTCACACATAACTATGAAAGGCAAACCAGAGCTAGCAATTTCAACACTTGGTAATGTAGAGGTTCACTCCAGATGTTCCTCAGGCTATGTAGCTGGGCCCTGCCTTTATACATAGCCTAAATTATGTCTACATAATTATATATATACATCTATATGTATATATATAATCACCAAGATACACTAACAAGTCCATCATACACTTGTGTTGCATTTCTATACGATACCACAGAAAACTATGAAACAATAAAATTGTATTAGTGTTGTTAATATTTTGTGAAACGTACCATTCTGTTTCAAGTCATTCTCTGCTGTGTATAAAAAGTTAATTTAATAAATATAGACATTTCAAATAAACCACACTTCAAAAATGTGTTTTGGTATTTTTCTCCACTATTAGTATATTTAAAAGTTTATTTAATAGAAGTGGCACCAAGGAGCATATTATACATAAGCCAAATTATTACTTCAAATCCAAAGGCAAATTATGAGAGATCAGTGGACTTGGAATATCTGTATATATCATAGTATATGACAGTAGCATAGGCTAAACAATTATTACTTAATTGATTATTGAACATTTACTCCATGTTGGTGAGGAGATATTTTAAAGCTTTTGTGTTTCTCTTATGCTATGGATTTGAAAAGTAATTCTCATTTTTATATTGTGCTGTGCAAAATATTCTAAATTATAAAAGACAAGAAAAGCAAAAAGAAAAATATCTTCAAGGATACAAATCCCTATTTAACTAATAAAAAATCACTTAAAATTTGCAGAGAAAATACTTTTATATGTCTACATTAATGTGTGTATTACACAGAAAACATCATATGCACAACTGAATCACCGCACTGACTGAACAATAATTGAAAAGGTAATACAAACAGACATTCTTCTCTAAAATACCTCAATTCCCACACAAGTTAGAAAAAACTTACAAGTACCATGTAGTCTACACAAGAACTTCATAGCATAAGTAGGCACTGATAGATCCATACAAGAAATAGTGATGGCGACAGTGTCATCTTAGCACAGCATTGACAAAACGAACTGCTCTTACAGTGCAAAAGTACAATTCACACATGCCTCGTATTATCACTCCCTTCACCAAACATAATTTCAGAAAAATAACAAATTACATGTCACAATAAGGTAGAGGCTTATAGAAAACACCATGGCAGAGCTATTTTAAATGGCTCCACAATATTAATAATCAATAATGTTTTCACTAAACTACTACTTATGTAATAAAATAGAAATAATTTCTATAATACTTTTCAATTCAAACAGGAAGGAAAATGTAGGTATGTAAGTACATACAAATCCTTTGTGAAATTCAGTAATGAATTTACTCGTTAGCAAATAGTTGCTTAGTTTGATTACTAATTTGGAAAAAAATTTCCAAAAAAGTAAAATTTTCCAAAACTAATGTCTTGACTTCTGCATATGACTGGGATGTAAACAATTTCCCTACATACAGACACAAATTGACTTCAGTTTAAATAGTATGTCTTATACACATGACAATATGATATGTTGTAACAGCCCATTATCACATCACCTTCTTAGAGATCAAGAGATGGCTGCTTCCACTAGAACGCAGACATTAAATAAACTCCACTGTATGGCAAATATGATTATTTACCCTAATAAAATTAATTAGAATGTTAATCATGTTGTTATGACCATATAATTCACATTGCCCTTTCAAATTTTCTTTGATCTACCTACTTATTTTTATACAGTTGACTAACTTCTTCTGAGACAGTAAACAGAACATTGACTTGCTCCTCTGTGCCCTAAAGATTTGAAAGAGTTGATTTACCACCCCAAAATCCCCTTAAGTCTAGTGTCTAGTACATTCACTTTCAAAATTCATGCCATAAATTTTGTAATAAGTCAAGTATGTAACTAAACACTCAGCACCGGGTAAAGCAATAACCTTTCCAACTGAAAATCACAAGTCATCACATCTATTCCTTCCAGGTAAAACAAAAGTAAACAAATTATTCATTACAATAAAAAAGAAGCCTAGATGATATCTTCCTTCTTATTAAATATTCACTCCCTCATTATGTACAACAAAGATTTTATTTCATTTGATTTAGTTCCATGCCTTGTTTGGAAAGCACATTGCCTTTAAGAAGTCAACAAGACACAAAACTGGATATAAGAAAAACTGCAAGGAACAATTTTAGGGTCATCTGCATTCATCTGGTAATTTAAAGTATTTACATGTTTCAGATTATTATGGAGAACCTTAATTTCCAATTAAAAGGCATGTATAATATATTAATTTAGTCTTTACTTCCTAGGAGAAAAGATTGGAAATATATAAGTAATCAAAAGAATATATATGACAAACTTTTCCCTATTCTATACTACATATTCAGCTCAAATGCACAAAATAGCAATACTACCCTTCTGCAGGAAAGGACTTGTTTGTTAGACCAGAAACTATCAAATAATTAAGAGAAAAACATTGGTGGAACACTTCCACACCTAAACCTCAAGGACATCTTTGATGATACAAACCCAGTTCGCTTTCTACAAGACTCCATTTCTGATGACTCTGAGTCAGCACTTTCTCCTCAACCTCCAAGTCACCAGGAAAACCAAGGCACTATATACTATTTATGAAAAAGTAATGCCATTTTTATGACACGAGACAAGAAGAATAATACTCTTGAACTAAATAAAAGCTTGGGAAATATTTCCACTGCCATTTTTGTGTGTGTGTGTGTGTGGTTAAGTTCTATGCCTAAAACATCTTAATGAAGATAATTGTGCTCTTTCATACCTTTGCAGCTACTGAGGAGTTGGGTTTCTCCAGCAAGTCCCAGAGTTTCTTCCTTTTCTCAGGGCAGCATGTATTATCAAACTCTTCTCCTTCCCGTTCTCGCATAGTCTCTGCCTCTCGCCTCAGTTCTTCATTCATTTGCTCTTTCTTTTGATGATATCTGGCCTGACAGCAAGACTCTAAATAGATCTCATCAATCCCCCAGTAATCAAGCTCCTGACCAAAAGAGAGAGCACACATTTCTTCCATCATGTGGAGTTTCCCTGTCCGATAGAAATTTAATATGGAGGTGAAGGCTCCTGGGTGCCGATCAAAAAAATACTCGTTCTCGTTCAGGTTGTAGTCATCGCACACCTCCAGGAGACTCTCATGCGTGTTGCAGTCTCGGAGCTTCCCCAGGCGCGTCCTGGGCAGCCTATCCAGTGTTCTCCACAGTACTTCGTGGTTGAGGCCCCCTACGTTGATTTTAACTCTGCGTGAGCATGATTTGCTCCTAATAATGTCAACAGGTTCTGGTGGAAGAGAAAGTGTTGACCTTGATGTCTTTCTGTTTAAGCCAGGAGGAAGCTTTTCTGCCATTTTGAGTGGGGCAAAGATGTAGAGTCTGAGTCCTCAAAAGAACAAGCTGTGGGAAGGTCAACTGAAGGGATATCCCTCTGAGGCAGGCATTACTAATGGCACATCTGAAAGAAAAAACACCAACAACCATTTGGTTACTTGCTTTATTCCCTAAAGCACTGTTATAAGATTCCATTAGACCACACTGCCATTCAGTCAGGAGGGACAGTATTAATTTATAAAGACACACACATTTGTTTTTAGAAATAATAAAGAAGGAAATAATAATAATAATACTTAAGAAGCTAAGCCTAAATGAATTTCTGGGATGCTCCTTTATCACCCTCTTTTTTCCCTTTTTCAAATTATTTTAAAAACATTATTATTGGGTAGAGACAGAGAGGAACTGAGAAGGGAGGGGGAGATAAAGAGGGAGAGACACAGACACCTGCACAATGTACTACACAGAAGAAAATGTGTATCCATGTTTTATATACATATAGGTTGATGGCCTCCAATAAGCTGTAAACTGAAATAATCCATGAATTGACTCTTCCTCGATAAGCCACAAAAACCTTAATCAAAATTGACCATATTTCCAACCTACCCAACCAACCAAGTTCCTCTTCTACCTGGTGTTTATGATCTTCCTCACCATTATACTCAGCCCCAAAAGATCTATCCACAACTGCATAATCACCGGTTCTTACCAACTGTACCCTGGAGACTTTGCTTATGCTCTGCACCATTATCCATTTCACATTTCCCTTCAACCATGACGTCAGATCAAATTGTTAGCATCCCTTGCTTAAATTTCTACCACACTTCTGAAAAAATACATATAAAATATATAAATATACATATGTATTTTCAGAGAGAGAACATGAGCCATAATATCATTCTTAACATCTTCAGTACCAAAGATCTGAACCATGCTTGGGACCTAGCAGATATAAGTTCTGTACTTGTACTGAAAACTACTAACTCCCAATAAACTGATGTAAAAATATATTTATTGCATTATAGTCAGCAAGAATATCCCAAACTTGCATGGCTTATAACAGCTTCTTAAACTAAAGTCAGACTTCAGAATTGAATTGATCCACTAAAAACCATTCTCCGTGCAGCTACTAGATGATCTGCAATGATATAAATTTGACCGTACCACACTTTCTACCCTACAAAGTCTCATCATTACCGGCAACATTAAACCCAGTTACCCTACAAAATCTGACCTAGTGCTGTTAATCTCTCCCTCATTACCATATTTCAACAATCTACCTTGTGTTCCAGTTTCTGCATACTAAGTTCTAGAAGAGTTCTCCTTTTGACTAATGTCTGATATTCAAGATTTAGCCTTTAGTGGAATGTATTACTAGATTAAAATGCATCTATGTTTACAGTGTATGTGTGTGTGATGCATGTGTGTATGCACATATCTGTATTGTTTGACTTTACAGCTTTTTTTTCTTTTGTGTACTAACACTTTACAACATCACCATTCAAGTATTCCTTCTTACTGACCTATTATCCTGATCTGTGGTAGCAAGCACTGTCTTCCTTGATCTTTCTCTTGTTTGTGCAGCAATCACAGAACTTGAAGCAATTCGTTCAAAACACTCCTTTTAATGTAAAACACCATGTTTCACAGGCAATAGCTTATACCAAAGGGACAGGCTTTTAGATTTAAGAGGGTCTTATAATTAGAGCTATTTCTGAAATTGTAGATCAATTCCTGTATCCCTCTTGTTTCTCTACTTCTGTTAAATGTATTTCTCCATTCGGGAATCCAAGTATTCCCTCAAATGTAAATAAGACAAATTTTTGAAAACAATGTAGACAGGAAATATAAAAAACTATTTCAAATATTCAAACATACATGAATTGGAAATTTTTCACAGAATATTTGTCAAAGAATTTGAAATGTATATACATATACATGTTGCAGATAACAAAATTATGTTTTACAAAAATAGAGTTAAAATAATTAGGTAGGTAACTTAAATACTCTGTTTCAATTTATTAATCTATAAAATGAGGACAATAGTTTCTATTTCACAGTATTATGATGATTGAACGAGGGAGTTTATGTGAGATGCTCATACATGATGCTATAGCTGAATAAAATAAGATTCACATTCTGTCTATAAGTTTGGTTTCCAAACCTTGAAAGAAAACTAAAATTAAAATCTATAAAGGTGGGGCCAGTGAAATAACATAATGCAAAAGGTTTTCATGCTCTGGAGACCCAGGTTCAATCCCCAGCACTACCATAAGCCAGAACTGAGAAGTGCTCTGGTCTCTATCTCTCTGTCTCTTGTGCCTCTCTTTCTCTCCCTCCCTCCCTCCATCCCTTTCTCCTTTTTTATCTTTATCTAATTAAAATAGAATAAAACCACTTGAAAAGAAAAAAAAACATTTTAAAAGACCTATACTAGGATTTACAAACTGACTGCTAGCATTAAATTTTTACGAATGCATGAGTCTTCTCTTCTCAAGTGGACTATCAACCTATAAAGCCAGGAATTGTGAGCTCCAACTTCTCTCTACTGAGGACTGCCCCTACATGTAATAGGAATATCACAGCATGAATATTTAATACTCATATCCAAATCTTGTATTCAGGTTAAAATACACTCTATGTGCTTAAATAACTGAGCAACAATGTTAGGGTCAGGGAAAACAATTGAAAATATTAAAGATGGGGCAATTCCACTGGTAAATATGAATGTTCTCTATGAAATAACTTGGTTGTAGGTTCAATGACATCTCAGCAATCCATATGGATTAGGTGATCAGTTCATGGCTAATTAATTTTGAATTTGACTATAAATAAACATGAAATGTACTTATTTTTTGGAATATAATTTTACACAAATGTAAAAAATACAATATTTTGATGCAGTTGTAAAGTGAGATAAGAGATTTTCCAGAAAGAGTGACAGCAAATGCCAAACATCTCCTATTTTTTGGTCAAGGGTTTTGATCTTTGTGTGACTTTCTTTTTTAAAAACAATTGTTTTAATTATCTTTATTTATTGTATAGCGACAATCAGAAATATCAAGAGGGTCATAGAGAGGGAGAGAGAGACACCTGCCAGAGAGACACCTGTAATACTGCTTCATCACTCGCACAGCTTTCCCCCTGCAGGTGGAAACCAGGGGCTCAAACCTGGGTCCTTGCGCATTGTAATACGTTTGCTCAACCAGGTGTGGCACCAACCGGCCCCTGACTAACTTTCCTATAAAAGTAATAATTTTAATAATTAAATAAGTAAAATGTTATGCTGTTAGGCCATCATTTGCCTTAAGTAATTTCTCATGTATGATTGTTAGAATTTTTTTTTGGCATGTATGTCTCAAGAGGAGAGGGCTCACAACAACTAAATTTCAAGATAGTCTTTAGTGATCAAGAACTTCCTATTATAACAAATCTAGTACTGACGGAAAATCTTACAATGAAAGACAAATAAATTCAACACCCTTTCTCCAGACAATGGGAAGAAAAACTAAAAATGAGAGAAAGTGGCCTGTTGGTTTGATTTTTCAAGACCTAAATAAGATCCCTCTGATTATTGCTATTGTAGCTAAAATATTTTATTTTTCTCCCTTGGAAGAATATTAGGCTTCTCACTTGTAAAGAGTAGAGACTCAAAGGCATAATTCTTGAGTAGTGTATGAGCTGTGGGTAGGGTTCAGAGCTGATCAACCTTTCTGAGTAGTAGTAAGAAACAATGGTCAAACTAGAATCTCACGTATATATTATACTTGTTTGATGGGTGAGGAAACAAACGTCTGATTTTACCCCCTATTTCACTACCTTCAATCATTTTAAGGCTACCTTTGTTAGAGAAAGTTAGGATTCTGTGACTTTTATTACCTTCCCCTCCAATCACCATTATTACTTTAGATAGAAATAAGCTTTATTTGCTTATAAACATTTCCTCACAGTGAAAATATTTTTTCATGTATCATTTCTTAAGATCTAAAAGATGGTTTCCACATTTTATTTCAAGATCCCTTTAATATTTATCATGACTTGAAATAAGCTACCTTCAAAATAACATAAATTTTTCATTCATCTTATTTAGTATTTAGCTGTATTTCTATAGTTTTTCATATGTAATGTGTTCCTTTCTGTCATATTAATTTTACTTTCAACAATGAATCTGTTGAGTTGCTCTAGGTTAGGTACTGTTCCTTGCCACTTCAGATAGCTTACAAAATTTATGTTTTTAATTCTAGTGATTTAAAGTGTCTATAATTTTATGTTTTCTCACATTCAGTTTTATTAGTGCAATCATAATAATTTTGTCCTATAAGAATTAATCATGTAATTCAAGTCAGTATGTAAGTTTGATATAAAATGCAGTAATGTAATGTTTAAACTGAGTAGATCTTACACAGTATAGTTTATACACATAAGTCATAAATTGAACACACATATTTTATGTCAGGTACAAAAATCTCAGTTAATTATTTTTTTAGCTGTTTGTTGATTTATTTCACCTCATTTGATCAACTGAAAGTCAAGCTTGCAACAATCATTCAACCAGTGCAAATGTACTAAACATCTTTTCATTAGTCTGTTAGAGAAAAAAGCAACTCTTGAAACAATAAACAACAACAAACATTCTCATTTTGCACAGCTGCACTGTGCTTCTCCCAGCAGCGTGGAATTATGTTGCCACCAGTTCAGGGCCAAACCTGACAAAACACAAATGTCTGATCATGGCATCATAATTACAGCTTAAGGCTCCAGGTTTGGGGGTGGGGGTAGGGATTTCTGTTTTGCCCTGTTGTTTTGGAGGATTTTTTTGTTTGTTTGTTTACTGTGGTCCCAATAATGCTTCTATTATGTCATAGACACTTCCGTAGAGTATCAAGGCAGAATAAGGCTTCTGCATCATTCTGTGAAGATGTACAGGAAATCTTTCTAAATATCTAAGTGATGTTTAACATTTTATTTCTGTGTTGGTAGTTACACGCTGAGAAGGCATTTACAAACAAGCAGCTCTGAGACCTTTAAGTCTACAACATTCTATGTATAGCTCTAAAGCAGTTTCTAAAATTTTATGTATTAAATAGTAAATGTATCTCTTTGGTAACTGCTATTTCTGTTCCATAAAAGATTATTTGCAACAAATATCTGAAAAGAAAGGCACCATATCTGTGCACTGAAAATAGAGGGGAAGCCAGGAGGTGGTGGGGGCACTGGGATCCTGGTGCCTATTGATGGAAATGGATCTATGTTGAGCCTCTCGTGAGAGTGTTTTGCAGACACCTATCACAGGAAGGTGAGAAACTGTACCCATACATAAACAACTACACTGTAAACAATTATCCCCTCATAAGATGATTAAAAAATGGTTTTTATAGCATTTTGACACTTGCTGAAATCTGAAAGAATCACCTTAAAATTTACTAATCAAATAAATAAAACTAGAAATTTGGAGATAGTGCACTGGGTGGAACATGCACATTACTATACACAAGGATACAGGTTTGAACCCCTGGTACTTGGATGAGGGAAGCCTTACGACGAGTGGGGCAGTGCCGCAAATGTCTCTCTCTCTCACTCATACCCCTCTCATATCTCTATTTCAGTCTCTATAAGTAAAGGAAAGAAAGGAAGAGAAAAGAGAAAATGGCCACCAGGAGCAGTAGAATTACTGTGCAGACACTGAATTCTAGTGATAGACCTCTGGCAAAAAATAACAATAAATAAGAAAAAAAAGGAACTTAAAAATAATATTATGTGGGAATAAGAAAAATTTTAAAGGTCTTAGAAATTTTCATCCTGAGAAAGTCAACAAAACTGCTCAATTCTGTGAGACTTGGTCAGAATATCAATGAATTATACAGCTTACTTTTAATTTTAAGCTTGGAAATGATGGAAAGATTGTCCTTATGCTCAGAAAGGTGGAAGGTGGCATTTCCTTTCCACAGTTAAAGAGTGCTAATATCAATATGTTCCTTGACTTGAGTACAACTATTTACTCTGTAGGTTAAAAAAAAAAAATCCAGGACTTGTATCCTTGATATAACCCATGCTTTTTATAGACACACTCAAACAAAATCCTAAAAGCTTTGCTTTCCGTGGTCAAAGGAAGCATTGTGTTTCAGTAAGAAAAGGAAAAGGCAATAAGTGACAATGTGTAATATGAGCATCTTTCAATATCACAGATGTCTCTGAATAATCAAATGTATAAATAAACTTATTTAGGTACATACTAAGATTTTATTCATCAGAATGGATATTTAAAGAATTGTATAAAACCATATGTACATATGAATGGCTACATATAAATAAATGTATTAGAGGAAAATGCTAGGTTTGATTTTAGAACAGTGGTCTATTACAAAACATCATTAAAAAAAATCCCTCCCTACTTTGAAAAATATAATATTGGTGTTAAAATGCATCTCTAACATTTTTTAGATTACAAGGTATAGCCATGGCTTGAGATTTTCAGTCTGCTTCAAAACACAAACACATCCGCACACACATAAAAACTTGAACTTCCGTATGAAGCTCATCCATTCACTAAATGAAAGCTTTTCTATTATGACGGTCAAAATGCCCTTTAAAATGGGACCAAAGATGTGTTCTTTTAAATGTCTCAGCAAAAGTTTTTACAAAGTTACAATAAGTAAAGGAAACAATAAAGATGAAAGGAGATAAGAAAATATTTTAAAGAATTCCAGGGAGCCAGGCTGTGGTGCACCAGTTAAGTGCACATCGTATTATGCAAGGACTGGGTTCAAGCCCCCACGCCCCACTTGCAGCCTGGATGTTTGACAAATGATGAAGAGTGTCTGCAGGTGTCTCTCTGTCTCTCTTCATATCTCTCCTCTCAATTTCTCTCTGTCCTACAGAATAAAATGGGGGGTGTCTACGGCTGCCAGGAGTGCTGGATTCATGGTGCCAGCACTGAGCCCCAGTAACTGGAGGCAAAAAAAAAAAAAGAATTACAACAGAGAAACTACTGGAACTACTAAAGTAAGCTGGAATAAAGACTGAGCTTTCTGTTATATCTTAAGTGCAAAAATCACAAACTTCAGTAACTATCTGTTGATATGTATAAATGATACAACCTCTTATTATTAAGATTGATTTAAATTTCAGATACCATCTGGGCATTTGGCAGAAATCAGACTTACTCTCTATGGAACAAATTAACACATACTCTTGATATTTGGATATGATTTGTATAGTTTTTCAAGTTCCCTCCAATAAAACTAGCTTTTAGGTGATAAAATGATTTATCTGGAATGTTCTATAGTAATATTCTTATACAAGGGATGTTTCTCAATTGGGCCATGGTTAGTAGTAAAAATGCATTTTCCAATTACATTATGACTCCTTTTGTCTCCATTATTAAATATATAATATGCAAAGTGGATATTTTATTAAAAGCTTGAATACTGAGTCTGATTTGAGATTAGTTTCTGTAACTTAAGGGTAATACATTTCTTTAAATATGCCAATGTTTGTAAGCTACAAAAAGAGTACTTGTATATTTTCCAGTCCAAATTTATGATTTGAAACTTTGAAAGCTGAGATCTACTAAAGTCATATATCTTGGGTGACCTCTTTTTGATAGTTTCAATGAACATGGAACAGAACTCAGATCTGTAGAGACCTACAGAGGTCTCTTTACATTATACACCACTTCCTTGTTCTGAGGCTTTCACCTTCTAGTTGAAGTTTGACAAAGCTTTTATTTCTTTGTCAAAATATTGATTCAAACTACACTAAATTGAGATCCTCCTACATATTGTTCATTTATTTTAAGAAAGGAGGTGGCTGCATACAGGCAACTTGATTGCGTTCTGAAGAGAAGGGAAGGACGTTTCACAGAGTCACTCTTTCATTACTTTTGCTTCTGGCTTTATAATCACCTAATCCTCTTCCACTCTGGACCTCATCAATCCATTCTAGTCTCTACTTATTTATGTAGTAAAACTGTATACTCTGTTTCCTTGCACTTCCATTCTTGTTTGTTCTTTTATTTATTTTTAGTAGATATATTTTTAATTTTTATTAGTGATTTAATATTGATTTACAAAATTATAAGAGAACAGTGGTATAATTCCATACCTTTCCCGCCACCAGAGTTCTGTGTCCCCATTCCCTCCATTGGAAACTGCAGTAGTTCTCCCTAGATCACAGATATGGTTAACTATTATTTTTATAACTATCTGTCTATATTTTTATATACCTGCCCATTTTTTCTATAGTCCTGCCTCTCTTCCTTTCTAAGTCACACCTGCTATTTCTGAGTGTCCTTTATTTTGTTCCCCTCTTCTCTCTCCCTGGGTCCTGGACTTCAAAGCCTTCTAGTCATCGTCTCCTAACATTCACCCCTCTGAGAGTATGAACCAAAATTATTTTATTTATTTTACTTATTTATTTCAGATAATTACTTTTATTTGTGATTTAATAATGATTAACAAGATTATAAATTAATAGGGGTACAATTCCACATAGTTCCCCACCATCAGAGTTTCATGTCCCATCCACTCCATTGGAAGCTTTCCTATTCTTTAGCCCTCTCTGGGAGTATGAACCAAAATTCTTTATGAGGTGCAGAAAGTGGAAGGTCTGGCTTCTGTAATTGCTTCTCTGCTAGACATGCATTTGGCAGGTTGATCCATACACCCTGCCTGTTTCTGTCTTTCCTTAGTACTTTCTTCCATTTCTTTTTTAGGTATCACTCCTCCCATCACAGAAGATTTTCATATCTCCTTTTCTCTCCTCCATTTCCAATTATCAGCCTTTGCTATCTAATCCTCTTGCCTCTTGAGCAATACAATAATCCTATTTTAGGAACTCAGAACCAAGTGCTATTTAACACTAGTCATAACAGTAATTTTACACATACTGGGATGAACATTTTGATTATTAAATTAATATCCACCCTCTCCACTAGTCTTTAAGTTCTTTAAGGGCTGGGGTAATATTTGATCTGATTCATCACTGTATCCTAAGTGCCTGGCATAAAATAACATATAAAAAGCATTAGTTGAATAAAAAAAGGAGATGATGAATGTAAGCTTTTTAACATGAAGACCCCAAATCTGCTATACTCATACCTTTAAGTTTCTGATTATTAAACAATTTGTTCTCCTTTATATTTTAATGCTTTTCAGCCAACAAGTTGCAGATGCTATCATGACTTCCCTGGGCAGATGACGTCACCAATGTGTCCTGGAACATCATCTCCCCAGAGCCCTGCCCCACTAGGAAAAGATAGAAACATAATGGGGTTATGAATCCACCTTCCAATACCCATGACCACTGGAGAAGCAATTATAGAAGCCAGGCCTTCTACCTTCTGCACCCCATAATGATTCTGGGTCTATGATCCCAAAGAGATTAAGAATAGGAAAACATCCTGTGGAGGGGATGGGATGTGCAATTCTGGTGGCGGGAATTATGGAATTGTACCCCTCTAATCCTACAATCTTGTTAATAGTTATTAAATCACTAATAAAGCAAAAAGAAATCTCCTCTCCAATTATCTCATATTACCTGACATGTCCTAAATTCAACAACTCCTGTGTATGAAATTCTCTTTTATACAATCTCTACTGATCAACTCTTAGTACTTATTCAAAGTGAAGAACAAATATCTTGTCTATAAGGAATATTTTCTAACACAATGGATTAAATTTTTGTTTTACATTAATGCTTTTCTCATTACATCATAATTTTTCATATATTATTCTTTCTTATTCAAATAGAAACATTTATACATTATAAATTTATACATTACATTTATAACCCCTTACACCTTGCAGCTTACATTCTGGTAGTGGATGTCATTCAACAATAGACATAAAGTAATTAACTATAATAAAAAAAATAGCTAAAACAGAGATGGTATATTGTGAAGCTTAACTGAAAATGTCTTTCTTGACTCTTGGTACTCCTCTCTTTCATTTTTATCAGATAGGACAGAGAAATTAACAGGGGAGGGAGAGAAAGAGTGATACCTGCATCCTTGCAATAGCACTCATGTATCCTCCCCCTGCAGGTGGGGAGCAGGGGCTTAAACTTTTGTCCTTGCACATGAAAAAGTGTATACTGAACCCAGTGCACCACCACCTGCCCCTCTTGGCTACTAGTTTTTAAAAGACTCAAACATATTCATATGTGTTCCTTTGGCACACAAGTGCTTAGCAAATGTTTCTGAACTACCTGACAGATCAAAGTAATGAGTTGAGTAAATTATGAATTTTAAAGCCCTATAGTCATGAAAACACAAGTAGAGCAATATTTGGGTTGGGAAAATAACTAAGATGAAAGACAGAAATCTTTCCCAATGTGTTAAGATCATAGTAGAACACATTTGGCCACATCTTCATACTCAGTGAAGACTACTGCCAAATTCACCTTAGGATAATCTACAGTGATACCCATAGGTATCTTTCTGTCCCTTCTTGACTGCGAATATTCAAAACAATATATTCTAGATTCTAGTTTGAATGAATTCATTTCTAATAAATCAATGGTGTCCTTATCATTAATAGACCTAATTTTTAAATTCACAGTGCCATATTTTTTTTCTTCTCTGCATTAGTAGATAGAAAAGGGAAGAGATTTGCTGAACTATAGATATCCAACTTTATATCGCTTAAGAATAATGTTTTTCACCCATCCTTATTATCAGTAAGATTCATTAAATAGAATCTATTAAGCATCCATCTGTGTGTGGCACTTTGTAAATATTCCTCCCCTCACCCCTGCCCCTTTTTTTCAATCTACCATGTGTCTCTGTTGTGTAAAATGCAAGAGAGCTTCAGTAATAATAAATAATTAATGGTAAGAATGTAAGGCAGATGGTCTAGATGACCTACTAACCTCTATGCTTCCTTAGGATATTAAAATTACCACTACTAATGTAAGTTAGTACAATTTGATAAGAAAAAAATATCAAAGCATTTGATGAGGAAAATGAGCTCATCATATTCCATCAACATTTTCTAAAATAAAAATGTGAAAATTAGGGACCACAGATGGGATGACTGAAGCCCTGAGTTCATGTGACTTGTACCAGATGATACAGTCTTGAAATAAATAATTTGAAAAACAGTGATGGGAAAAAATATGGTTGCAATAGTCTAACAAAAAAATGTTACTTTGGATGAGTAGAGAAATTTGGAGATAAAAGACAGTTATTGTTTTCATTGAAATGAGCAGCATGAACAGGGCTAGTTAAATTAATGGATTTTGCCTGAAATTATGGATTTTGACTTTAAAAAAAATAAAAATGTCCTTATTATCTTTATTTACTTACTGGATAGAGACAGCCAGAAGTCAAGAGGGAAGGGGATAGTAGAAAGGGAGAGAGACAGAGAGACACCTGCAACACTGCTTCACCACTCACAGAGCATTCCCACTGCAGGTGGGGACCAAGGGCTTGAACCTGGGTCCTTATGCATTATAACATGTGCACTGAACTAGGTGCGCCACTAACTGGCCTCTTGATTTTTTGTTGCAGTTCTCCTCTAATGTCATATTTTATTTGGGTTCTTTAAGAAAAATAACAAATTATATTGGATTTAGAGATGATGATATAAAAAGCACTCTGTTTTCACCTTTATAAACCTCACATAGTCAGGGTTATAATAGAAGAGCACACTAGTATGAAATAAGATCTGTCGATGCCCATGTTCAGCGGGGAAGTAATTACAGAAGCCAGACCTCCCACCTTCTGCATCCCACAATGACCTTGGGTCCATACTCCCAGAGGGTTAAAGACTAGGAGAGCTATCAGGGGAGGGGATGGGGTACAGAGTTCTGGTGATGGCAGTTGTGTGGAGTTGTACCCATCTTATCCTATGGTTTCCTTTTTATAAATAAATAAATACTGAATAAAGTATCGCTACAGGACTCAGATATGCAATTGGAATTTATTTCAGTTTAAGATCAAAATGTCAATAAGTACAAAATGTATATACTAGAAATTAAGGATATTCTTGGAAGTATATTTGAAGGAAAACCAAAGTTACAATCTCATTTGCTTTGTGAATGTTATTCATAGTTACCATTTTCAACCTTTACCACATAATGATTATTTTATGCATTCACTATGCTTATGCCATTTAATTTTCATGGGAATTCTTATTAGTTCTCAACATACCTTGGGGTAGGTGTTATTAATTTATATTTACATTAAAGGAAACTGAGGGTCAGGAAAGTAAGTTTCAGCATCAAGAAGATATAATAGTAATGTTGTCCCCAAAGTTTCAATCCAGAATTATGTTAATCCAAAGTCCATGTTCTTTTTTTTTAAATTTTTTGTTAGTGATTTAATAATGATTAACAAAATTGTAAGATAACAGGGGTCTAATTCCACAAAGTTCCCACCACTCGATTTCCATATCCCATCCCCTCCATTGGAAGCTTCCCTACTTTTTATCCCTCTCTGGGAGTATAGACCAAATTCTTTATGAGGCACAGAAGGTGGAGGGTCTGGTTTCTATAATTGCTTCTCTGCTGGACATGGATGTTGGCAGGTAGATCCATACCAAAGCCTGTCTCTATCTTCCCCTAGTGCAGTACAAAGCCCATGTACTTAATTTCAGAAGACACAGGGGAGTTTCCTTAAATAGCTGAAAATATGGAACAATACGCAGCAATCATTTTAGCAAGATACAAGAGAAAAGAATAAGCCTCAAGTAATCCCTGTGATATTTTGTCTATTCCTTGGGTTAAGTGACATGCACATAACATATAAAATGTTATAATTTTCTGATGACTAGTAAAAGTAGAGTTGACAAATATTTGCAGACATAATTTTTTAACTAATCATCAAACTTAGTGTGCAGTTTTCAAAAGAATACTGCTAGGTGTACTATTTGTAATTTATGGGAAAGATAGATGATAACATTTGCTTTTTGTTTTTATATTTTTTTAATTTCTTAATTTTATTTATTTTTATGGAGACAGAGAGAAATTGACAGGGAAGTGGGTTAAGTGAGTTAGAAAGAGAGGCAACGGCCAAATAATTTGGTTATAGCAATGACTATCTATTACCTTCTTAAACATTAAGACAGCAGGAAACTTCCCCTTTCTCTATAAAGCCCATACATCTCCCAGTCCTGGAACCTCCGGGTGGGGCTCACTTTCCTGTATGCTTCTCTCAAGTTATACCAACTGATATTGCATCTACGAATCCCAACTTAGTCAATGCAACCAGTACCACCTCAGCATGCTTCACTTCAGACTGTGTCCAGAGGTGTCAGGAATAGAATGTCAGCTCTTCAGCTTCATTACTGTGGTGAGACCTTTCCTAGCTCATAGGATTCCTTAACTCCATTTCCAGTGGTGCACTTCTTAACAAAACCTCAAAACCTACCTATAGACCAGGGCCCATGAGATAGGGAATATATACATGTATCCATAAGTTAGGGGAAATATATATATATATACCTTAAAGCAAAAGTGGTATAGATCTAGATTTAGATCTAGATAGCCTCCTCACTTACTTCCTATTACACTTCCCTCAGTCACTCCAAAGCTAACCTTATCAAAGTAAGGACTACAAAAGCTGAATAAGGGCAACAGACTGGCATGCTTTAATGATGACTCTTTAGTCAATATTAGGCCACCCCATCACATGGGGCCCTAGTCAGGGAGTCCTGAGGTTCCCACACAGACATGATGGGCCTAGACCTCTAACAGATCCCTTTTGCCACTCTCACTGGTCATCTCCATCAGGAACAACACAATGAACCTCTCTGTAGTTTCCCATAGGACCTTACCCTCAGTGTGGATCAATAATGGTAGGGAATGTTCCATTCTCCAAAGGGAGGTTGGACAACATACTCTACCTACTACCTAGAGAAGATGGGTTCTGAAATTAGTGCAGCCTGGAATGCTCCTAGCCGTGGCCACAGAATGTGAGCTCAGACCTACAGGGATGCAGAGGTTACATAGGCTCCTATGCTGAATATGGATCCCAGATCAAACTGGTGGGGTTTACAGTTAACAATATTTATATACTTTCCCCATATTTGGGAGCTACTCTCTCCCCTGATCCAGCTTTCTAGACCTTTTTCCAACTATGACACCATATACACACACAATAACCTGGGCCCACCTACATATTTGATGTCAAGCTCAGGCAAAAATTAGTAAAGTCATGGGACCTCTGTAATATACCTAAAACAGACCTACTAGTTTTTTCTAAAATGGAGACCTCAAATCTTCATCTTCAATATTCTTATCTTTAGGTTCATGATTAATCAACAATTTGTTCTGCTTTATTTCTTAAATCTTTTTCAGCCACAAGGTTCCAGATGCTATCATGATGCCAACCTGAGTTCCTTGGGCAAAGGACCCCACCAGTGTCTCTTAGAAACCACCTCCCCAGATCCCTGCCCCACTAGGGAAAGAGAGGGACAGTCTTGGAGTATGGATCGACCAGTCAACACCCATGTTCAGCAGGGAAGCAATTACAGAAGCCAGAGTTTCCACCTTCTGCACCCTATAATGACCCTGGGTCCATACTCCCAGAGGGATAAAGAATAGGAAAGCTATCAGAAGAGGGGATTGGATATGGAACTCTGGGGGTGGGCATTTTGTTGAAATGTACTCCTCTTATCCTTAGTCTTGTCACTATTTCCATTTTATAAATAAATTAATTGAGAGGCAACTAGAGCACTGCTTCACCACTCATGAAACCTCACCCATGAAGTTGGAGATGGGAGGCTGTTATCTAGGTTCTTGAACATGGTAATGTGCACACTCTACCAGATTAACCACTACCTGGCCCCTAAAAATTGTTTTTTACTATTAAAAATACAAAATTCAGGGTCCGGAGGTGACTCAGTGAGTAAAAAGCACTGTATTTCCCTCTGTGAGTCCCTAGATTTGATCATTGTTACCCACACAAGCACAAAGAAGACTCCCTGGATGGCAGAAGGGTGCTGTTACATTTTTCCTTCTCTATTTTACTGAATAAGCAGAGAATAAATACTAGGCTGGGATACAACAAATGACATCCAAGGCTTCAACAACTGGGAGAAAACAGAAGCTTGTCAGACGAAGAAGGGACTACAGAAACTGGTAAGAAGAGACTGGCTCGCTTAATGGTGGCCATTTTGGCCAATACCAGACCACCTCAGCACCTGGAGTCCTAATCAGGGAATCCTGGATTCCCCCATAGATAGCATGGACCTAGACTTCTAATAGATCCCTCTCTTTACCATCTCTAATCAGTTCCTTCAGGAATGTTCTCATTAATCCTTTTGAAGGCCTCTTCAGGACCCTAACCCTCACTATAAAGTAGCAATGGTAGGGGCTACCCCACTCTCTGAAGATGGGCTGGGTCATCTTATTCTGCCACTTGAGAAAGACTGGTCCTGTAATAATTGCTGCATAGAAGTTTTGACTATGGACTGTGAGATCAAACTGACAGGGACTCAGACGTTGTACAGGCTCCTGTGATATATATATATCCACCCAGGTCAGATAGATGTGGTAAACATATTAACTGTATTTATATGGGTTTTTTTTTCAAGTTTGGAAATTACTCTCTGCCTTAATCTGGCTTTCAAGTTCCATTCTCAACTCTGATACCATCCTCCCAGACAAATATTTCTAGTAAACCTTCATATTAACTATCAAGCTCAAATAAAAAATTACTAAAGTCATGGTCCCCTAGGAACATAAATAAACAGACATCCTAGCTTCTCTCTACCCCCGCATACCTAGTCTCATCTATTCCTACTCTTTGGTTCTTGTTTATTAAATATTTTGCCCTGCCTGATTTAGTTCCTTTCATCCACCAAGTTGCAGATGGTACTACAATTCCACCCTGGCTTCCTAGGCAGATGACTTTACCAATGTGCCCCAGGATCTCATCTCCCAAAGCCCAACCCCACTAGGGAAAATCAGAAACAGACTGGGGGTATGGATCAACTTATCAATGTCCTTGTCTAGTGGAGAAGCAACCCAAGGCCAGAACTCTATCCTTCTGTAACCCAGAAAGAATTTTTGTCCATACTCCAAGAGATAGAAAATAATAGGAAGGGAGTCGGGCGGTAGCGCAGCTGGTTAAACGCACGTGGCGCAAAGCACAAGGACCAGCATAAGGATCCCTGTTCGAGCCCCCGGCTCCCCCACCTGCAGGAGCGTCACTCCACAGGCAGTGAAGCAAGTCTGCAGATGTCTATCTTTCTCTCCCCTTCTCTGTCTTCCCCTCCTCTCTCCATTTCTCTCTGTCCTATCTAATGACATCAATAACAACAATAATTACAACAACAATAAAAAGGGGCAACAAAAGGAAAAATAAATATAAAAAAAGAAAATAATAGGAAAAGATGCCCAGAGGGCTCTGAACCCCAATTAAACCAAGCCCCAAAACATTTGTCACTAGGATTCTTTGTTTGTATACCATCAATGAAAAGGAAGCAAATCTGTAAAACACAAGATGAAACCAGGCACCATTTCACTTACATGTGAGGGAAGAGGAAAAAAGGAAAGACACTTACGAAGCAATAGGTGTAGGTGTAAACTAGAGATGTAAAGGCAGGACCATACAAAATGGGCAAAATAAAAAAAGATAGCTATATAGATAGATATAAATATAAAGTCAACCCATATCTGTGACCTGGAAGAACTAATGCAGTTTCCACTGAAAGGGGGTGGGAACACAGAAGTCTAGTGGCGGGAATGGTGTGGAATTAATTACCCCAGTTATCTTAATTTTGAAAATAACTAATAAAAATTATATATATATATATATATATATATATATATATATATATATACATACATACATCTGGCTGGAGAAGTATTCAGCAGTATCACAATATATATTAAACCCTGAGTTCATTCCCTGACACCACATAAACAAAAAATCAGAGTTTTTGAAAAGGGTTCACTTAAGTGTCCAATTAGTGGTGAATCTAAATGATCTCAGAATCCATTCAATATCAGCAAATCCCAAGTCTCTTATTCTTGAACCCATGCTCTTTCCATGAGATTTTGCTACCTTAGAACACCAAAAATATAATTGGAATGAAGATAAAACATGTGAGAATGAAGTAATTTATCTCATATCCAGTTGGACCTGTGAATACTGATGAGTCAAACCAAATTATTAATGATTACTGGCTACAACAAAAGTCTGTAATTTCTACCACTCCAATAACAGAACGGGAAAAGATCATAAACTATACTGATTTATACAGAAAATACTGATTTAGACGTAGTATCTATTTCTCATTCCCTCCTCTCCTACCAAAACACTGTGTTGCTAGGCTATCATTACATACTGTGTGTAGTGGATACAAAATTGGGTCTAGTAGACCTTGAAGTTAAGGAACCCAACTGAATTAATGCAAAGAATATTATGGAAATGTGCTTTTGGTGTGTGCCTTGCAGGCTTGGATAATATTGCATCTGACTGGAAATTTACTACCCGATGTAAACATAGTGGGACAAAGGAAGAAAGAGGGATATGAAGCACTGGCAAATAATACGTAGGTCTTACTCACGGAAGCTTATAGGCAGCAATTTTCATTTACGGCAGCCATATCATCTTAATTGCCATTTGGAATTATAAAGGCTCTTTGAGGTTGTAAATGTGCCAATAATCTAAATGAATAAATAATTATTTTAATACATTCAGGAGATATTTATTGAGCATCTTAGAAATACCAAGCACTGTGTTCCAAGTGTTACAACATGCCTGGAAGAAAATGGTTTCTGTAAACTGGGAGATGGCTCAGTGGTAGAGCACAGAACCAAGTTAGATGTCTGGGACCATCTGGGCCAAAGTGATGAACTGGTTTTCTCCCAGACATGAAACATAGACAAGTCTTAAAAAGGAAATGGCTCATCAGATATTTTTAAACACAAACCCATCCTGAATATGTTTATTATGATAAAAACCAAGTATTTTGCTCACCCTGAAAGAAAGCAGAAGCCTAGTTTTCAAATGAGCTTTTTAATAGCTCCTAAGCTTTCTATGAGCACTCTTCCTATAAAGCCTAATGAAAATGCTCTCCTTGAATTCAAAAAAAGTAGGATTCCAAATTTAAAATGACATTTATCCCAAAAGTGAATTAATATTTAATGATAGTCTGATTAATAATTGTGATTTTATGAACTGGAGACATTTAGCATGAAAGCCCCGAGACACATTTGTTCTCAGTTATAAAGACTAGGCAAAAAAGGACTAAAAGCAGACCATCTTTTCCAAATGCTACTTTACTGTTATGTTTCAGAATTTTGTCTCCTAGACACCACTTTCCCATTCTGGTATTCTTACTAGAAAGCTTTTTTATTTTTGAAAAGAAGGACAAAGATCTCAAGAAATTTAGTGATATAGGAACTTTCAAAGGGTGGAAAACAACTATAAATGCTTCTAGGTAACAACTGAAAAAAAAAAAAAAAGAAATCCTTTGCCTTACACTTTTATGTAGCAAACATTAACATTACTACAGCTCATAAACCCCCCGAAATGTATCAGTTGCCATGCTAAAAAATACCATTTCACAATCTCTTTTTGCTAGCTATTGTAACTGGATTTGGGCTGTTTCTGTTTTGCTTTTTGTTAATGGTCTAAACTGATAAAACTGCTTTTGTAAATAGGCAAAAAAGAAAGAAACCAATATACAAAAGACAAGGAACTTGCTGGAGCATACAGTGTTGTGTCTGTTATTTTTGAGGTTAGTAAAGAACCAAAGACAGAGACAGGGAGGAAAATAAAAAACAAATAACAAGTCAAAGCACATAGATGCCTAAGAAGATAATGTTCTATATTTTCATAATGTTATATATTGTGTATATATAAAGAAGAAATGCCTTCAATAAAGAATAATTCTTATTATGGATAGAAAATAGACCTTGTGCATTTAAATCTCCTCACTAGGAGGTAAATAGAAGGTACTCATCAGAGTTGAAATACACACTGAAGTCTAGAAATGGCTTACATATTTACATACCACATGCCAGAGTCCAACACTGGTTTTAAGTTAATATTTCTAGAATTTAAACCATCCTGGTTTTACATTTAGGGTTCCTAAAATAGCTCATGTTGTTAACAGCCCAGACCTGCATTGGCTAAGATGGTAGTCACTAGCTATGTATGACCACTTAAATTTAACAAATAGTCTCTCTGTTGCCTCGGAGGCAACTCAGCTGGTAGAGTGCAGACTTGCATGTGTGGAGACCTGGGTTTAAGCCCCACACAGATATGCCAGAGCAATGCTCTGGCCATTCTCTCTCTCACTTGTGAAATATTTTAAATTAATAAAAAATAAAATGTTATTTGTCAATCACATATGACATATTTCAAACGCTTAATACTATATGTGGCCAGTGCTTAGTGTACTGGAAAGAACAGATAAAGGAAATTTCCATCACCACATCAGGTTCTGTTGGAAAGCAGTGGTCTAAACAACCTTCTCCATGAAGTTATGAGTCAGAGTACTCCTTTAAAATAGGGGTGAGAAGAAAAACTGTGGTGGAAGCATCACATTTTGTCTTGCTTATATCTCTATCTACCAGCCATTTCTATTTCTACCAGTGGCAGCCCCTAAGCCCTTACCACACTTACCACATCTTTATTGACCCATATTTTTGGATTATCCTTACAGTTGTCAAGGAGGATGTATGAAGTGTGTGAGAGTACAACAGTGTGCACTTGAGGTTTGGCCTTTCATCGGTAGGAAAATGCACCGTGGACCTTCTCTGTACTACACTGGGCAACAGTTCCTGCACTTGGTTTTGTCTTAGGACCCAGAATCTGCTTTTAAACTTGAGTTCTAGCTTCACTCATTTCTTTGTTCATTCATTCAACAAATAAAGAGTGAGCACCTACTATGTACATGGACTTGTACATAGATGATATGACTGAGAAAGTGAATAAGAAAATGACCTGTCTTCTCCATCAGAACAACATAATGGACCACTTTGGGGGTCCCATAGAACCTTGCCCTCAGTGTGGATCAACAATGGTAGAAAATGTTCCATCCTCCAAAGGAAGGCTGGATAACATATTCCATCTACCACCTGAAGAAGATGGGTCCTAAAATGGTTGCAACTCAGAATGTTCCTACTGATGACCATAAAATGCAAGTTCAGACCTACTGGGATGTAGAGGTAGGCTCCTATGCTGAATATGGGCCCCAGATCAAATCGATGGGTTTACAGTCAACAATATTATATACTTTTCCCACATTTGGGAGCTATTCTCTCCCCTGATCCAGCTTTCTAGCCCTTTTTCCAGCCATGATATCATCTCCCCAGACAATAATCTGGGTCCACCTGCATAACTAATAAAGCCATGGGCCCTTTGGAATATAACTAAAATAGACCTACTACTAGCTTTTTCCAAAACAGAGACACCAAATCTTCATCTGCAATATTCCAGCCTTTAGGTTAATGATTAGTCAACAATTTTTATGGCTTTATATGTTAACTCTTTTTCAGCCACCAGGCTCCAGATGCTACCATGATGCCAACAGGACTTCCATGGACAGATGACCCCACCAATGTGTACTGGAGCTCTGCTTCCTCAGAGGCCCACCCCACTAGGGGAAGAGAGAGGCAGGCTGGGAGTATGGATCAACCTGCCAATGCCCATGTTCAGCGGGGAAGCAATTACAGAAGCCAGACCTTCCACTTTCTGCATCCCACACTGACCTTGGGTCCATAATCCCATGGGGTTTAAGAACAGGAAAGGTATCAAGGGAGAGGGTGGGATACAGAAGCTCTGGTGGTGAGACTTGTACCCCTCTTATCCTATGGTCTTGTCAGTGTTTCCATTTATAAATAAATAAAATTTAAAAAAACAATTAAAAAAAAGAAGAAACAAAAAGAAAAGAAAAGGACTCACATGGGGCCAGGCTGTGGTGCACCCCGCTGAGCACACATAGTACTAAGCACAAAGACCTACAGGAGAATCCACATTTGAGCCCACACCACCCTCACCCTCTTCCTTTCCTCTCTCAATTTCTTTCTGTCCTATCCAAAAAATGGGAAAAAAATAGCCACCAGGAGCAGTGGATTCTTAGTGCCCACACAAAACTTCAGTGATAACTCTCGAGGCATAAAAAAAAAAAAAAAAAAAAGCAAACAAAAAGAAAGAAAGAAAGCAAAACAGAATGAAAAGACCCTGCCTTTATTGAGCTCACGTCCTCGCACAAGAAAAGGTCACTAAATAAGTCATTACCAACAGTTTGAAATTAGAATTGCTTAACTCTGACAAAGGAGACTAGAGATTAGCAGGAGAAAGTATAGTGGAGAGAACTCCCTAGACTTCTCTGAGAAAGTATTTTCTGACCTGAGACTAAGAAAGAAATAAGTAAAAATAGACAGGGTTCAGAGCAGTCTTAATGTGAAGACATGAAGACAGTACATCCCAGGCACCTTAGTTGAAGGAAGGGAAAACCAGAAACTGTAGCAAAACATGAAGGCACCTATGCATTAGATGAAGCTGGAGGGTAGGGGGCAGACTGCTCATATCCTGTTATAACCAACAGACAGGCCCTAAACATAGTGCTTCAGCAAATGAAGAAGGAAGTCCTAAGTTAAAGATTTTAGGCCTTTGTCATAAGAAAAGCAGGACATTTTTAGGGGTTTTTAGGTACATGAGCGATAAAACCAGGTCTGTATTTTTTTTTAAAAAGTAAAAAATGTATTGGAAGATAAATTAAGGAAGCCGATTCCAACAGGACCAACAAGAAAAAAATTAGTGAAATCCCAGACAGAAAATGGTACTGGTTTGGACCAGAAAGTGACAACCCCAACATAGTGCACATGCTATAATGCAAAAGGATGTGAGTTCAAGCCCTCAGACCCATCTGCAGGTTAGAGGGGGTGTGTGCGGGATAGGTGGTGCTTCACAAGCAGCAGGTAGTGCTACTGGTGTCTCCCCCTCTCTCTTATATCTAAAAGTTTTTTTTTTTTTTAATTTTTAAATTAAAATAAAAGAACACAGTTCTAGTAGTTTGGAAGTCACATAGGAAAAAGTCTCCTATCCATGCCTGAATCCCGTACTGAAGCAACCATCACATGATTTTCCTGACAACAGATACTGGTCTGGACCCCTGCTAGCTATTAATAAGAATTCCACCTAACCTCTAAGTCCCCTCAGATCATCGCAGCTGAGCCTATGAAGGCAAATCATCCTAGTCCTGTCTGTGTGTGCCACTGGAAATCTCCAAATATTGCCTGCTTTCATATCCCTTTTTCCCATACTTGGTCAGAACTTTCCCCAATGCTCTTCATCTCTAACTCTCTGCCTATGTGGAGTGCCATCAGCCACCTGTTTCCAGTCTCTCCAGATGCCATGTTTGTCTACCTGGCTGAACTACTTTTTGGACTAGCTTACCCTGACATGACTGAGTACACAGTATTATAAAAGAAGAAAAGAGGAGAAAATATACAAATAGCTCCAGTCCAGAAGCCTACAAAGAAGAAGCTAAATGGAGTAGCAGCAGAATATGAAAGTATCTCTGGACAAAAATGATGGCAGAGTGGTCTGGAGTTTTCATAGTAATTAAAGAACCATATCTGTGCGTATGAGATCCTAGGGGTGACCCCTGGTAGCATATGCACCAGTGTGATGAAGCAATGCTCTGGCACTTGCTCAATCTCTATTTAACTGGTTTCTTATTCTTCCTCCCTCTTTCTCTCTCACTGTCAAATAAATAAACCTTATACAGAATTACGGCATCAGGGTATGGGTGGTGGCACATTTGGTTAAGTGCACGTAGTACAAAGTGGGTTCGAGCCCCTGCTCCCCACCTGCAGAGGGGAAGCTTCACTATTGGTGAAAGAGGTCTGCAGGTATCTATCTTTCCTTTTTCCCTTTCCACCTCTTCTTCCCTCCTAATTTCTCTCTGTCCCATCCAAGACAACTAGAAAAAATGACCATTAGGAACAGTAGATTTATACTGCTGGCACCAAGATAATTAAATAAATAAATAAATAAATAATTTAAAAATATGGCATCATAAAGTCTCAATTCCCCCAGTTTAGCTCATCACAAACTAATGTGGTACTCCTCACTCCAGAATCATCACCCTCATCCTTCATTTACAGAAATCTCCCTTCTTCCCATCACCTTTCCTTTTCAAATAGTTAATAAAGAGTTTAGATATAAGGAATAATCACTATTGGGAACTAGAGAAGATTCACATCATATAGAGTTAGCCCTCTAAAGATAAATGTCAATTTTGCTTAACCTGACAATCTTAAAGCACCATATAAAAACATATATTTCAATCGAGACAGGGAGTCAGAGAGAGTGAGTAAATGAGACCACAGCACCACAGCTTTCTTCAGTGTGGTGGGAGTCAGGTTCAAACCTGGGTTGTGCAAGGGCAAAGCAACACATAATCCATATATAAAAAATTTGTAATTAATACTGACTAAGTGCATAATTTTAAGAAACTGGCTACAGTTTTTACCCAGTGGGACTAGAAAGTAGTTAGCCTCCTTAGAAAAATAAGTGTTGCTTTGTTTGGAGAATAACATAATTTACTATTTGGCTATTACAGGCAAGACCCTTTGGGGGACCCAAACACTGCAAAGGAACAAAGAGAAAATTCTACTAAAAGATGTCAAGAAGAAAATAAATGTCTAGTGTTTGAATTCCATAAAGAGAGAGGCTGGTGAGAAAACTCTGTGATGTAAAATAATAAATTCACTCCTAAGAATAGTGACAACTAACCTTTAATTAGAACTAGTTTCTTATCTATAGTATGAATTATCATCCATTATTCCAAAAACAGTCAGCCTCAGTTTGTTATATTCAAGAAGTTGTACCAGTGATGCTTGAAAGAATGAATGTAGGTAAGTACTAATCCTAGAGGTCTTGCTAAGGAGTAAAAGAAGACAGGATCAAGGTTTGGGAGATGCAGAGAGATGTCATGTATAGTAGAGGACTGAGTAATGAGTGAATGTAATTCATAACTCTCTTTTGTTATTTTTCTTTCTTTCTATTTCTTTTTCTCTTCTTTTTCTTATTTTTTTTTATTAGACTACAGTGATTAATAGTGGTGCAGAGGGTTGAATATGGGACCTGAGAGCCTAAGGCATGAGTTTCTTTGCATAACCATTGTGCTCTCTACCTCCACTAATTCATATCTTTTCTTTCCCCTACGTTATTCTGGAGGAAGACAGTATAATAGGGATGCCTAGCTAAAATCATCTACCTATATTCATACTGCATATTTGTAAAATGAGAATTATCACTGAAAAGCTCCTATTATCCCAGGAATTATGTCACCTGATCTCTCTACATCGAAGAGAGCCACTTGACTAGAATTTGTCAGCAGAATATAGGCAAAAGTGGTATTATGGTCAATTCTAAATCAAATGTTTAATAATTGCGTGTGTCTTTTCAGTTCTCCTTCTTGGTCCCTACCTAAATGTTATGTGGTTGAGAAATAAACTTTTATTATGTTAATCCATTAATCTTCTGGTTTGTTACAGTAGTTAACATCATCTTGTTATAAAACTAACAACATGAAGTAGATATTTACGTTATAAATGCATGGCATTGGTCATTGGTAAGGGAACAGATACAAAAACAGGAGCCCTGGAGCCCTGGAAAGTGCCAGTAAAACTGCATTTATTCAGGGAAGATCTACCACTTTCATGAAAATAACCTGGAAAGAGCCAGAATGCTATTGTGTCTGACAGTTGCTCTTTATTGTCTATATAATCAAACATTATAAGATTATGGAGTTTAGGAAAGAAGTGGCTCATTTGGGAACAGAGATAAGAGTAAATAAACAAAAAAAAAAATAAGGAAAGAAACAAAAAAAAAAGAGTAAATAAACACTATAATTCTAGAAATTTAAGTCTGGAAAACTATTTTTTTCTGGTCCACTATTTCCCATATTACACTAGTGAAGAAAAACAGTGAAGTGGTTTTGAGTAGAAGATATTCACTAAGGCTTTGAAGGTCAACAAATTAAGTCCAGTCTTGCAACAAAGACTGACTCATGAGGTTATAAAACCATCCGAGATTTTTGTTTCAGATAATCTGAAAGTAACCACTTAAGAGATGGGGAGTTGAGATATGAGCAAAGAAATAATACAGGGAAAGGTTATTCAATAAAGAGAGATGGAATTAAGAGAGGAAGAAGACTTAGCATCACCGATAAAGCCAGGACTCTGAAATGGATGCAGTGGCCAAGGAGGATACCAGTAATATCTTGGGCTTCAGGTAACCAGGGAGTCACCAGCATTTGACTAGAGAGACCGAATATGATAGGAATAGGTGTTGAGAAAAATGTTTACTTCTTTAAAAATTTTTTTATTATCTTTATTTTTATTTATTGGATAGAGACAGCCAGAAATAAAGAGGGAAGGGGGTGGTAGACAGGGAGAGAGAGAGAGAGAGAGAGAGACACCTGCAACACTGCTTTACCACTCACAAAGTTTTCCCACTGCAGGTGGGGACCAGGGCTTGAAGCTGAGTCCTTGCACATTATAACATGTGTGCTCAACCAGGTGCACCACCACTCAGCCCCAGTGTTTACTTCTTCATGAAGAAGACAGAAATGAGGCTTGGTGAGATGTTACCCAATGAGGGGTTACACTGCTCCATCTGTATACAGATTGGAAAGAGATGATTCCTGAAATGAGGCTTTTCTCCTCTTAACATTCACCATTCAGATATCACCACCACCACCACCTCCCTAATAAAAGAATACTATATTACTTAATTTAAATCTTGTAGGGCCATTCTTTGTACTTGCTTTGTCATGCAGACCATCCAGGTTTGAGCCTAGCTCCAGCGCACTGGAGGAAGCTTTGATGCCTTCTCCCCATACACCTTCCCTCTGTCTTTTTATATCTGAAAAAATCATCCCAGAGTGGTCAAGCCCCAGTGATGACAAAATTAATTAAATAGTTAATTATTTAACCCCCCCAATCTTCCATACAGAATAAAGTCCATATGATTTAACGTAGTATATGCAACACCTTTCACATTTAATCCTCAACCTTCCTCTTCAGTCTTCTTTTTTTTTTTTCAAATATAACATTCCATTTTTTTTTTTAATTTAAGAAAGGATAAATTAACAAAACCATAGGGTTATGGAATCCTTCCTCTTCAGTCTTATCTCCCATCACTTCCTCTTTGGCTGCCAATGTGAAGTCCCAAATCATTTTATTTATTTATTTATTTATTTTTATTTAAGAAAGTATTAATTAACTAGGGTAGGAGGGGTACAATTCCACACAATTCCCAACACCCAATCTCCATATCCCACCTCCTCCCCTGATAGCTTTCCCACTCTCTATCCCTCTGGGAGCATGGACCCAGGGTCATCGTGGGTTGCAGAAGGTAGAAGGTCTGGCTTCTGTAATTGCTTCCCCGCTGAACAATTCATTTTTAACACTGCTTGGCAAATACTGTTCCCTCTGCCTCATTTGTTATCCATCTGCCTCATCTTTAGTCTGGAAAATGCTTACTCATCTCTTAAAAATTAGCTAAGATGTCACTGTTTCTATGAAATCTTGTTTGATACTCCCATGAAAAAATGAAACTCTCATACTTATACTCAGATTAGTCAGCCTCACACAGTGTGCCAACTATGGCAATGTTTTTGGACTAGAGGAAATCCTGGAGCTGTGGTGTCTTGTCCTTTCCCGGTCTCTCTCTTTCTATCTTAAAATCTGAATGAAAAAAAAAGATAAATAAAGCAGCCCAGGAATGTTAAAATTGTGTATGCACTAGCATGAAGCCAAGGCTCCACAGCAGGAAGGGAAAGCTTCTTTTTCTTTTTTCTTCCCACTTTATTGAGAGGGATGGGGAAGAGAGACAGGGGCAGACAGAAAGAGAGAGAGAGACACCTGCAGACCTACTTCCATACTTGTGAAGCATCCCCCCAGCAGGTGGGGGGCAAGGGCTTATCCCCCTGCATTTCGTACAATGTGTACTTAACCAAGTGTGCCACTGCTGGCCCCAAAAGATGTTTCTATCAATATGATTTCTGTGGTTTAACTGTGTTGCTGGATAACTGATTTGTTATACAGTCAGTCTCTAAACTCACCTTACTAAATTTGGAGAACTCTACCTTTCCAAAATAGTTTAATTAGGCATATGAATTGGACTGGCTTTCTTCACTGGGAGAATATAGCCATAACAGCATTGCTGAATGGGATTAGCATAAGTTTTCTTTTTTTTTTTTTTCCTCCAGGGTTATTGCTGGGGCTCGGTGCCTGCACCACAAATCCACTGCTCATGGAGGTTTCCCCCCATTTTGTTGCCCTTGTTGTTTTATCGTTGTTGGAGTTATTATTGTTGTTGTTATTGATGTCGTCATTATTGGATAGGGCAGAGAGAAATGGAGAGAGGAGGGGAAGACAGAGAGGGAGAGAGAAAGACAGACACTTGCAGACCTGCTTCACTGCCTGTGAAGTACTCCCCTTTAGGTGGGGAGCCGGGGGCTCCAACCGAGATCCTCACTCCAGTCCCTGCACTTCAAGCCACCTGTGCTTAGCCCTCTGCGCTACGGCCTGACCCTCTCTTGCATAAATTTTCTAAAATTATGAAGTATTTGGAAGGAAAGGCCTAAGAATGCAAGAAACATACAATGTGAGTGTGAGTCCTCAACCTTTGGTAATTCTTTTTATTATTATTATTATTTTTTGACTGGGACATTTTTTTTCTTTATTTCCTTTTGTTGCCCTTGTTGTCTTATTGTTGTAGTTATTATTGATGTTGTTGGATAGGACAGAGAGAAATGGAGAGAGGAAGGGAAGACAGAGAGGGGGAGAGAAAGACAGACACCTGCAGACCTGCTTCACCACTTGTGAAGTGACTCCCCTACAGGTGGGGAGCCGGGGGGCTTGAACCGGGATCCTTATGCGGGTCCTTGAGCTTAGCGTCACGTGCGCTTAACCCGCTGCGCTAACGCCCTACTCCAGGTAATTCCATTTTTTAAATATTTATTTATTTATTCCCTTTTGTTGTCCTTGTTTTATTGTTGTGGTTATTATTGTTGTTGTTGTTGATGACGTCATTGTTGGATAGGACAGAGAGAAATGGAGAGAGGAGGGGAAGACAGAAGGGGAGAGAAAGATAGACACCTGCAGACCTGCTTCACTGCCTGTGAAGCGACTCCCCTGCAGGTGGGGAGCCGGGGCTCTAACCGGGATCTTTATGCAGTTCCTTGCACTTTGCTCCACATGCGCTTAGCTAGTGCACCACCGCCCAACTCCCTTGATAATTCTTATACTTCTCGTCAGTCATATATGCAAATGAGAGATCTTATCCCTATTTGTGGATAAAATACTTGTACACTAAATGTTCTGGGAATATGACATATATGTGAAACCTCATCAAGATTTGCTTATCATATGGAAAGTCAAGTCACCAACTAAAACCCTGCATGTGTTAATGATTCACTGATACAACACATGTACATCTTTTTGTAATTGCACCTTGTCACACTCAGTGAAATGTATTTACTTTGTTCTTATTTCAAGATACCAAATGTACAAAAATGTCACCATTATTCAGCTGAATATTTTCTCTTAAGTTCAAACTTGTGCATTTTAAGTAGCAAGCATATGCCCACTTTATGATATCTAGTATAGTTATGCCTGGGTATATACTTATTTATATACATACTGTTTTATCATAATCCACTTTTCCTTTCTTTCTCCCTTATATTATAGATACAGAATACATATTAATACTTAAAATAGTATATATTTTGTATATATATAATTTGAGGGAAGAAAATGAAACATTAGAAATACTGCTTATAGAAGGGAGCACGGGGTGTGAGCAAGTATAGAATCATCTTTTTTCCTCTTGGGATCCTTCTGTTAAGTAACTACTCAGCAGGATAGGCATCCTGCTCTACCAATAACATTTAAAACATATTTTTCATTTGTGATTCACTGGTCTGTATATGTAGACTCTGAGTCTATGTCTTATTCATATTTCTATCAGACCCAGCTTAGGGTTCGACACAGAGAAGGAGCTCAGCAGATACCTTTAGGATGAAATAACAAATGAGAATTCTAAGGAGATATGCAGTGCCCAGCTCTTACAATAGAACACTGAATCAATTATTAAACATCGTTCCTATACCAATATCATAAAGCTTTCTTCACTCTGCCTAATGTAGAGGCAGTACAAACTCTCAATTTTCTCTCCTACTTGTGATCCCAGGCAGTTCTGTGCTCACCTCTTTACCAAAGAGGAAATAGTCAATAAATGCTATTTAAATGAAATTATCACTCTGGCATATTGGTATACATAATGGTTGTATCTTTTGTACTAACAGTGCTGTACTTCCGGCATATTATTGATTAAAAGGGCATTTGCGGATTGGTCTGGAGACCTAAACATCACAATGTTGTGTTTCTATAAATGTATAAACTTCCAAAAGAACGAATTTGGAAAGTCAGCTCTTGTGTCATAGTCCATTGTAGGCTGAGGGCTGTCTACACAATGTGACTGAACCTATGAGACTGTATATCTGTGAAAAAAATATATATCAGTCACGAGAATGTATCTAAATGATTGTATAGTGTGCATCAGGAAATAATTTACTATTTTCCAATTTTAATCCAGGTAGTAGTATTCACATAAACAGAAACAGTGGCTATTTAGAAAGAAAATTATTTCAAATATTATTTTTAAATGTTCTGCATCCCACACTGACCTTGGGCCCATACTCCTAGAGGGTTAAAGAATAGGAAAGCTATCAAGGGAGGGAATGGAATACAGAGTTCTGGTGGTGGGAATTGCATGGAGTTGTTCCCCTCTTATCCTATGGTTTTGTTAGTGTTTCCTTTTTATAAATAAATAAACAAATAATCAAATAAAATTTTTTATACAATAACAATATGAGAGGGGGGAAATTAATTGTATGTCTCGAAGTTTTTCAAAACACAAACTGAATCTTTTCTCAATATATGCAGTGTAATTGATATGCAGACTCTTCTCAAAAGCCTACACCAAGTAGATCAGAAGCAACCAATAGCACAGCTATATACAAGATATTGGATACTGTACAGCAAACCATAACAAAAGGGCTTTTCAAAGTTAACCCAATTACCAAATAATGTGATGATAACATTAACTATCGATTGTCTTTTTGAACCCTAAGACAGCAGGAACTTCACATCTCCACTATAGAGCCTCTACTTCCCCCAGTCCTGGAACCATTGGATAGGGCCCACTTGACCGTATGCCTCTCCCAATCCATATCAAATAATATTGCATCTGCCGATCACAACCTAACCAACACAATGATTGCCACCTCAACATGTTTCACTTCAGACTGTGTTCAGAGACTTCACGTGTGGAATGACAACCCTTCAGCTTCATTACTCGGGTGAGGCCTTTCCTTTCATAGTATACTCTAATTCCGTCTCAGGTGGTTCACTTTCTAACAAAGTCCCAAAACCTAGATATACACCAGTTTCTGTGAGAGAGAGCATATGTTCACACGTATCTGTAAACTACTGCAAAATATATACCTGAAAGCAGAAGTACACTAGAGTTTGCAGTGAGTATCCCCCTAATACTTCCTCTCCACTATTCTAAGCTTTGGGTCTATGATTGCTCAACAACTTGTTTGGCTTCATATGTTAACTCTCTTTTCAGTCACCAGGTTCCAGATGTCATCAGGATGCCGGCCAGGCTTCCCTGGATTGAAGACCCCACCAATGTGTCCTGGAGCTCCGCTTCCCCAGAGACCCACCCTACTAGGGAAAGAGAGAGGCAGACTGGGAGTATGGACTGACCAGTCAACTCCCATGTTCAGCGGGGAAGCAATTACAGAAGCCAGACCTTCTACCTTCTGCAACCCTCAATGACCCTGGGTCCATGCTCCCAGAGGGATAGAGAATGGGAAAACTATCAGGGGAGAGGGTGGGATATGGAGAATGGGTGGTGGGAATTGTGTGGAATTGTACCCCTCCTACCCTATGGTTTTGTTAATTAATACTTTCTTAAATTAAAAAAAAAACAAATAACAATAAATATTTTATTTATATCTTCATTATTTTACTATAGTTATTTGTCACTTAACAAAATAAATGCACCTTAGAAAACATATTAGAAAGTAATCTGCTGTGGCTGTTCAGTGGTATCCAGTAGAGTGCATATGTTTCCACAAGTAAGGACCTGGGTTCAAATCCCTCTAACCCCCCATGTGGGAGGTGGTCTTTAGGAATGGTAAAGCAGTGCTGCAGGTATCTCTCTATCTCTTTCCCTTTCTACTCTTCTCTTCTGTTTCTCTATGTCTCTATATAAGAAAAGAAAACAAAAAGATAAAAGAATAAAGTAATATGTTATTTATATTCCAACTTCTGTTAGTATATTGAAGATATATTTTACAGCAAAACCATGGGAATATGGGTAAAAATTTTTACATAGTAAAATTGATGTTTCTTTTAAAAATGAATATATAATTTAAAAAATAATAGATCTTAAAAGTTGTATTATGCCTTGCCCAAATTACTGCAAACATTTTTTTAAACTGAAAATAAAGTTAACTATCATTAAAAAATGGATCCATCTGGCTGTTTGTCCCATTTTCTGTCATTACTATAAAGATAGCACTCCCTAATATTTTAACCTTTTCATACTTAGCTTCTACGTAAACCGCCTTCTTTTTAAAAACATTTTATTTATTTATTAATGAGAGAAATCGGAAGAGAGAGAAAGAACAAGATATCACTCTGGTACATGTGCTGCCAGGGTTCAAACTCAGTGCCTCAAGCTTGAGAGTCCAGCACCTTATTCACTGCACCACCTCCCGGACCACAAAGTAAACTGTCTTCTGGGGGCGGGTGGTGGTGCACCTGGTTGAGCATACATGTTACAATGTGCAAGGGACCGGGTTCAAGCCCTCCCAGTCCCCACCTGCAGGAGGAAAGCTTCACAGGTGGGGAAGCAGGGTTGCAGATGTCTCTCTTCTCCCTCCCTCTCTATCACTCCCTTAACTCTTGACTTCTGATTGTATCCAATAAATAAAGATAATTTTTAAAAGAATAGTAAACTGTCTTCTTTCAAATTTTTACAGGAAAACTGGGACTATTCCCTCCTTTTGGTCTTTTCCAACCATTCTTGTAACAGATATGTATCTTTTAATAGAAAGATACAGCTTCAAATAAATCTCAAGCAGCAAACAGCTTTTAATATTCTGCCTAAAATTGTGCTTCTGAATACTCTTTTTCTGCACTAGAGTCATCACTGAGACTCAGTACCTGTATGAATCCACCACCATTCCCAGTTACCATTTATTCCTCTTTATATTTTTTTATAAAGGGTGAGAGACAGGGGGGTAGAGAATGACAGAGGGAGACACTTGCAGCACTGATCCACTGCTACAGAAGACACCCCACCCTTGCAACTGGATCAAGGTCTTGAACCCATTCTTAACACTTTTGTTCCCAGAATACTACTCAACTCTAGCTTCAGGTGGTGCCAGGGATTACACCTTCGACTTAGGCATGAGAGTCATTTGTACAACCATTATGCTATCTTACTACCTTCAATACTTCTTAGTATCGTAGTGGTTAGTCGTTAGGGAGATTCTTTTTTGCTTCCAGGGTTATCACTGGGGCTTGATGCCAGCACTACAAATCCACTGGTCCTGGAGGCTATTTTTCCCATTTTGTTACCCTTGTTGTGATTGTTATTGTTGTTATAGCTGTTGTTGTTTGACAGGACAGAGAGAAATCGAGAGAGATGGGGAAGACAGAGAGGAGGAGAGAAAGATAGACATCTGCAGACTTGCTTCACCACTTGCGAAGCGACAACCTCCCTTCAGGTGCGGAGCTGGAGGCTGGAACCAGGATCCTTTTGCCAGTCTTTGTGCTTTGCACTGTGTGCTTAACCCACTGCACTGCCACTCAGCCGCCCCCCCCCCCCACTTCAAGGAAATTCTAAACGCTGCAGTTCAAGCATGCCAATTTTTTTTCCTATGTGTCTTTGACAAGAAATATCTTCCTACATTAACTTTTACATCAAATTAATAGAGTGCTACTGATAGCTATGTCTTAGGATAATTATGAGAATTAAAATATTCAGCATTTTAAAAAATGTCTCTAGTTCAGGTGTTTACAATGATGATAGTAGTACACTTATTTTGTTTATATAAATGACATAATAGATATTATTTATGTAATCTTACTTTATTTAATCTTACAATGAAATATTTTAACAAATGTCATTACATTTTCTCCTAATTCCTCATTGCATATACTGTGACAAATTTTCATAACTATCTTCATGAATTTGTTATAGTTAACTAAAAATTATTAAATGCATTTATGTATGTAAACGATATCTAATTTTGAATTTTTTTTTATTTAAGAAAGGATTAATTAACAAAGCCATAGGGTAGGAGGGGTACAACTCCACACAACTCCCACCCCCCAATCTCCATATCCCACCCCCTCCCCTGATAGCTTTCCCATTCTTTATCCCTCTGGGAGCATGGACCCAGGGTCATTGAGGGTTGCAGAAGGTAGAAGGTCTGGCTTCTGTAATTGCTTCCCCGCTGAACATGGGTGTTGACTGGTCGGTCCAGTCTGCCTCTCTCTTTCCCTAGTAGGGTGTGTCTCTGGGGAAGCTGAGCTCCAGGACACATTGGTGGGGTCTTCAATCCAGGCTAATTTTGAATTATATGTGATTCTCCAATTACTTGTTCAAGTTCTACTCTACTTGGTAAAAGTCTCGAGAGACAAAAATTGTATCTTCTGTCTCTTTTGCATCTCTTACAGTCAAATTCAGCACTCTTTTTCTTATGCATACATAGAGGTTAACAAATGAATTAATGAATGAAGTAGTGCCTGGAAATATGATATTAAGTCGAACAGTATAGATAGGTACAATTCATCCTACAGGAATAAACATTTTTCCCTTAAAGAAAATACCATAGGGTTTGTTTTACATAGTTCAAGGAGATCCTGGCCTCACACATCTGAATTTCTGCCTAACAATTTAGGCTTGTGGAGAGAAATTCTGGAATTACTTATTTTAAAACCACAATGGGAGGAAACAAGCAGTGAATAGGAATGGACTACTGATGGAGAGAATGAAGCTACTTGTAATGGATGAAAATTTTGAGTCAGCACTGCTCTGTAAAGCTTATTTTACCACTTCAGGAGTAAAAAGGCTATGAACGCTAACCTTAAAAAAGTCCTCTGAACTTAAGTCAATATCATATAATTGCCTGTGTATTCTCAAATCCTCTGAGGCCCTTGTGAAAATGACAGTCATTATAATTTGTGCAAAATCCATTTAACAAACACAAGTAAATCTCAAATATTATATTCAAGTCAACAGAGTGTCTTCTTATATATTTACCTTAAAATGTACATGAGGAAGTGTCCTATCAGCTTTAAAGATGTTCTTTGGAAATTATCCTCAAATTTCAAGAAACTAATTACTTATAGTTTGTCAAGTTAAAAAGAAAAAAGCTGAAATGTTGAATCAGAGTGAAATGTATCATGTGGGTTTCTAAGATACCACAATAGTTTGTTCTAGTTTTACATACTTATACCATCTCTCTAAAACAACATTTTAAATACCAGATATAAATTTGTAAAAAACTAGTGCTTAATGAAGATTTTACACTGGCATGCAGGCAGATATGCAAAAAAGTCTGGAGAGACATCCCTTTAAGTTACCAAGAAATGCGACTAATGCCATTTCACTTTTCTAGCCCCATTTTTCTTACTTTACTGGAAATTGGAAGGGATCATACTGAGCATCAACTTTAACCCAGATTGAATATTCAGTTAGCACAATGTTTCAAACAGTGAGCTGTAGAATTTGGAAAAAAAAAAAAAGTGGGGGGACTGGAAATAATATCAACTGATGGAATAGACTGATTCTATTTGGAAAAAAAGGAGAAAAAATAAAGTGACAGTAGAATTCTCAAAATGTTGGGCAATACCATTATTTTCTGGAGTGGGTATGTGTGTGCTTGTGTATGCATGAGATTTGGGAATACTAACATGGAGAGTGAAAAGGTGAAGGTTAAAAGGAGAAAGAAAGCAAAGAGAATGCCAAGCAATTCACACCTCTCTCCAAGTGTCTGAGTTGCGCCAGAAAAGGGGGAAAAAGAGTACATTAGACAGAACTCTACTCATGATAAACAATTAGGCTGAATCTGTCAGCAAGAGGGAGGGGATAATGCTGTTTTCTTTGAGAAGATATATGTGTTTAGGTATAGGAATAATTTTCACACAGTGGGGGGTATAGTAACTTATACTTTGGACCTTCAATATTCTCAATGTATCTATGCAGTAACATAATTAATCACATTAATTGTGCCTTCCAATAATAAACACCAGCTCCAGCATCAGCTAAAAGTACAGACTGAACACATTACAGTGTTTTAAATTACTGAACTGCTTAAGTTTCAGTGGAGAACCCAAAACTCTTTAGTTGAGACATCTGTCAATATTATTGAAGAATGGCGCCTAAGCTTTGCATAACTTTATATTTACTGGTGTGCGCACACACAAGCATATAAACACACTTCTAAAGAGTGAGAAACTACAAATATATACATGTAAATGCTTCATTGTTTGATCCTCCTTTTCAAAATCTCCCCTGTAAGTTACTGATTATACATAATAAACACTTTAGATTTTTAACTGGAATGAAATGTACCATTTTGACTAATGTATATTGGAAAATAAAACTACACAATACTCCACATTTAAAGCTGATAACAAAACATTTTCCTTTTGGGTTGAGTTTAAGAAATCAAATTCGAACAAAATTGAAAAAAAGAATCAATGCAAAAACAGAAATATGAGAAGATATTTGAAACACTGATATTATTGCATAACTTGATTAGGTTACTAAACCTTCATGAAATTAATGCAATGTACATATGTGGATCCTAATTGTTCTCAGCGTGGTCTTGTACTTGTTATTATAACATTTGTGCAGTGATAAATAATGCACAAATGAAATATCCATGCATATTGCACGCTGACAATTTTTATGAATGAATACACAAAACGCTCATAATCCGAGAAAATGGATGGCAGCATGTTATTTTGAAAATGGTTTGGGAAGCATTAGAAGCAAATGAGGAGGCGAGAGGTCTCTGTTTTTGGTGCCATTCAGGGAAACTGTATTCCCAAGTCCCCTAGCAGAGTGTGTTGGAAACAGCCATGAAGCTCTTTCCTTAGAGACTCGTCCTCCCTCTCAGGAACTGTGCACCAGAATAGAGACCGCGCACCGTTTGAAGAATAAAATGCAGGTATGTTCCTGTGTTCTGAGCTCTGTTCACATATCAGAGACATCACACTCCCTAAATCCGTTCCCACAAGTGTGTGCATGTTGAGCACGGCATTTACCAACAAATGAACAGAAGGCAACAAGAGCTCCTCTTCTAGAAATAACATTTCCAGTCCCTTCCTAGGCAGGCTGCTCTAAGCTTTTCAGGGGCTAACACTTAAGTGCCTTCCCCACAAGGAAGAAACCTTTCATTAAGAACCCTCTCAAGGCTAAGTCAGCTTTGTGTGTAAGTCCACTCAACGCCATATGACAGTTTCCAATTCCTTTAGCAACTCCAGTCTGGCTAGGCTGCCCCGAAAAGATTAATTCTAAAGGAAGACCCTTCCAGGAAGCAGCAATGCCCCCCTGCACTTACCTAGCTCCCACAGAACCCGCTCAGCAGGCTGCACGGGCTCGGGCGCCACAAAGGGTTGTGGGATTCCCCACTCCCTCGGGGCTTCTCTCTCTGCGACGATCCCCTTCGCCAATGATCTGTCGCTGGAAATCCCCCTCCCCTCCACTGAGAGGAGGGTCTCCCCTGCTGGCGAGAGCTCCTGACGGCTTTCCCCCGCCACCACCCTCGCCTTACATCCCTGACTCTGGTGCAAGGTCTCTAGTAGCAAGGCTCAGAGGCGAGACGGCAGGAGGAAGCTAAGGCATCCTTTAAAAAGAACAATAATCTTCTTCGCTCTTCACCCTTTTCCCTACGAGTGCCCCCATCCTCCTGCCTCCGCGGTCGCCCAGACTGGAGAGAGGGCTGGGATAGAAGAGGAGGAAAACCCAGCGGGGCTGAGCTCGCCCTGCACGAGTCCGGAAGGCGAGGGGCTGGGGCCGAGAGTTGCCGCCCGTTCCAGCCGCGGCCAGCGGGGACAGAGGGTGGTGGGTGCTTGGTGGGTGTGTGTCTGTGGCAAAGCTGGGGAGAGGCTGGGCGCGGAAGGCGAGGCGGGGCGCTCGGGGGCGCCGGCAGGGCGCGCACACCCGCCCGCGGCCACTCCACCTCGCGCTCCGCCTCCTCCCGCGCTCCGCGCACTCGCGGGCTGGAGCGGCCGCCGCCGCCTCCTCCTCCTGCTCCACCTCCTCCTTCTCTCCTTCCTCCTCCTCCTCCTCCTCGGAGCTCTGTGCTATGGAGGTGGGTGGCGGGAGGTAGCTCTGGGAACGGGGTGGCTAGGCAGACCCCGCTGTGGATGTCCAGGCTCGCCAGAAGGCGCGGGAGCCGAGCGGAGCCGAACCGAGCCGAGCCGAGCCTCGGCTGGAGACAGCGCCCTGGGCGCGGCCGGGGAGCCTGCAGGCGGGAGCCGCCCACACCTCCACTGGCACCTCCCTCTTCTCCCGGGGGTCCGCGGCTCCCCGGAGCTCAGCTCGCCGCTTCACACACACCTGCCTCCTTTGGCGGGTCCCGCCTGCTGAACCCAGCAGGAGCCGAGCGTCTGCAGCCCCCAGAGCGCGACGCGCCGGGTGGTCGGGAAAGCCCGGGAGCCCCGTGGAGACGCGCCTGGACTGCTGCGCGGGACTCCCGGGCCCTCCCGCTCCCGGCTGCTGGGCTTCCCCAGCCCGCCCCTAAAAGCCCCTGGACCAGGGGCCACTGCTGGACTCCCGGGGTCTGGGACTAGAAAGAATCGCTCTGGAGTGATAGGACTCCCAGGGTTTTTCCGGAAAATTAGTGCCGGGGTATCTAGCATCGCAGAGATGATCAGACTTTCCTCTGAGCACCTCCATCTCCTTGCAGGGGGCCTTCGCCGGCCCCAGAAACCGCTCTTTCCTGGGTTTGAGGGAAATGCGGTCTGTGGCAGTTTTAACTCTCGCTTCCCACGGGGGCGCTGTTCATAAGCAAGCTTTCTTAGCTTAGCCCGCTCTCCAGCCATCTGGAGAACTGTGCGAACTTCCTCCTACAGGAGGTCGCACCCAGACCCTTCCCTCAAGTCAGGGCTTGGAAAAGACTGGGTGAACTTCTGCCTAACATCTCTGGTCTCACCAGCGGCCTGCCCGCAGTGCTCCTTAACAGGCACAGATAGTCAGCAGACACAGGTACAGGGGCTTTCAGGAAAACAAACTCACTCGAAATCTCCTTTTATAAAGCATGTTGAACATGATGTATTTATAACGGCTCAAATGCATTCGTTATATGAACATCACATTTATTCCTTGCTGTTCTACATGTATTGTCATGCAAGGTTCACTACACACTGACTGACGTTTTCCTATAGTCCTCACCTGTACTCCTTGTGTTTTCAATGTGTCATACTTTGTACCAGAGGTTGAGTAGGGACTTTGCCCCTTCAGATGTCATAACCATTATGCAGAAACTTCCCTGTTCCTCTGCTTCCCCTTCCACCACTTCTCCATCTTGTTTCTGCCTTCCCCACCCCACCCCCCTTCTGAATTATGAAAACTAAGGAGATAATTTCCAGATCTCACATCTTTGACATTAAATATCCACAAGCTTCACCTTTCCAGGGACCTCCAATCTTGCCATCTTCCCATGCATTCACATACTTTCTGTGGGCTGCTTTTCCTTAGTCACAGGGAAATTTCCCTGTCTACAAATACTCCCTAGTTTCTCATCCCTTGTAGAGTGTGTACATCTCTATTCCACTGAACATGAGTCTCTCCAGCCATGCCCCTCTCTAGGACTTACTTCTACCAGCGGTTCTGGGTAACACATCAAACTCTCTTTCATGACTCCCTTAGAACTCCTCAACACTTTTTCCCTGAGCTATCTTTTTTTTTTTTTTTTTTTACTGTATACTTGCTTTTATTCTTTTATTTTATTTTTTAAATTTCTTTATTGGGGAATTAATGTTTTACATTCAACAGTAAATACAACAGTTTGTACATGCATAACATTTCTCAGTTTTCCATATAACAATACAACCCCCACTAGGTCCTCTGAAGGACCTGTAATCTGCCCCCACCCACTCCAGAGTCTTTTACTTTGGTGCAATACCCCAAAGTAAAAGTGAGGATCCAGGTTAATACTTATAGCTATCACAAGATAGTACCTGCACAGGGAAAGTTTCACCAGCCCTGAAACAGTGCTGTAGGTTTTATTCTTCTGTTTACTCTCTCTTCCTCTCTCCCTCTTTCTCTCTCTCCCTCATACTTGAAAAAAAAAAAAGAAAAAAGAAAATGAATGGAAAGTGTATGCTGGAAATGGGGAATCATGCTGGCTCAGAGCCCCAGTAATAACCTGGGTGGCAAAAATTAACAAGAGACTGGAGGGTGATGTACCCAGTACAACACACATGTTACCCACCATGCACAAGAACTGAGATTCAAGTCCCTGTCCCTGTCTGCAGGGGGGAAATTTCATAAGTGGTCAAACAGAGGGGTCTCACTGTCTTTCTCCATCTCTATCTCTCTGTTCTTCAGTTTCTCTATCCATGTGAACCTGAAATGATATAGAAAAATAGAAAAATGGCTTTGGAAATAAATATGTATCTTTGCTTATTAAAGTACTCATAATATATTGTTTTATTGAGAATACTTCCTAGTAGACAAATTGTTTGGGATAGCTGAGTTTTCCATATGCACAGCTTGAATTTTGAATGTCTAAAAAGACTCTTGTGTTAATACCATATGGTTCCTTAGTATATAGAGTTTTATATTTTTACATGTTTTTAAAACATATATTAAAATGGAGTATTTGGAAACTCAGACATGTTTTCATTACCCTTAAGTCATTTTTTTCAATTATTAATATATCTGGAACTATCATTTTTACTTATATTTGAACTTATCAGATTTATTTTTGATGTTTGATGAAATTATATTAGTGATAAAAGGGAGAAATTTCTATCTAGTATGGTAAAATACTTCCCTCATAATGCTTGGTGAAATTAATAACTGTAAGATAAATTTGACCTGATGTATTCATATGTATTCATATATTTCTTGCTACAGTGTTTATAATTATGGTACACTGGAATATATATATATGTATATATATGAACATACATATAAGATCAAGTATAATATGTTTTGATACATTAGTTGTTGAGTAAACTATTTGAAAAAAATAGTATATTCTGAATAATATCACTAATAATTATCAATTTGAAATATTTTTAATTTTTATTATCTTTATTTATTTACTGGATAGAGACAGCCAGAAATCGAGAGAAAGGGAGAAAGAGAGAAAGAGAGAGAGAGACTCCTGCAGCCCCACCTTACCACTTGCAAAGCCTCCAAGGCAAAAAAAAGGAAGTAGCAGTTATTTCAGGCAATGAAGGTGATAGGAGACATAGATGAACACTACATATTGGTCAAAGGATCAATCCAACAGGAAGAAATAACTATTGTCAATATATATGCTCCTGATATAAGTGTACCCATCTATATAAAGCAAGCAGTTACTGACCTCAAGAGAGACATCAACAGCAATACAATAACAGTGGGAGAACTTAACACACCACTCACACCAAGAGTACAAAAAATTAACAAGGAAATAGATGCCTTAATGAAGTTATAGATGAGATGAACTTAAAAGATTTATTCAGAACTTTTCATCCCAAAAGAAAAGAATATACACTCTTTTCAAGTGCACATAGAACATCTTCAAAGATTAGCCACGTGTTGAGACACAAAGACAGCATTAATAAATATGTCGATCGTAAATTATAAAAAGTATCTTTTCTGACCATGCGGCGGTGCGGTTAAATATCAACCACAAAAAGAAACACAGATATATGCCCAAATAAAGAAGACTAAACAATATGCTCCTGAATAATAATACTTGGGTCACTAATAAAATTAAAGAGAACTAAAAAATTACTTGGAGAACAACAAAAATGAAGAGACCTGTGGGATGTGGCAAAAACTGTCCTAAGAGGGAACTTTATAGCAATGCAGGGTCCCTCATTAACAAACAGTGACGATCTCAAGAAATCTATCTAACATTGCAACTGAGCTACTAGAAAGGGAATAACCAAGAGACCCAAAAGTCACTGTGAGGAAGGAAATCGTCAAAATCAAGCAGAAATCAATGAAATAGAAACCAGAAAGACAATTCAAAAGATTAAGGAAACCAAGAACTGGTTCTTTGAAAGGATGAATAAAATAGAGAAACCACTGACTAGACTCACCAAAAAGTGACAGAGGGGGTGGTGATTAAAAGTCAGGAGTGAGAGAGATGAAATTACATCCAAAGACGAGGACATGCAAAGATTAATACATGAATATTATGAGCATCTCTATGCAAATAAATTGGATAGCTGAGATGAAGCAGATGCATCCCTAGAATCATACCACCTGCTAAGCTTACCTAACAGGAAGTAGATAGCTTGAAAAGGGCAATGACTAGTACAGAAATTGAGTCAATAATAAAAATCTTCGCAAGAATTAAAGCCGACGTTTAGATGGCTTTAATAATGAAAGTCTATAAGACTTTCAAAGGATGAACAGCAATTCTCTTCAAAATCTGCTAGAAAAATGAAGAGGAGAAAATCACTCCTGTTTCCCAAAGCAGGAAAGGACTCTACAAAAAAAGAAAACTGTCGGACTGAGCTTCACTGAAGGGAGACAGACGACCAGGGACTCATGGCTGAGCTGTAGGCAGTATCTCTTTATTCACGCAGGATGCAGCACAATCTAAGCCGAGCTAAACTAAAACTAAACTAAACTAAAACGAACAATGCTGTCCTTATGTATACTTTCCAAGTAGGGTGTGAACAGGATGTGACATAGAGAGGGTGGAGCGAAAAGGGAGTGATGAAAATCAGGGTGCGACAAGGAGAGGGGGCGGAGCAGGCGAGAATTCTACCACTGAACCACCAATGCCCTGGAGGGAGGGTGGTGCTTTATGTAAATATAAAAGTGATTTATGTAAATAGACCGCATCTTTGAGTGGGATCATACCAATCCCACACAGGCATACCGGTGCTAGGATGGGGGGGGGGGGCTGGCATACTACCCAACAGAAAACTATAGACTTATTATTCCTGATGAATAATATACATATATAGGTATGGAGTGTAAAGGTTTTCTCCCATTCTGTAAAGAACCTCTTTGTTTGGGTGATAGTTTCTCTTACTGTGCAGAAGCTTTTCGATTTGATGATGACTAGTTTCTTTTCACAGAGACAAATGCCACTGTGGTGCTTTACTGTCATAGTAGAAAGCAATTAGTGAAAAGTGATGGAAAGTTACCATATCTTCAACTGAATATCCACTCTTCGGCTCTTCTACATGAAAATATAAGCAACCTGGGATAATTTAAAGCAACTCACAGAACTTTAGCAGCCACTGAAATCCTACACTCCCACATTGCAGTGAAAGCTTGAAAAATAAATGAGCTGTCTATGTGTTCTTCATTGAAGAGATAAGTACTATCTCATTGGTTCTTTTGGATTTAGTTAAGACAGATTTGGCTGTCTTTAGAAGATTGAAAGTAAGAGATAAGCCCTAGACTGGCTCCATTTTTTAACAGTTCATATACGGAACGTGAACCTTGTGAAAAAAATCCAGATGCAAAAACACAACATTTTTCTGCCATGTCGTAGTAGCATCAATGTAAGTTTTGGTTTTTGTTTGTTTGTTTGTTTCTAGAGACAGAGTCAGGCAGAGAGAGAAAGGGAGAGAGAGAGAGAGAGAGTCTACAGCACAGGTGATTCCTTTAATACAGTGAAAGCAGGCTCAAACCTAGGTTACGTACATGGCAAATCAGTGCACTACCCAAGTGAGCCATTTTATCAGTAGAATATGAAAGTTTTCACTAAACTGAAAGGAGTCTAAAGCAAAAAAAAGAGAAAAAAACTATTAAAGTAAATGGAAATACTTCTCATCATTTCAACATTGCCAGAACAACTCACTTTTCTATATATATTTTCTATATATTTTTTCTATTATATTATATAAATAATATACAAAGCCTAAAGTAAGGGAGTTGGGTGGTGGCGCAAAGTGCAAGGACCCATGTAAGGATCCCGGTCTGAGCACCGGCTCCCCACCTGCAAGGGAGTCACTTCACAGGCGGTGAAGCAGGTCTGCAGGTGTCTATCTTTCTCTCCCCTTCTTTGTCTTTCCCTCCTCTCTCTATTTCTCTCTGTCCTATCCAACAATGACGACACCAATAACAACAACAATAATAACTACAACAATAAAACAACAAGGGCAACAAAAGGGGAAATAAATAACAAAAAGAAAGCTTAAAAAAACCGAAAGTAGGGGAGATAGCATAATTGTTATACACATAAAGATTTTGGTGCCTAAGGCACCCAAAGTTCCAAATTTAGTCCTCAGCACCACCAGATACCAGTGTTTAACAGTGATTTCAAAAATAAATGAATAAATAAATAAACTTTGAGTTGGGGAAAACAGCCTATTAGAACACCAACTTGTCTGCATGAAGTGTCCAAAGTCCCAGGTTCAATCTCCCGCACCACTATAAGCCAGAGCTGATCAGTGCTCTGGTAAAAATAAAGGAAGAAAAATAAAGAAAAGAAAAACAGCAAGTTTTAAAAGTAAAGAGTTGTGATACAGACTTTACAAAGTGGAGGATACCAGTACTGTGTTTTAATCCACACTATGAGCTAATTACAGACACCACTAGTATCCACTCTCATCTGATTTCAGGAATCTCTGAGATTGAGGGTTTGGGGTTCCTAGGACCAGTCAACTGGAAATTTCAAGACTATGCTATTGGATATGAAATGTAACTATGTTATTCTGAGACATGGTTTAACAAAGATTGAATTACTAGTCGTTCCTGGGCAGAGGAACGACTAGGAATTCAATCTTGTGTTCTGGAACCCCCCCACCCCCCAGAGCCCTGCCACTAGGAAAAGATAGAAACAGGCTGGGCATATGGATTGACTGGCCAAAGCCTGTGTCCATCAGAGAAGCAATTACAGAAGCCAGACCTTCCACCTTCTGTACCCATAATGATCCTGGGTCCATGCTCCAAGAGAGATAAAGAATAAGAAAGCTTTCAATGGAGGGGATGGGATACAGAACCCTGGTGGTGGGAACTGTGTGAAATTGTATCCCTCTTATCCTATGGTCATGTTGATACAATAAAATAAAAATTACTAATCAGATCTGAGTCCTTTCTCTGTGATGTATTGTTTTGTGTACTAACATATAAATTTTATCTAGATAGTTCTGCATGTTGGGTGATGGATTACATTCTTTATATCTGTATAATAGTTATTTCAAGTAGATACTACTACTATTATTATTACAGTTAATAAAGGGAGTAGCTAAACTACAATTAAGTTGTTTATCCAAGATCACTCTATCAGAATTAGATTTTAAAATTTTAGGCTATGATACCTCTACCTCTCTTCATATTGATAACATTTTTCTACCTTATCACTTGGTTGATTGAAGTTCATTTGGGAAATATTGTGTAAGATAATATTTTTAATTGCTTAAAAGGAAAACTGGTTAAGATCAATTCAGGATATAAAAAACATAATATACCTCCTACAGACAAGAAATGTTGACTGGTTCTAAAGGGGGAGGGAGGGCAGATATGAACCTTTTGTTTTTCCAATAGATACACTGATGCTTACCAACTCACACCCCTTTCACTCATCTGAGAGTTGATCTGATAAAGCTGAGCACATATAGGGTGGGGCATTTTAATGTGAAGCAGGGTGAAGACATTCAAAATTACATAGAGAAGGTGACTTGGTGCTTCATGATCTACTCAGAAAGACAAGATATGCCCCAGCAAAATATACCAAAGATTATGGGGCTCAGAATAAGCATACTCTGGGACTCTTAAAATAATCTGAACTTTGGAGAAGTAGAACGGGAATGGCACTTGTAACAATTGAGATACCTTTTTTTTCTTTTCTTTTCTTTTCTTTTTTTCTTTCTCTTTCTTTTTTGTTTTCTTTTTAAATAAATGTAAGGACACCATTCTCATCCTAGGATGTCAGTAAAAGTGGATCTAATGATGTAACCTATCCCAACTGACCAGGCACTGGTTTTCTCTAACAGAAACAAGTGTTATGTATATAGAACAGTTTCCTTAGTCATTCAGCTATTATTGTATATTTGGTTGTTTCCAGATTTGGTATACTACAACCAGTGCTGACATGGATATAAGTGTGCATAGAATTTTTTGTATGTGTGTTTTTATGGTTTTTGGACATATACCTATGAGTGGAATTTTTGGATCATATGACAGGTCCATTATTAATATTTTCAGGAATCTTCAGACTGTTTTTCATAGGGACTGGACCAATTTATATTCTCACCAACAGTATTGATGGAGTTTCTTTTTACATCCTAGCACTTGTGGTTTCTGTCCTTTTCAAGGTATGACATTCTCTTAGTTGTGAGGTATTATTTTTTTAGTTTTTTGAGGTGGGAGGTAGTATTTGCTGGAGCTTCAGAATCCAGGCCCTTTTTTTTTTTTTCACATAGAAAGAGAGAGTCAGAGGCAAAGATACAAAAAGAGAGGGGAAAGCTTTACCAGTGTAATGGGAGCCTGGTTTGATCCTGAGACACACACATGGCAAAGGAGACTTCCCAAGTGAGTTATATTACCATGTCTTGTGTTGCCTTAACTTGCATTTCTCTAATAATCAGTGACTTGAAGCATTTTAAGAGTCTGTTCAGTACCTCTGCACATTTTTCTAAGAGTTTTTATAATAGATTCATAGGGATTTTCTACGTGTACTATCATGCCATCCGCACATAGTGATAGTTTATCTTCTCCTTTTCGAATTTGGATTCCTTTTATTTCTTTTCCTTGCTAATTACTATGGATAGAACTTCTAAGAGTATGTTGAATAATAACAATGAGAATAAACAACCTTGCCTTGTTCCTGATCTAAGAGGAGAAGCTTTTGGTTTCATGATATCCTCTGTGGGTTTGTTGCAAATAGCCTTTACTAAATTGGGGTATGTTTCTTTAATCCTCGACTTTTTTTTCCCTTGTGCAGGGTCCATGCTAATCTTCTCTATATCATTCCTGTTTTAGTATATATGCTGCTAAAGTGAGCACAAATCCCCATCATTTTTAGAATTGTAATCATAAAAGGATGATGAATCTTGTTGAAAGCTTTCTTGGCATCTGTTGAAATAATTATGTGATTTTTCATTTTCTCGTTTATATGGTGAATTACATTATTTGATATAAACTGACTGGTGCACATGGAACTTTCCTTACTTTCCTAGAATAAACCCCATGAGGAAGAACAGAGTTCTTAATTGAGGAGTATCAGGCAAGAATTTAACCCAACCTAAAAATGGGATAAGTCTTCAGATCTAAGAAGCTCTAAGAACTCCAAAATAAGAAAATAAATATATACAAACATAAACTCACCAAGGTTCATAATAATTATGTTGACAAAGATTAAAGGCAAAGTATTAGAAAGATCTAGAAAAGGGAAAAGTGCCACCTATTAGTAAACTCCCATAAGACTGTCAGATACTTTCTCAACTGAAACTAAAAATTAGCAAGGAGTGGCAGGATATATTCAACATTTTGAATGAAAAACACACCCACCCAAGAATATTTTATCCTACTATATTAACAGTCAAGTGTGAAGGAATGATGAGTTTTTCAAAAAGACTTAAATGAATATTACTACTAAACCTTTGCTACAAAAATACAAAAGAAACATTTAAAATGAAAGTACAGAATTAAGTCACAAATAGGGGCTAAAGAAACAGAGCAAAGAAAACATACCAAGTCTAATGAAGACAAAAATTTGCATAACTGAGATGACAGAAGAGGATAGAAGGGAGGACTGAGTCAAGATGGTGGAAAGAGGGCAATGGGATTTGGTGGATGGACAGTGGTACTTTGTTTTTGTGTGATGTGATAACATATTTTGAAGAAGTGGGAAACTATACTTCTAAAACATGTATATTCTTGTAAACCAAGGTTACCTCAAATAAACTTTAAAGAAATTTGAAAAAAAAATTAAAATGACTCCCCCCTTTTCTCTATGCATAGCTAGATCACATCCAACAAGATTTTAGAAACTGTGAAATTTTAAACTTGATTGAATTGCTCGTAGAGACACTTCTGTATAGAAAAGGGGAACCAAACATGGAAATTCTGCCTGCTAAATGAATCAAACTGTCATTAATGCATCCAATTGGACATTGTCCCTACTACCTAAAGTCTATAAACTGCCCCAGATACCAATCACTTTATGTGGCACTGCATTAAAGGTCACTAAGTTAAGTTTCCATTAAGTAACTTTTTAGATTAGTCATCTCTCATTATTTTTTTATTTTTTATTAATTTAATAATGATAAACAAGACTGTAGAACATAAGGGGTACAATTCCCACCACCAGAGTTCCGTAACTCATGCCCTACATTTGAAGTTTCCCTATTCTTTATCCCTCTGGAGTATGGACCCAGGATCATTATGGGGTGCAGAAGGTGGGAGGTTTGGTTCCTGTAATTGCTTCTCCACAGGACAGGGATGTTGATAGGTTCATCCATACTCCTAATCTGTTTCTATTTTACTCTAGTTGAGCAGGACTCTGGAGAGGTGGGGTTCCAGGACACATTAGTGAGTTTGTCTGCCCAGGGAAGTCAGGTTGGTGTCATGGTAGCAACTGCAACTTGGTGGCTGAAGACCATTAAGATATAAAACAGAACAATTTGTTTAATATTCAGAAACCTAAAGGTAAAAGTATAGCAGATGAAATTTGGGGTCTCCATTTCAGAAAAAAACTAGGGAATCTATTTTAGGTATATCTCAAGGGGCTCATAACCTTAATAATTTTTGCCTGATCTCTAACATGCAGGTGGGCTAAAGGTATTATCTGGGGAGATGGTGTGAGAGTTGGAACTAAGACTAGAAAGCTGGATCAGGGCAGAGAGTAGCTTCAAAATATAGGAAAAGTATATAAATACCATTAACATACTATAGAAATGATCCCTGAAAGTATAGTCTTACAGGTCCATGAAAGATGATGAATGACATAGTGGGGGTTGTATTGTTAAATGGGAATCTGGGGAATGTTATGCATGTACAAACTATTGTATTTACTGTTGAATGTAAAACATTAATTCCCCAATAAAGAAATAAATTATAAAAAAAAATAAAAATAAATACCATTAACTATAGACCTCATCGATCTGATCTGGGGCCCTTGTGTATTCAGATTCAGCACAGGAGCCTGTATAACCTCTCCATCCCTGTAGGTCTGAGTTTGCATTTCATGGTCATAGCAAGGAACATTCTAGGCTGCACCCACTTTAGGACTTGTCTTCCTCAAGTGGCAGAGTATGTTGAAACAGCCTCCCTTTGGAGAGGAGGGGAGTCCCTACCATTGCTGTTATACATTGAGAGTAAGGTCCTGTTGAGGCCCACAGGAGGGTTTATGATGATGTTCCTGATGGAGATGACCAGTGATGGTGGAGAAAGGGATCTGTTAGAGGCCTAGACCCTTCATATGTGGGAAGCCCAGGATTCCCTGACTATGACCCCAGATGATGAGTCATCCCTCATTCTATCATATTCCTACCTACTATCTAAGAGAAAGAGTGCAATAGAAAAAGTTTTTGTCCCGAAAACAGCAACAAAATTTGAATCCACATTCTTTCTGTGGCAAATGCTTATAATAATAAAGGGAATAAACACTTATTTTTTTTAACAGAGAATATTTCTTGCTCCCTCTTTTGCAACTCATGTTTTCCTCCAAAACTGGCTCCTAATTTTAGCTGTGAATATGTATTACTGGTACCAAGTTAGAGCACACAAAAAGAAATATATATTTTTCTTATATTTTTTGAACTCATAGATTTCAATAGTTGTGACTTTTAATAACAGCTGATAAAAAAATTAAATCTAGTGTAGGTCCCATCATTGTCTCCATTATACATTGTATTAATTTAACATATTTTTAATGTTAAGCATTTTTGAGCAAATTGTATTTGAAAAGTTGAAGGTCATAGTATAGGATATATGACATTATTATTTGCAGAAGATTGTGCTTATGTATAATACATAAATGAAATCTAGCTTTTAAGAGCTACAATATCAAGAGTATTCCCAGGCACAAGACTTTCACTCTAGTGCCAGGTTATTGGCTTATATAATTTTGTATATAGCCCATAGCAATTACCAATAGTTACAGAGCTGGAAACAAATGTGAAAGTAAAAGTTAACAAAGTCATAGAGCGGATAAATTGAATTAGCTAAGTAGTAAATGCTGAGGAAGGAAGAAACACTTTTCTGTCTCTTTATACACTCCCAAGTTGATTCCCTGAAGCATGAGATTTAAGTGCCCATAGAAAATATTGTCATTCGGCTTGCAAAGCTACAAAATACATCTGGCATGCCCATTTCCAAAAATGTGACTGTAGACATTTAAATGACTCTGTTAAGATTTGACCTGGAAAAATCACAGCATAGTCTTTGTACTTTATTACCAAAAGAAGTTTGCCAGAATAAAAGGGATTAGAAAAGTAGCACAACTGATTCGAGAGGGAAATAGGAAGAGGAACATTACAATTGTACTATCAGAAAGAATGACGAGGAAAGAGAGATATAGAACACCTGTGCCCATAGAATGATGCTGTAAGTTTCCATGCAGGTCATGATAAGATTACATTTGCTTCAAAATAAGTATGGTAACAGAATTAAGGAAACTCAAACTATCTTTTAGACATTTGTTTTATGAGATATGAAAAGCTAAAGTATCAAGATTTGTTTTCCTGCTCCACCACGAGTTCCTGGTCTCTTCTCTCTCCCCCTGTGATGCAACCCGACATCTAAGTACAATGTCTTTTTTATTAAAAAAAAATCTTTGTTTAACAAAAATGTATAATAAAAAATGAGAGAAGCATAGGTGCTCTAAGATAAGTACACCGAGATAAAAGCATAGGGCCTTACGCATGCAAGTTCTGTGCTCTGCCACTGACCAACCTCCCCAGCTCCATATAACTCCTCTTCAAAAGAAAACAAAAAAGCAGAAAAGAGAAGCTACTTTCCCCATACTCTCAAGAAAACAAGATGTAAATTATAAACTTTTCCTGATAGCAGATGTTAGTGCAATAAACACCTTAAATGTGATCATCTTGATGATTTACATTAAAAGGCACATTATATATCTTGAGGTCTCATATTTTATTGAAATATTTAATTATAACAAGAAATAAACATTAACATTATTAAATGCTCTACTATTTGCTATATCTTATAATTATGTTTAAAGAATTACAATTCTAATGTCTTATGTTCAAATAAAAAATTACTTGATTAGCTTGGAGTAAAATACTTCTATACGAGGTGCTCCAATATTTCCTTTATAAATGTGTGAGTTTGGCAATGTTTTCAAGTGTTTCTATTTGATTTTATTTCCTATTCTAATCAAGCTATCAAACATTACGAATACTGTTATATACAGTGCAGCTATAGTAGCAGTTCAGTAACTAAAAAGATGTAATCATTTTTACCAAGAGTTGAGTTGCCCTTTCGAAAGTGACTTGGAAAGGAGAAAACTAGGCAAACTAGAATCAAGTATTTGGCAACATTCTTAACTCATTGCTTGTTCTGTCCCACATTCAGTTAATAAGATCTGCTGAGGTAGGTTCCCAGAAGATGGCGGACTGAGAAGCTGCTAGTGGCTTGAGCTCTGACCACACCTTGTGGAAACGGTAGGATTTTCTGCCTTTAGTAGGCCAGTCAATAAGGAATCCTAGCGGTGAAACCAAGGAGGTGACTATAACTTAATTTGGGTTAAGAAATAGAGTAGAAAAAAAGGGGGAAAATTTTTTTTCCATTTAATTATAAAGCACACCTCCTCCCCCTACCCACCCCCCCATAACCAGTCCCTGGGGACCAGCTCCTAGCAGGCTCCCTTGCTGAGCTTCTGTCTTTACCAAATTCCTGTCCCACCAGGGAGTATCATTCATCCTAAGTCTATACCTTTCTGAAACCTCTGGCCTTTTTTTTCTTTCTAAGTAGCCAACCCCCCCCACCTCACCCCGCATAGCTAATTAAATAATTAAAAATAAATAAATAAATAAATCTTTCCTTTCACCAATCTTTTTTTAATATTTATTTTTATTATTTATTCCCTTTTGTTGCCCTTGTTGTTTTATTGTTGTAGTTATTATTGATGTCGTTGTTGTTGGATAGGACAGAGAGAAATGGAGAGAGGAGGGAAAGACAGAGAGGGGGAGAGAAAGAGACACCTGCAGACCTGCTTCACAGCTTGTGAAGCGATTCCCCTGCAGGTGGGGAGCCAGGGGCTCAAACCGGGATCCTTACGCAGGTCCTTGCGCTTTGCGCCACGTGCGCTTAACCCGCTGCTCTACCGCCTGACTCCCCCTTTCACCGATCTTTTATGACTGTTCTTTTTCTTATCTTTTTCTTTTTTTTCTCTCTTTTTTTCTTCTTTTTCTCATTCTTGTCATCCTTTCTTCCTTAATCCTACAGCTTCCAAAGCCACAGGCCCCAGCCCCCACACCTCCAAACAGTGTGCTTTTTTGAATTCACTGATACACATTTGGGAATTATTTTGGGGAAGAATTCTGACTCAGTGTGGAGTCTCACTGCGAGTGTCTCTGCTCAACTTCCCTTCCTCCTTTAGCCACCCCTAGAATATACAGTGGATAGTAGATTTGCATAACTGTCTATTTCAGCCATCCTTGTCTAGTCCTGAGGGTTTTTTTCTTTTCACTGCTCTTTAATTACAGCTCTTTTCCTTCTCTTTTCCTTTTTCTCTCACTTGTCTCTTTTTTCTTTTTTTTCTTTTTCTTTTTTTTTTTTTTATCTTGTCATACACTTCTTCCTTCTTCTTTGCCTTTCTGAATTTGTGAATTATTTTGGGGAAGAAATCTGACTCAGAGTGGACTCTCTATGTGTGTATCTCTGCTCTAGTTCCCTTTCCCCTCTTGTTAACCCTAGAATATACAGTGGATAGCAGATTTGCATAACTGTCTATTCTTGCTATCCCTTCTTTCTTTTCTCTTTCTTCTTCACTGGGATTTGGTTACTATTTTTTCACAGAATAGAGAAATTGTTTGGCTAACTGATAGTGATTAAACTGCTTCAATACTTGCTTCAGTTGCTACTGTAATTCCTGAGGTTGGTGAGTGCAATTGTCAAAAAAGTATTTAGTACAGTGTTGCTTGTGCTCAAAACACAACAACTGAGGAACAACAGAGCATAAAAATAAGAAACACATAAATAAAAAAAATGGGTAGATCAAAAACAAATAAAACTGCTACTCCAATGAATGAAGATCCCAGAAGAAACTACAAATCAGCCAGAAGTAACCATAGATAAGAAAAGTATACAAGCAATAATAAACTTATTAATCACAGAAATGAAAACAACATTGGAGGAAAGGAATGGCAGTATTAGGGAAACAACAGTTGAGACCCCCAAGGAAAATACTGATTATCTTGAGGCAATTAGAGAACTGAAAGCTGAAATAGCTGTAATGAAGAAAGAAGCTGAGGCAAGGGAAAGCAGACTAACAGAAGCAGAAAACATAATTAGTCGGACAGAGGATGAGTTAGAGAAAACTAAGGAAGAGGTCAAAGAGCTTAAAAAGAGATTGAGAGACACTGAAAACAACAACAGAGACATATGGGGTGATCTCAAAAGAAGTAACATTTGCATATTTGGCCTGCCAGAGGAAGAAAGAGAGGAAGGGGAAGCAAGCATCCTAGAGGAAATAATAGAAGAAAACTTCCCAACCTGAATAACAGAAAGGACATCAAGATTCAAGAGACCCAGAGAGTACCAAACAGAATCAACCCAGACCTGAAGACACCAAGACACATCATAGTCACAATGAGAAGAAGTAAGGATAAAGAAAGGATCCTAAAGGCTGCAAGAGAGAAACAAAAAGTCGCATACAAGGGAAAACCCATAAGATTATCTGCAGATTTCTCCACTCAAACTCTAAAAGCTAGAAGAGAATGGCAAGATATCTATTGAGCCCTGAAGGAAAAAGGGTTTCAACCAAGGATAATATATCCTGCTAGACTTTCATTCAAACTAGATGGAGGGATCAAAACCTTCTTAGACAAACAACAGTTAAAGGAGGCAACCATCACCAAACCGGCCCTGAAAGAGGTTCTAAAAGACCTCTTATAAACAAGAACATCACTATAATACTGGCAATATATCAGAGCAAACAAAAAAAATTTTTTTTAGAACAATTGCACGACAATACGTTAAATCCATAATATCAATAAATGTCAATGGCTTAAACTCACCCATCAAAAGGCACAGAGTTGGGGGATGGATCAGAAAACATAACCCAACCATATGCTGCTTGCAAGAATCCCATCTGTCACAACAAGATAAACACAGACTTAAAGTGAAAGGATGGAAAACTATCATACAGGCTAACAGACCACAACAAAGGGCAGAAACAGCCATTCTCATCTCAGACACGATAGATTTTAAATTAAATAAAGTAATAAAAGATAGGCAAGGACATTACATAATGATCAATCAGCCAAGATAAATCAGCCAAGAAGACTTAAGGAGGATCAATCAGCCAAGAAGACTTAACAATCATTAACATCTATGCACCCAATGAGGGACCATCTAAATATGTCAAGCACTTACTGAAAGAATTTCAAAAATACATCAGTAGTAATACAGTAATAGTGGGAAACTTCAATACCCCACTTTCACACTTAGATCAACAAAGCAGAGAACCAACAAAGATACAAGAGAATTGAATGAAGAGATTGACAGACTAGACCTCTTGGACATTTTCAGAGTCCTTCACCCCAAAAAACTGGAATACACCTTCTTTTCAAATCCACATAACACATACTCAAGGATATGTTAGGCCACAAAGACAGCATCAATAAATTCAAGAACATTGAAATCATCCCTAGTATCTTCTCAGACCACAGTGGAGTAAAACTAACATTTAACAACAGACAGACAATTATTATAAGTCACAGAATTTGGAAACTAAACAACATACTCCTTAAGAACCACTGGGTCAGAGATTCACTCAAGCAGGAAATTCAAATGTTCCTGGAAAGAAAAGAAAATGAAGACACAACCTATCAAAATATTTGGGACACAGCTAAAGCAGTACTAAGAGGGAAACTTATAGCCACACAATCACATATTAAACACCAAGAAGAAGCTCAAATGAACGACCTTACTGCACACCTCAAGGACTTAGGGGAAGAGGAACAAAGGAACCCTAAAGCATCCAGAAGGACAGAAATCACTAAAGTTAGAGCAGAAATAAAGAACATCGAAAATAAAAGAACCATACAAAAGATCAATGAAGCCAAATGTTGGTTCTTTGAAAGATTAAACAAAATTGACAAACCCCTAGCCAGACTCACCAAACAAAAAAGAGAGAAGACTCAATAAGATCTGTTGATTTTTTATAGCATTCTCTAGCACAACATTACACACACACACACACACACACACACACACACACACACCATTCTTCATTCTCTTCATTATGAATACTCTTTCTTCTCTCACCTTCCCAAAACTTTATGATAATCCCATGCAATATATGCTTTTAAATGATTTCTGTCTACCTAGAATATAAATGCCCAATCCCTTAACCCAAGATCCAGAATATTCCATTTTTTAAATTTTTTACTGTTATTTATTTATTGCATAGAGACAGCTGGAAATCCAGAGAAAGGGGGAGATAGAGAGGGAGAGAGATGCCTGCAGCATTGATTCACCAGTTGTAAAGATTTCCTCCCTGCAGGTAGGGTATTCCATTATTTTATAGTTCTACTTCTCACCCATCAGTAACTACACATTCTATGTTCATCATTCCTTAAAGAGACTTGGCCCTTTCTAATGCCATACTTCCAACTGCACCATATTCTTATTTTGAAATACCCTCTCTGTCCTTCTCTAACATTGAAGAATCTGAAATCCCACTCACTATCTAAACTTAGTTCTGTTTATTCTAAGAAGAGTTTTTGTTCATTCCTAAACTGTCATACAATATCTTCACTCATCCTACAAAACACAATCATTTAGAAGTGCTATGCATTCTGTCACTGTTTTAGACTTCTATCATAATACCTTGCCTGCACTAAATTATAGCTTATAAATACATTTTACAGAGAGTTTCAAAGGTCATCTGTATCTTTAAACACATTACTGGAAACTAGACATGAATTTGGTGAAGACAAAACTGAAAACATGCATTGAAGGTATAATCATCTATGAAGTTCAAATAACCTTGAAGCATTGCCATGAGAATGGGCAAGTTACTTCTCTAGGCCTCAGGCTCATGCTTATAAAAAATAAGAGGATATATCAATGTAAAAAAGATGTTATGAAGATGAGTAAAAGCAGTGTATATACAGATATCTACTACTGAAAGCACTCAATAAATATGAGTTATTTTTTGCTCTGTATACTGTAAGCGTTTGACTCATAGTGGGGACTTGACTAAAAGTAACTACAAAAATGTTTGCAATAATTTACATTTCTAACACCTACAAGAAAATAAGTTGCTCAGAATTATTAGAGCCAAAAAACACATAATAGGGTTGACAGTACAGGTTGCTGCAAAACTGAGGAAAATCTTGATTTTGTGACTATGGACTGTATTTCTGATTTATTCTGAAATGAGATGTGCTGAATCACTTGCCAAGAGTCATGTGAACTGTGGCTCTCTTTAATTTTTCCCTACTGTATTATGTGTGTGTGTTGGGAAGGGCACAGGAAGAAGACTAAGTGCTAGATGACTGCAAATGCCTGGACTTTGCTGAAGACAGTGGGGCCAATGTCCTGACCATGACAATAAACAGCTGTGTGACCAAAGGCAAAGCATTTGTCTCCCTGAGCTCTGTTTACTCATTACCAAAGCAGAAGGGCTGATTTCTTTCCCTTAAAATGTCTTTGAGGTCTAAATGAAATTAAATATATAAGACATAGTTGTAAATTTACCTCGTAAATGTAAAATATTAAAATTAACATATTTCATATCTCTTAAGATTATAACAGTACTAGAATTAGAACTGGCAAGCTATGTCAGGAGGTTTATAACATGCAACAAAATAAATTACTATACCTGTGGTGGAATGAGAGTCTAATAATACACTAATAAAATAATTGTGAGACTGATTCCCATTTTAGAGGATGGTACAAATACAAAGAAACTAGGTGTATTGAAGGAAGTGATCCCTGCAAAGATGGATTCAGTCAACTGTGTTATTTGTCCACTTCTTCCTTGGTGCTGCAGAATTCAAGAGCAGGTTAAAAGTCCATAAAACTGAATGATGTAATCTATTTACTAGATGTATGTGTATATATATATATATATAAGACAACATTGACTACTGGAAAGAAATTAATTGCATTACATCAAGTCAAACTAAATCCAATAGGCAAGAGATTCAATAGAATGTTGCAAAACACATGCATAAATCTTACTTTGAGCTCTTAGGACCAACAAGGAAATGGTTGCAAGGAAGCCCCCAGATAGAAATACTAGTTTGTGTTTCAATATTCAGGTGTGGAAAATAGTTGACAATAGCACTCCAGCTGGCAGGGCTCCAGGATGTTGGATGCAAAGGTAATTAGGCCCCAAATCTTCTATGACTTTAAGGAACAAGGATAATTCAATTCACATTCAGAAATCAGCCATCTGAATTACCCAGTTGTAAACAGAATTAAGGAATTAGTAATAATCAGTAATATTGTTTACATTTCTTGAAATCATTTGAGGTGGAAAAGAGAATGTCAAGGCAAAGAGTTAAGACTAACCAAACTGTAAGAAGGAGAGAAGCCCCAGATAACAAAGGGCCTTGAGAAAGATACCCACCCACCCCCTAACCCCACAGTGGTGTATCTTATGCTGAGGCTAAACTTTCCCAGACACAGCTGTGCAGGAAAAGATAACAGTAACCATAACAGTAACTAAGGCAAGCAGACCCAGAGCAATGGGTACAAGTCCTGCCCCTTGACCTTGCAACCTCTCCTTCTGTAATGATCCTTTTTGCTCTCAGCCTGCACCCCCTGTACAAACTTGTACCGTCCCTTTGTACAGCATGAGCTCTTTCTGTGGCCTGTTAACATGAACAAAGTTCCTTCTTATATGAAATAATCTCACTCATAGACAGAAGTTGAAACACAAGATCAGAATGGAAAGCACTAAGCAGAACTTGGACTGGAGTTGGTGTATTGCACCAAAGTGAAAAATGGGGGGGGGGGGTTGGAGGAGCTTAAGTCCTAGAACATGATGGCAGAGGAAGTCCTGGTGGGGGTTGTATTGTTACATGGAAACTGGGAATGTTATGCATGTACAAACTATTGTATTTGCTGTTGACTGTAAACCATTAATTCCCCAATAAAGAAATTTTAAAAAAGGAGAAAAGAAAAAAAGTTCCTCTTTGTTGACTCAATCTGTTGGCTCTGACTCTCTAAACTGCAACATATTCAGGGGTACTCATCATTGACTACCTGGCTGCAAACCTATGGACATCCAATCTATGATATGGGGGGCCGAAACTATTAAATGGAAGAAGGAGGGTCTCTTTAATAAATAATGCTGGGGGGAGTCAGGTGGTAGCACAGAAGTTAAGTGCAGGTGGTGCAAAGCGCAAGGACCCATGTAAGGATCCCGGTTTGAGCATCGGCTCCCCACCTGCAGGGCATTCGCTTCAAAAGTAGTGAAGCAGGTCTGCAGGTGTCTATCTTTCTCTCCCCCCTCTGTCTTCCACTTCTCTCTCCATTTCTCTCTGTCCTATCTAACAACGATGACATCAATAACAACAACAATAATAACTACAACAATAAAACAAGGGTAACAAAAGGGAATCAATAAATAAAATAAAATAAATACTTATAATAATAAATAATTATTATTAATAAATAATAATAATAAATAAATAAATACTGCTGGGAAAATTGGGTTGAAATGTGCAGAAGAATGAAATTGAACCACATTATCTTACCAGAAACAAAAGTCAACACCAGATGGATCAAGGACCTGGATGTTAAATCACAAACTATCAAATACTTAATGAAAAATATTGGCAGAACACTTTCCCATCTAAACCTCAAGGGCATCTTTGATGACACAAACCCAATTGCAAGGAAGACTAAATCAAAAACAAAGAGACCAAAACAAAGAGACCCCTCACAGAATGGGAGACATGCCATACATCATACATACATACATACATGCCATATGCCAGGCAAGAGACTAATAAACAAAATACGTAGAGTTCACCAAATTTATCAAGAAAAAAGCAAATGGCGCAATCCAAAAGTAAAGAGAGGATATGAACAAGATATTCACTACAGAAGAGATACAAAAGGCCAACAGACATATGAAAAAAAAATGCTCCAAGTCATTGATTGTCAGAGAAATGCAAATAAAGACAACAATGAAATACCACCTCACCCCTATGAGAATATCATACATCAAAAATGACAGCAGCAACAAATGCTGGAGAAGCTGTGGGGACAAAGGAACCCTCCTACACTGCGGATAGGAATGTAAGCTAGTCAAACCCTTGTGGAGGGCAGTCTTGTCAATCCTCATAAGGCTTGAAATGAACCTTCCACATGATCCAGTAATTCCTCTCCTAGGGCTATATCCTAAGGACTCAATCACACCCATTCAAACAGATATGTGCACAACTATGTTCACAGAAGCACAATTTGTAGTAGCCGAAACCTGGAAACAATCCAGGTGCCCAACAACAGCTGAATGGCTGAGAATGTTGTGGTATACACACGGTGGAATATTACTCAGCTATTAAGAATAACGAACCTGGGACCAGGCGTTAGCGCAGCGGGTTAAGCCCAGCTGGTGCAAAGTACAAAGACCGGAGTAAGGATCCTGGTTCGAGCCAGACCTTCCACCTTCTGTACCCCATAATGACCCTGGGTCCATGCTCTCAGAGGGATAAAGAATAGAGAAGCTTTCAATGGAGGGGATGGGATGTTGAATTCTGTTGGTGGGAATTTTATAGAATTGTATGCCTCTTATCCTATGGTCTTTTGGATCATCATTAAATGAATAAAAAAAAAAAAAACTGTGGTTCTTAAAGAAAGTCTGAGTTGACAGTTCTTATGCACCATTGTCCTTTTAGCCCAAGAAACAAAAGTGAATTTTGTTTTCTATCATTGCTGAGGCTTCACTATTCTAGACCAATTTCATTTCTTTTTTCTATTAGAAAAACACAGCACCGGGAGTTGGGCGGTGGCGCAACGGGTTAAGCAAACGTGGCTTGAAGTGTAAGGATTGGTGTAAGGATCCAGGTTTGAGCCCCAGGCTCCCCACCTGCAGCAGAGTAGCTTTACAGGCGGTAAAGCAGGTCTGTTTCTCTCCCCCTCTCTATCTTCCCCTCCTCTCTCCATTTCTCTCTGTCCTATCTAACAATGACATAAATAACAACAATAATAACTACAACAACAATAAAAACAACAAGGGCAACAAAAGGGAAAATAAATATAAAAAAATAAAAAAAAAAGAAAAACAGTAGTAAGGATTGGACAGGCTCAAAACTGGCTTGCTTGCATCACAAGAGGTGAATTGTTTAAGGTGCTATTAAAAACAGTACTGGAACATGATGGCAGAGGATTTTGTGGAAAACTGGAAAATGTTATGCATGTACAAATTATTGTATTTTACTGTCAACAGCAAACCATTAATCATCCAATAAAGAAATAAAAACACTACTTAATTTATTCATGGGTGCTAATTTCTTTCCCTTAAAATGAAATTAAATATATAAGACATAATTGTAAATTTACCTCATAAATGTAAAATATTAAAATTAACATATTTTATATCTCTTAAAATTATAATAGTACTAGAATTAGAACTGGCAAGCTATGTCAGGAGGTTTGTAACATACAACAAAATAAATTACTATACCTGTGGTGGAATGAGAGTCTAATAATACATTAATAAAATAATTACGAGACTGATTCCCATTTTAGAGGATGGTACAAATACAAAGAAACTAAGAGTAGTGAAGGCAGTGATCCCTGCAAAGATGGACTCAGTCAACTATGTTATTTGTCCACTTCTTGGTGCTGCAGAATAACAAAGTGGGCCCTCTTGTGGGCCTGCCTTTACAGGACCTTGCCCTCAATGTGAGTCAACAATAGTGGGGACTACCCCACTCTCAGAAGGGAGGTTGGGTCAACATACTCTGCCACTCGAGGAAGACAGGTCCGGCAATTAGTACAGAATGTCCCTAGCTTTGACCACAAAATGTGAGCTCAGACCTACAGGGATGCAGAGGTTACACAGGCTCCTGTGCTGAATATGGGCAGGCCCCAGATCAAATTGATGGGGTTTACAGTTAATATATTTTTTAAATTTTTTATTTAAGAAAGGATTAACGAACAAAAACATAAAGTAGGAGGGGTACAACTCCACACAATTCCCACCACCCAATCCCCATAACCCACCCCCTCCCATGATAGCTTTCCCATTCTCTAGCCCTCTGGGAGCATGGACCCAGGGTCATTGAGGGTTGCAGAAGGTAGAAGGTCTGGCTTCTGTAATTGCTTCCCCGCTGAACATGGGCGTTGACTGGCCGGTCCATACTCCCAGTCTGCCTCTCTCTTTCCCTAGTAAGGTGTGTCTCTGGGGAAGCTGAGCTCCAGGACACATTGGTGGGGTCTTCAATCCAGGGAAGCCTGGCCAGCATCCTGGTGACATCTGGAACCTGGTGATTGAAAAGAGAATTAACATATGAAGCCAAACAATTTGTTGAGCAATCATGGATCCCAAGCTTGGAATAGTGGAGAGGAAGTGTTAGGGAGGTACTCACTGCAAACTCTAGTGTACTTCTGCTTTCAGGTATATATTTTGCAGTAGTTTATGGATACGTGTGCACATAAGCTCTCTCTCACGGAAACTGGTGTATATCTAGGTTATGGGACTTTGTTAGAAAGTGAACTACCTGAGATGAAATTAGAGTGTACTATAAAAGGAAAGGTCTCACCCACAGTTAATATTTTTTATACTTTTCCCATATTTTATGAGCTACTCTCTTCCATGATCCAGCTTTTTAGTCCTATTTATGACTCTGACACCATTTCCCCAGACAATACCTTTAGCCCACCTGCATGTTAGCTGTCAGGCTCAGGTAAAAATTAGTAAAGTCATGGGCCCCTAGGAATATGCCTGAAATAGACCTACTAGATTTTTCTAAAATGGAGACCCCAAATCTCATTTGCTATATTTTTGCCTTTAGGTTCCTGATTACTAAACAATTTGCTCTGTTTTATTGCTTTTTTAGACACCAAATTGCAGATGCTACCATGACACCAACTTGACTTCCCTGGGCAGACAGCCTCACCAATATGTCCTGGAAGCACCACCTCTCCAGAACCCTACCCCACTACCATTAGGAAAAGATAGAAATAGACCCCGGGTATGAATCCACCTGCCAATGTACATGTCCAGTGGGGAAGTAACTATAGAAGCCTAATTTATTATTAAGCTTCTGTAATTAATTATAATTATTTATATAATTATTAATTAACAATGTATCATTATTACTTAATTTATTCATGGATGCTGATATTTCTCAGAAAATAATTCTATAAATTATTTTTCATTTGTCCAAAAATGACAGGAATTTCAAAGATAACTTAATAAGACATTGATGAAAAAAATAAGATGATTCTTTTTCAATGCTTGGAAAAGGTCCAGATGGGAGACTCTATGCAGCCAAAGGCTGATCTCACTATTTCTCTGATAACAGACTCACTACATGCAGGCTTTCCCTCTAAGAGAGTAAACAATCTCAAGCGGACTGGATTGCATTTGCAGCAAGACCAGCACTGTTATAAACAAAAACATATTTTAGACACTGATGAGCTGAATGCTATCCTGTGTGTTTAACAAACATCAGTCACTGAGTCTCTCAACAGGTGAAGTAGGAACTCCGTCACAAATAGTGTGGCTGGGATGTCAGACTTCTGAATTCTCTTCACCTCCCTAACAGCATGAAACACTGAAGAAAACCTCACCAACTTTGCATTGATTTTCTTCAACAGAATGGTTTTGCTACTCCTAGGCTTCTTCTCTTCCTATCCCCATGTAAATTTCCCCCTCTCCCCTCCTTCCCCTTGGTTCTCTTCCTCCTCCTCCTTCTTCACCTGAACACCGCTCAGCTCTGGCTTATGGTGGTGCATAAGTTTGAAGCTGGGACTTTTTCAGTCATGAGAGTCTCTTTGCATAACCACTATGTAACCCTGCTGTAATGCTTCTTGATACAAATCCATCAAATCCAACAGAATTAGACCTTTTGCTTAACCCTTCCTTAATGTTGGGTGTAGTTTGTCTTGGCATATTCATTTGCTTATCCTCCTGTCTCCATCTCTCAGTACATGGAAGTAGACTACAGGTGATCAAGGATTTTTGAAAAGTCATATGACCAGAACTCCTTTGAAATATAAGGCTGAGCAGGCTGTGAGTGGTGCAGTGGACAAAGTATTGGATTCTCAAGCATGATGTCCCCAGTTTGATCTCTAGTATTGATGGTACCAGATTATACCTTGGTGTGTTCATATTTTCTCTCTCTCTCTCTCTCTTCCTGGAAAGCATTTTTAAAAGAAATATGCGAACATAATTTGGGGTAATTTGTTACCAAGATTGTAACAGAAGCAATTTAGCAGCTACATGTTTTAGTTATTTTATAAGAACAGTGGTTACCTTCTGCAACCCACAATGACCCTGGGTCCATGCTCCCAGATGGATAGAGAATGGGAAAGCTATCAGGGGAGGGGGTGGGATATGGAGAATGGGTGGTGGGAATTGTGTGGAGTTGTACCCTATGGTTTTGTTAATTAATCCTTTCTTATATAAAAAAAAATAAATAAAAATTTAAAAAATTAAAAAAAGAACAGTGGTTTAAAATTTTTTTTTTTTTACATCTTTATCTCTGAGCTTACTACTGTAGAAGCAAAGAACACTAGAATCATGTCATCAACTTGCCTATAGGGATTTTTTTAGTTTAACATAACAAAGGTTTCGAGTATATACATACATACAATAAAAGTATATACTACATTATACTCACCAAAGACTCATTTTCTACCCATTAGTAGTGATATAATTGACATCTTTTGTTCAATTTATTCATGCCTTTTCTATTTCACTTCTGAAGAAATAAATTTTGTAGTCTTGAATTTCTTTTTTTAAATTTTTTATTAGTGATTTAATATTGATTTACAAAATTATGAGATAATAGAATTATAGTTCCTCACCATTTCCACCCCAGAGTTCTGTGTCCCCATTCCCTTCACTGGAAACTGCAGTAGTTCTCCCAAGGTGACAGATATGGGTCAATTATTATTTCTATAACTATCTATCTATATATTTATTTGTCATTTTTTCTATGGTATTGCCTTTTCTTCCTTCCTATGTCACAACTACCCCTGTTACTACTCCTGAATGTGCTTCCTTTTTTCCTCTTCTCTCTGGCTCCTGACGGGATTGAAGTTCTGAGCCCTCTGGTCATCTTCCCCTAATATTTACCCCTCTGGAAATATGGACCAAAAAATCTTATGGGGTTCAGAAGGTGGTAATTCTGCAACTTGGTGGCTTAAAGGTGGTAAGATATAAAGCAGGATACAATGTTTAATAAACAAGAACCAAAAAGTAGGAATAAGCAGCTAAGAATATGGATCTTAAGGTAGTGAGTATGTAGGAAGTCTATATGTTCCTAGGGGCCCATGACTTTTAGTAATTTTTGCTTGAGTTTTATAGTTGACATGGAGGTGACCTAAAAATATAGCCTTGGACGGTGGTGCCAGAGTTGAGAATAGCGGTAGAAAACTGGATTTGAGTTTCTTTTTGTTATTATTGCTTTATTTGCTTAACTACCACATATGAAGAGGGAAAGTCACATGACATTTGTTTTAGCATAATATTCCCTAGCTCTATCCAGTGTTGCAATTTGTAGGATATCGGATATCATCATTTTGTACCACATCTTCTTTATCAACTATTTATGAGAACTTAGGTTAGTTCTTACTCTTGGCAACTGCGAATAATGCTGCCAAGTTTTTTTCCAGTAACGAACATAGGAGTTATTATGTCTCTTTGAATCAGTGCATTTCTTGTATAATAAGTACATAAGAATTGGATAACTGTGTCATGTTGTATTTCTTGATTTTTATGAAGAGTCTCCATGCTGTTTTATTATATTGGTTACATCAATTTGCATTCCCATCAACAGTATATGAGGGTTTCCTTTTCCCTGCTTTTTGTCATTCAGACAAGATAGTTTCACAGGTATATCACCCCAATGTTGTTTTCATGTGCATTTGACAATGAGAAATGATGGATGACTGTCATATGCTTGTTAACCAGCTAAATGTCTTTTTTTTTTTTTTGAGAATTGTCTGTTCAGTTCCTCTGTCCATTTTTAACTGAGTGATTTTTTTTTGTAATAGTTGTTATTACTCTTTTCCACATCTGTAACTCTGTGTTTTACAAAAATCAAGAGTTTTCTTTGTCGCTACTTTGCCTGAGGAGATGTTTGTATTCTGTTGAAATGAGAGATAGAAAATTAAAATAAAGGGACCAACTTCTAAATAGACTATAAAATATATAATTGCTTACATACTTTTACTTTTGTATTTATAGCTACTATATGTATTTGGATAAGGAACTTAATGTAAGAAAGGGTTATTCACTTCCCCTCATTTATCTAAGACATGTTAAATACTCTATGTTCTAGCACATACTCTATGTTCTGGTTTTGCTCTTTACATTATGTACTTGGAGGTTTGCTAAAAGAAATTATCTAAAGTCCATAATTTATTCAGGTGTCTTTTATTTTCACATAATGTTCCTTTTCCATTCCAGGATTGCTTCCAGGATATCACATTACTTTAAAATAGTTTCCCAAGTTCATCTAGACTGTGATAGTTTTTCAGACTGCCCTTTTATTTTATGGTCTTGAAAGTTTTGAGAATTACTTACCAGGTACTTGGTACAGTATGTCTCTATAGGGATTTTTCTTCTGATGAGACTTGAGGAAGAAGATCTCAGGAGAGATGAAAGAAAACCCATAAAATTAAGTGTCATTCTCATTACATGACACTGTTGTCATAATGTATCACCACTGGTGTTAATCTGGAACACCTGAATTTAGTAGTGTTGTCAGGTTTCTTGACTATACAATCCCTCTTTTCCTCACCTTTCCCTGGTGTAGTCTCTGGAAGACAGCCACTATGCATGACCACTTAAGGAATGACAAACTGTGTTCCACCTCCTTGAAGCTGAAGAACTTAAAATATTGGAGTTACTGTTATATACTTAAGATAGTGAATTTATTACTTCCTTGTTTGTTTATTTATTTATGAGAAAGAGAACCAGAAAACCACTCTGACACATGTGATGCTGGGGACTGAAATTCAGATGGAGAGTTTCTTTGTTTCTTCTTTTGATCTGTTGGTAGAGATTCACAGGTGCTTATTTTATTCTTTTAGTTATGATCTAATATTACTTTATATTTTGTTATTCAAATAATTGCATGTTGACTACTGGGAACAGTTTCAGTTATCTCTATTGCTTTTCTGATGCATCAGTCTCCTTGTCTTTTGTTTTTTGGGTACTTTGTCATTTTCTGGTCATTTAACATTCTTCAGGATAATGGTGTATAGTTTTACTTCCAGTTTTATAATGAGTCATTTTTCAAGTAGTCCTTTTTATAAGTGAGTGGTATTTGAAATTAAGTAAGGCTATTGCTACTGGGGTGTTGTCAATTCTAGGTCCTCTTGTTGAGCAAAGAAATATGTATGTACATGCAATGACTTTCATGTATACATATGAATCTGTATTTACATTAAGCTAAGTTCAAGTTCATACTTACCTCTCCAGTTCTAATAGATTCTATCCCGTTCCTCATGCTTCTCTCTCAGGCCAACTCCAGTAGTGAGAAACCTGACTGCCCCATTTTAACATTCCTTTTAATTACTTGTGCAATTACAGAATACATATATAATGTTTTTAATTTATAAACTTTTATAAAAGAAAATGTGAAATCAATTTCATTCCTAAGTGCTATTGTCAATTGCAATAGCAAAGACATTAAGTATTGATATATTATTATTAATGCCACTTGGAAAGTATTATGAAGATTAAAATTATAATCTAATATTTATCTTATAGGCAAATGGATTCATTCCATTGTATAAGCATTTGCAAAGAGGTATCCATATTGATAGGTACTGATGATGGAAGCAGGGATGAAGTGGTCCTTTTAGAAAATATCAATTCATGGTATAGACATTCAATATGCATAGTATATGCCAAGTATTCTTCTAGTTATTGGGGAAACAGAGAGGAGAACAACACTTTTCTTAGAGCTCAAAAGCTGAGCTGAAGAGCTCAGTCACTTGAGATGGTTCCTGGGTTTGAGCTCAGCTCCCAACAATATAACGTGTTACTGGGAGAAGCTTCAGTGACATATTTTCTGTTAACACACACACACAAACTTTTAATGGTTTCTTTTACTTTTTATTTTTATTTATTAGATAGAGAGAGAATTTGAGAGGGAAGCGGGAGGAAGAGAGATAACTGCAGTGAATTGTGAAGCTTTCCTCTGCAGGTGGCAACCTGAGGCTTAAATTTCAGTCTTTGTATATTGTAACATGTATGCTCTGCAGGTTGAGACTTTACCTGACCTCTCTCTCGCTCACTGTTACTTTCTTTCTTTTTTTTTTTTTTAATTTTTTATTTAAGAAAGGATTAGTGAACAAAAGCATAAGGTAGGAGGGGTACAACTCCACACAATTCCCAACACCCAATCCCCATAACCCACCCCCTCCCCTGATAGCTTTCCCATTCTCTATCCCTCTGGGAGCATGGACCCAGGGTCGTTGAGGGTTGCAGAAGGTAGAAGGTCTGGCTTCTGTAATTGCTTCCCCGCTGAACATGGGCGTTGACTGGTCGGTCCATACCCGCAGTCTGCCTCTCTCTTTCCCTAGTAGGGTGTGACTCTGGGGAAGCTGAGCTCCAGGACACATTGGTGGGGTCTTCAATCCAGGGAAGCCTAGCCAGCATCCTGGTGGCATCTGGAACCTGGTGATTGAAAACAGAGTTAACATATGAAGCCAAACAATTTGTTGAGCAATCATGGATCCCAAGCTTGGAATAGTGGAGAGGAAGTGTTAGGGAGGTACTCACTGCAAACTCTAGTGTAGTCCTGCTTTCAGGTATATATTTTGCAGTAGTTTATGGATACGTGTGCACATAAGCTCTCTCTCACAGAAACTGGTGTATATCTATGTTATGGGACTTTGTTAGAAAGTGAACTACCTGAGATGAAATTAGAGTGTACTATTAAAGGAAAGGTCTCACCCGAGTAATGAAGCTGAAGGGTTGTCATTCCACACGTGAAGTCTCTGGATACATTCTGAGGTAAAGCATGTTGAGGTAGCAATCGTTGCCTTGGTTAGGTTGTGATCGGCAGATGCAATGTTATTTGGTTTGGATTGGGAGATGCATACGGGAAAGTGGGCCCTGTCACTTTCTATCAGAAAAAATTGCTGTGAAATGGTGAAGCCCTAATGATGACAAAAAGTAAAAGAGTTAGAAATGTAATTGGGGCTGATTCTGGAGTGAGGGGGAAGGGGTGAGCTTCAGAAATAATTAAAAGATTTCCTTTCTTTTTCCTCCTGGCCTCCATTGTTTTCTAACCCAAAAGTGAGCTATAGTACCCCTCCTTCGCATCACACTTAGTGCCCCTTATTATCTCTCCTGCTGATGGCCCAGTATCCTACCCTATCCAGAGAATCCTAAGTCACAAGCCACTGCTTGTTGTAGCTCAAGCCAGAAGCTGCCTCCAACCCTACTATAATGATATAGCCACATGTTTCTTCTCATCACAATTTTCATTAGTACAAATAGTTTCTATTATGCCAACTAGATACCCATTAGCAATAAAACAAGAGACTTATATCATATATTGTAGATACCAAGACTTCTTTATAGCATTATCCATAAGCAAAAATTACTTTGGTGAAAATAGCACCAGTAATTTCAATTTTACAACACAACACTGGGTTTAAAAATTAGAAAATGCAGTGACATGCAACCTATAGTGTGTGGTAATAATGCTAGTACACAAACGTTGTCTGTTCTATTAGAATAAAGAAAGCTGCATATCAGATGTCAGGCTCAGGCAAAAACTAATAAAGCCATGGGCCCTTTGGAATATACCTAAAATAGACCTACTAGCTATTTCTAAAAGGAAGAACCCAAATCTACATCTGCAGCATTCCAGACATTAGGTTCATGATTAATCTACAATTTGTATGGCTTTATATGTTAACTCTTTTTCAGCCACCAGGTTCCAGATGCTACCATGATACCAATTGGACTTCCCTGGAATGATGATCCCACCAATGTGTCCTGGATCTCCACTTCCTCAGAGCCCTGCCCCACTAGGGAAAGAGAGAGAGAGGGGGGGGCTGGATCTGTAAATGCCCATGTTCAGTGGGGAAGCAATTACAGAAGCCAGTCCTTCAATTTTCTGCACCTCATAATGACCCTGGCTCCATACTCCCATGGGGCTAAAGAATAGGAAAACTATCCGGGAATGGGATGGGATACGGAGCTCTGATGGTGGGAATTGTACCCCTCTTATCCTATGGTCTTGTCAGTGTTTCCATTTTATTTAAAAACAAACAAACAAACAAAAAAACACCTGGATTGGAGCCCTGCTCCACACTTGCAGGGGGAACACTTCACAAGTGGTGAAGCATTTGTGCAAGTGTCTGTCTCTCCCCCTTTCTGTGTCTCCCCCTTGCCCTCTCAATTTCTCTCTGATGTGTCAAATAAAAATAGAAAGGAAAAAAAAAGAATAAAGAAACCTGATTCAAAAAATTACAAGGAGTGAAGTTAGAATATAGATAATTCCTTTTAAAAAAAAAAGTGAGAATGAAAAGTATAAAAACAGGAATTCACATATACACTCATCCTGTACAAAATAATTTAACTTGGAAAATAAGATTTGTGGGTTTAAGATGTTATTCCTGGTATCAAGGATTGGTTTGGATTAGATGTATTTTCTGTGTTGTCTCTTACTGGGTCTCTTGGTCCATCTCCCCATGCCATTAGCAAACACAAGGTTGGGCTGTTGTAATAGATGAGACGGGATTAGGTATCTCAAAAAAAATTCCATACTTCTACCTAAGAGTCTTTCATACCTACAAGCATGCTCCTAAAATTTTCTTTAAAATCTCTCAGTGAAGCAGGTCTGCAGATATCTTTCTCTCCCCCTCTCTGTCTTCCCCTCCTCTCTCCATTTCTCTCTGTCCTATCCAACAAGATAAAATCAGCAATAGTAATACCTACAACAACAATAAAAACAAGGGCAACAAAAAGGAAGTAAGTAAATTAAAAAAAAAAAAAGAAATGGTCACACAACAAAAGCTGTAACCTGACATAGAGGAATACCATTATTACCAAACTTTCACATAACAAGGGGCAAATCAGTAGTTTAAACACCTTCAGCATCCTCACTTCAACCTCTTCGTCACCTGCAGACGGCTCCCACTGACCAAATCAATTGGGTTGCAAGACGCCAAGGGAGCCAAATTGACACAGTCTATAGAGGTCTGTTTCTATCAGAGCACAAAGCAGGATGGGAAAAGGTAGAGTGGAACTAGAGAGGCAAACAGTGAATATCCAAACATCATGAGTGAGTATCAAGAAAAGACTTATAGAAAAGATATAACAGAACATGTGATTGATAAATTCAACTATCACCTACTTGAAGACTTGTATGATAATCCATTTTAAGAAGCACGTAACAAATTAAAGGAAAATGCTGAATCATACAGTCTTAACTCATATATCAGAACATATGTGCCTGTGTATGTATAAATGTATGGGTATATTGATTATATATAACAAATACTGGCTGGCATGTGAAAAAAAGAACTTTCATGCACTCCTGGTTGTGATAGGAATTGGTATAAATGTTATAGGGAGAGTAGTTTGGCATTCTCAAGTAAACTTGAAATTATGTATATCTTATGATTTTCTCCTCTAAAAACATTAACTGTGTTCCAGGAAGTCATATTTTATAAACATCCATTATTGTATTCTTTAAATACAGGAAGAAAAATGGAAAGCAAATGTTATTGAGAAAGAACAAATAAATTGTGGTCTACTCATATGAAATATCTAACAGTTAAAATTCATGAGCAATACATTTAATACAGTCTATTTTTAAAATAAGGATAGGTCACAGAATTAGGTAGAATTAAATCTGAGTCAAAAGCTTTTGCACAGTATGGCAGCAATTTATGAAAATAATAAAACCATGAAAATCATATAATATAAATGCCAATATAAGTAAAATATAAAAGAATAACTTGAAGGATATCTGTCATATTTTTAAAGTGGTTGTCTCCAGAAAAAAAGGAAAATAGATATGAAAGGGAGAATTAAAAGTACTTAAATTTTATTTATAATGTTTATTTATAATGGTCAACCCCCACAAAAGTGAATTGTGCAGAGAAACTAAAATATTAATAGGCAGTGACTTCCATTTATTTGTCTGACTTTTAGCAAATGTGGCTTGATAGAAATCCTACACCTCGGGGCTGCGTGGTGGTGCACCTGGTTGAGCTCACATGTTACAGTGCACAAGGACCCAGGTCCGAGCCTCCGGCCCTCACCTGCAGGGAGAAAGCTTCATAAGTGGTAAAGCAGGGCTTCAGGTCTCTCTCTGTGTCTCTCCATCTCTACCACCCCCTTCCTTCTTGATTTCTAGCTGTCTCTACTCAAATAGATAAATAAAGATAATCTAAAAAAAAAAAAAGAAAAGAAAGGAAAAAAGAAGTCCTACACCTTTAATCACAAATTTGTTTCCATCTCTTGGAAGGTAGGGAATACCAAAAGCACCACTATTATTAGTCCAAGGTGGTAACACCATACATAAAATTCAAATCAAAATGGTTTATAGGTCTAGATATAAGACTGGGTGGTGACACACTTGGTTGAATGCACATGTTACAATGTGAAGAGACCCAGGTTCGAGCCCCCATCTCCCACTTGCAGGGGAAAAGCTTTGCAAGTAGTGAAGTAGTGCTGCAGGTGTCTCTCTCTATATATCTTCCCCTTCTCCTCTCATCTCTGACTGTCTCTAACCAATAAATAAAGACACAAAAATAATATTTTTAAAAAGATATAGATACAAATCTTAGACTAGAAACTTCAAAATTTATAGAAGAAAATGTTGGTGAGACTTTTTAGGACCTTCATATCAAAGGTGTATTTGGAGACTCAATCCTCTGGGCATGGGAAATGAAAACAAGACTATATAAATGGAACTAAATGAAAGTAAACAATTGTACACATCAAAAGCAAACTACACAAGGATAACCAGGCAACTGAGTAAATGAAAGAAGATATTGGCACATCACACATTAGAGAAGCAACTGATATTAGACATCTCTACAGAATTAGTAAAGATCTACAAAAGAAGCAAAAATAACTCAATAAAAGAGTGAGCCAAAGAAATCAATAGGTATTTAAATTATTTATTTATTTACTATTGGATAGAAATTAGATATTAGAGAGAAACTGAGAGCAGAGGGGGAGACAGAAAGGGAAAGAGACAGAGAGACACCTGCAGCCATGCTTCACCATTCGTGAAGCTCCCCCTGAAGGTGGGGACCAGGGGTTTGAACTCAGGTCCTTGAGCATTGCAATGTGTACACCACCACCTGGCCGCACCAGATAGTTTTCTAAAGAAGAGATGCAGATGGCCCACAGATACATGAAAAATGCAAATTAAAACTACACTGAGACACCATCTCACACCTGAGAGAATGGCTTACACCAACAAACCAAAAAAAAAAAAAAAGACAGATCTTGGAGAGGCTGTGGAAAAAAGGGAACACAGCTTCACTGGTGATGGGGCTGCCCCTGTGGAAGACTGTATGGAATGATCTTTAAACAAAAAAAAAATGAAATTACCTTATGTTTCAGCAATACCACCCTTAGATATTTATCTAAAGGGCACTCAAGCACTAATTAGAAGGGACATACACACCCCTATGTTCATAGCTGCATTATTCATAGTAGCCGAAGATTGGAAGCAGCCTAGATTCCCATCATCAGATGACTGTTTAAAGAAGTTATGGGATATGACTATCTTTCTCTCCCCCTCTCTGTTTTCCCCTCCTCTCTCCATTTCTCTCTGTCCTATCCAACAACAATGACATCATCAACAACAACCATAATAATAACAATAAAAACATAAGTTATGGGATGTATATTCTATGGAGTAATGTTCTGTAATTAAAAAAGATGATATTGTGTCTTTTTGGATCAAAATGGATGGAACTGGAAGTGATTATGCTTATTGAAATACGTAAAGAGATAAAAAAAAAAAACAACTACCAGATGGTTTCACTCATATGTGGAATCTAGAGATCTGATCTACATGAATTTGAAAAAAAAAAAAAACCCAGAAGCAAGTAAACTGTAAGAATTATGTGAACTGGAGAAGGGGGAAGATGGCGGACTGAGAAACTGTCAACAGCGTGTTCTCTAATCACATCTTCTAGAAACGGTAGGATTTTCTGCCTTTAGCAGGCCTGTCAATAAGGGGTGACACCAAAGAGGTGATTATAATTTAATTTGGGTTAAGAATTAGAGTAAAGGTTACACGGACTAGCGGGGCTCCAGACTTCCCAGGCTGCGCCGGGCAAGGCAAGTGCGCCCGGCATTGTCCTCCGCCCAGGAAGGCGGCTCCTCCGCCGGTTGCAGAGCGCTGCTGGGCGGCCAGCAGAGGACCCGGAGAGAGCACTTTAGCTCGGGGGCTTTCTCTTGGGAGTCTCCAGGGACCACCACGACCCTGAGGGCAGATCCGAACTGAAAGCTGAAATAGCTGTAATGAAGAAAGAAGCTGAGGCAAGGGAAAGCAGACTAACAGAAGCAGAAAACAGAATTAGTCAGACAGAGGATGAGTTAGAGAAAATGAAGACAGAGGTGAAAGAGCTTAAAAGGAGATTGAGAGACACTGAATACAACAACAGAGACTTATGAAATGATCTCAAAAGAAGTAACATTCATATAATTGGCCTGCCAGAGGAAGAAAGAGAGGAAGGGGAAGCAAACATCCTAGAGGAAATAATACAAGAAAACTTCCCAGACCTGAATAACAGAAAGGATATCAAGGTTCAAGAGGCCCAGAGAGTATCAAACAGAATCAACCCAGACCTGAAGACACCAAGACACATCATAGTCACAATGAGAAGAAGTAAGGATAAAGAAAGGATCCTAAAGGCTGCAAGAGAGAAACAAAAAGTCACATACAAGGGAAAACCCATAAGATTATCTGCAGACTTCTCCACTCAAACTCTAAAAGCCAGAAGGGAATGGCAAGATATCTATCGAGCCCTGAATGAAAAAGGGTTTCAACCAAGGATAATATATCATGCTAGACTTTCATTCAAGCTAGATGGAGGGATAAAACCTTCTTAGACAAACAACAGTTAAAGGAGGCAACCATCACCAAGCCGGCCCTGAAAGAGGTACTAAAAGACCTCTTATAAACAAGAACATCACTATAATACTGGCAATATATCAGAGTAAACAAATTGTTTTTTAGAACAATGGTACTACAATACATTAAATCCATAATATCAATAAATGTCAATGGCTTAAACTCACCCATCAAAAGGCACAGGGTGGGGGGATGGATCAGAAAACATAACCCAACCATATGCTGCTTGCAAGAATCCCATCTATCACAACAAGATAAACACAGACTTAAAGTGAAAGGATGGAAAACTATCATACAGGCTAACGGTCCACAAAAAAGGGCAGGAACAGCCATTCTCATCTCAGACACGATAGATTTTAAATTAAATAAAGTAATAAAAGATAGGCAAGGACATTACATAATGATTAGAGGATCAATCAGCCAAGAAGACTTAACAATTATTAACATCTATGCACCCAACGAGGGACCATCTAAATACATTAAGCATCTACTGAAAGAATTTAAAAAATACATCAATAGTAATACAATAATAGTGGGAGACTTCAATACCCCACTCTCACACTTAGACAGATCAACAAAGCAGAGAACCAATAAAGATACAAGAGAATTTAATGAAGAGATTAACAGACTAGACCTCTTGGACATTTTCAGACTCCTCCACACCAAAAAACTGGAATACACCTTCTTTTCAAATCCACATAACACATACTCAAGGATAGACCACATGTTAGGTCACAAAGACAGCATCAATAAATTCAAGAGCATTGAAATCATCCCAAGTGTCTTCTCAGACCACAGTGGAGTAAAACTAACTTTTAACAACAAACGGAAAATTATTAAAAGACATAGAATTTGGAAACTAAACAACATGCTCCTTAAGAACCACTGGGTCAGAGGCTCACTCTAACAGGAAATTCAAATGTTCCTGGAAACCAATGAAAATGAAGACACAACCGATCAAAATATTTGGGACACAGCGAAAGCAGTACTGAGAGGGAAACTTATAGCCATACAATCACATATTAAACACCAAGAAGAAGCCCAAATGAACGACCTTACTGCGCACCTCAAGGACTTAGAGGAAGAGGAACAAAGGAACCCCAAAGCAACCAGAAGGACAGAAATCACTAAAGTTCGAGCAGAAATAAACAACATCTAAAATAAAAGAACCATACAAAAGATCAATGAAGCCAAATGTTGGTTCTTTGAAAGATTAAACAAAATTGACAAACCCCTAGCCAGACTCACCAAACAAAAAAGAGAGAAGACTCAAATTAATAGAATTGTAAACGATGGAGGAGATATCACAACTGACACCACAGAAATCCAGAGAATCCTGCGAAACTTCTATAAAGAACTATATGCCACCAAGCTAGAGAATCTGGAAGAAATGGAACAATTCCTAGAAACCTATGCACTTCCAAAACTGAACCAAGAAGAACTACAAAATCTAAATGCACCAGTCACAGACAATGAAATTGAAACCGTTATTAAGAATCTCCCCAACAACAAAAGTCCTGGACCAGATGGCTTCACAAACGAATTCTACAAAACTTTCAGAAAACAGTTAGTACCCATACTTCTGTAGCTATTCCATAAGATTGAAGAAACAGGAATATTCCCTTCCACCTTTTATGAAGCCAACATCACCCTGATACAAAAAGCTGATAGGGACAGAACAAAAAAGGAAAACTATAGACCAATATCTCTGATGAACATAGATGCCAAAATATTAAACAAGATCTTGGCCAACCGGATATAGCAACACATCAAAAAGATTGTTTATCATGACCAAGTGGGATTCATCCCAGGAATGCAAGGCTGGTTCAACATCCGTAAGTCAATCAATGTCATTCACCACATCAATAAAAGCAAAGCCAAAAACCACATGATTATCTCAATAGATGCAGAGAAAGCCTTTGACAAAATCCAACACCCATTCATGCTCAAAACTCTACAAAAAATGGGAATAGATGGGAAATTCCTCAAGATAGTGGAGTCTATATATAGCAAACCTACAGCCAACATCATACTCAATGGACAGAAGCTGAAAGCATTCCCCCTCAGATCGGGGACTAGACAGGGCTGTCCACTGTCACCGTTACTCTTCAACATAGTATTGGAAGTTCTTGCCATAGCAATCAGGCAAGAGAAAGAAATCAAAGGGATACAGATTGGAAGAGAAGAAGTCAAGCTCTCACTATTTGCAGATGATATGATAGTATACATAGAAAGACCTAAAGAATCCAGTAGGAAATTACTGGAAGTTATTAGGCAATATAGCAAGGTATCAGGCTACAAAATCAATGTACAAAAATCAGTGACATTTCTTTATGAAAACACTAAATCTGAAGAAGACATCCAGAAATCACTCCCATTTTCTGTTTCAGCAAAATCAATCAAATACCTAGGAATAAAGTTGACCAAAGAAGTGAAAGACTTGTGTACTGAAAACTATGAGTCGCTACTCAAGGAGATAGAAACTGATACCAAGAAATGGAAAGATATCCCATGCTCATGGATTGGAAGAATAAATATCATCAAAATGAATATTCTCCCCAGAGCCATATACAAATTTAATGCAATACCCATCAAAGTTCCACCAAGCTTCTTTAAGAGAATAGAACCAACACTACAATCATTTATCTGGAACCTGAAAACACCTGAATTGCCAAAACCATCTTAAGGAAAAGTAACAGAAATGGAGGCATCACACTCCCAGACCTTAAACTATATTATAAGGCCATCATCATCAAAACAGCATGGTACTGGAACAAAACTAGGCACACAGACCAGTGGAACAGAATTGAAAGCCCAGAAGTAAATCCCAACACCTATGGGCATCTAATCTTTGATAAGGGGGCCCAAAGGATTAAATGGAAAAAGGAGGCTCTCTTCAATAAATGGTGTTGGGAAAACTGGGTTGAAACATGCAGAAGAATGAAATTGAACCACTTTATCTCACCAGAAACAAAAATCAACTCCAAATGGATCAAAGACCTAGATGTCAGACCAGAAACAATCAAATACTTAGAGGAAAACATTGGTAAAACAGTTTCCCACCTACACCTCAAGGACATCTTTGATGAATCAAACCCAATTGCGAGGAAGACTAAAGCAGAAACAAACCAATGGGACTACATCAAATTGAAAAGCTTCTGCACATCCAAAGAAACTATTAAACAAACAGACCCCTCACAGAATGGGAGAAGATCTTCACATGCCAGACATCAGACAAGAAACTAATCACCAAAATATATAAAGAGCTCAGCAAACTTAGCACCAAAAAAGCAAATGACCCCATCCAAAAATGGGCAGAGGAAATGAACAAAACATTCACCACAGAGGAGATCCAAAAGGCTAACAAACATATGAAAAACTGCTCTAGGTCACTGATTGCCAGAGAAATGCAAATTAAGACAACACTAAGATACCACCTCACTCCTATAAGAATGGCATACATCAAAAAGGACAGCAGCAACAAATGCTGGAGAGGATGTGGGGACAGAGGAACCCTTTTACATTGCTGGTGGGAATGTAAATTGGTACAGCCTCTGTGGAGAGCAGTCTGGAAAACTCACAGAAGGCTAGACATGGACCTTCCATATGACCCAGTAATTCCTCTCCTGGGGTTATACCCCAAGGACTCCATAACACCCAACCAAAAAGAGGTGTGTACTCCTATGTTCATAGCAGCACAATTCATAATAGCTAAAACCTGGAAGCAACCCAGGTTCCCAACAACAGATGAGTGGCTGAGAAAGCTGTGGTATATATACACAATGGAATACTATGCAGCTATCAAGAACAATGAACCCACCTTCTCTGACCCATCTTGGACAGAGCTAGAAGGAATTATGTTAAGTGAACTAAGTCAGAAAGATAAAGATGAGTATGGGATGATCCCACTCATCAACAGAAGCTGACTAAAAAGATCTGAAAGGAAAACTAAAAGCAGGACCTGATCAAATTGTAAGTAGGGCACCAAAGTAAAAACCGTGTGGTGAGGGGTAGATATGCAGCTTCCTGGGCCAGTGGGGGGTGGGAGTGGGCGGGAGGGAGGGGTCACAGTCCTTTGGGGGTGGGAATGGTGTTTATGTACACTCCTAGCAGAATGTAGACATATAAATCAGTAGTTAATTAATATGAGAGGGGGAAATCAATTGTATGTCTCAAAGTTTCTCAAAAGACAAACTGAATCTTTTTAATATATAGTCTATGTATTTGATATGCGGACTCTCTCAAAAGCCTAGACCAAGTAGATTAGAAGCATCCAATAGCACAGCTATATACAAGATACTGGATACTGTACAGCAAACCATAACAATGGGACTTTTCAAAGTTAACCCAATTAACAAATAATGTGATGATAATATTAACTATTGATTGTCTTTTTGAACCCTAAGACAGCAGGAACCTCACATCTCCACTATAGAGCCCCTACTTCCCCCAGTCCTGGAACCCTTGGATAGGGCCCACTTTCCCGTATGCATCTCCCAATCCAAACCAAATAATATCGCATCCGCCAATCACAACCTAACCAACACAACGATTGCCACCTCAACATGTTTCACCTCAGACTTTATCCAGAGACTTCACGTGTGGAATGACAACCCTTCAGCTTCATTACTCGGGTGAGACCTTTCCTTTTATAGTACACTCTAATTTCATCTCAGGTAGTTCACTTTCTAACAAAGTCCCATAACATAGATATACACCAGTTTCTGTGAGAGAGAGCTTATGTGCACACGTATCCATAAACTACTGCAAAATATATACCTGAAAGCAGAAGTACACTAGAGTTTGCAGTGAGTACCTCCCTAACACTTCCTCTCCACTATTCCAAGCTTGGGATCCATGATTGCTCAACAAATTGTTTGGCTTCATATGTTAACTCCCTTTTCAATCACCAGGTTCCAGATGCCACCAGGATGCTGGCTAGGCTTCCCTGGATTGAAGACCCCACCAATGTGTCCTAGAGCTCAGCTTCCCCAGAGACACACCTTACTAGGGAAAGAGAGAGGCAGACTGGGAGTATGGACCGACCAGTCAACGCCCGTTTTCAGCGGGGAAGCAATTACAGAAGCCAGACCTTCTACCTTCTGCAACCCTCAACGACTCTGGTTCCATGCTCCCAGAGGGCTAGAGAATGGGAAAGCTATCATGGGAGGGGGTGGGTTATGGGGATTGTGTGGTGGGAATTGTGTGGTGTTGTACCCCTCCTACTTTATATTTTTGTTCATTAATCCTTTCTTAAATAAAAAATTTTTTAAAAAAAGAATTATGGGAACTATGGTGATTATCTTTGGGAGGTGGGAGGGTGGGTATCACAACTTTGGTGTTGGGTGTGGTATGGAACTTTATACATTGAAATCTTGTAACAAACTATTATATAATCTTGTAAGAAATGATTAATAACAAAGAAAAATTTAAAGAAAGAAATAGGCAGGTGGTAGGATGGGTATCTGGACCAAGGTCACTTACAGCCCAGCAATAGGTAGAGAGGACTGTGCTTCTGGGTGATGCTATGGTGTGTGGGACAGATAACATATGTCAAGGAACTGACCAAACAAGGTACTTTTAGTAGAAATTGGACCCTTTTGTTTGAAGCTGTGTAGTGAGAAATCCTGTTTCAGTCATCTGGGAGCACCCATTCAGAAATCTTGGAGCACCCATTTTAATGCAGGCAGAAGCGCTATGACCAGAAAGCAAGCTCCTCTTTAGGATACTTAGTTCCACTCAGGACTACATGCTGACTTCTCTAGAATCATGGGGTACCAGTAGTAGTTGTTGTTGTTATATGAGTGGTCTGGTCTCCTGGACTAGATAGACCCAAGAAATGGGCTAAGGTTTTGTCCCTACTGGTGATTGGTCCAAGTTCAGGAGTACATAATGGTAATGGGAGCTAATGTTTGGGGCCCATGGGTGAGCTTCAACAGTATCATAAAAGATACACTATATATGGAATTTATGAGTAATATAGTGACTGAAGACAGAGTTTGACTGACACCTATAGAATAAATTATACAGTGCATTGCATTCATAGATGTATACTCTGTGAAGTAATCTTTAGCTAACGCATAAAGAAAGAAACCTTCTCAGTATATGCCAATGACAGTTCCAGTTATAAGTTTTATCCCTCTAAGTCTTTACTCCTTACCTCCATTATTCAAATATTCTAGGTGCTTGATCATCCAACCAAGTCATTAAAATTTGTTAATCCTATTATCCTAAGACATTTCCTCCTTAATAGATATTTCATTATTTGGAGTGCTTGTAGTTCTACCCATGAATGGATTTCCCCTTATCAGCATTCCTTAGGGCCAATTCTGAATGGTGTTGTTACATAGCATCCATCTGTGTTTGCACTGATATATGGAGCCAATCTATTAAGTGATGTCTCAGTATTTTCCTCCCTCATCATCTAGTCATGGGGAGATTCCCATGAGACCATAAGTAGGAAGTGAGAGAACAATGTTAGGTCAATGGTAGTAGTTAAATGAATTTGAGCCACACTAGGTATGAGCTCCAGTTTATCATTGCCAGTGTACAAGGGGACTGCTTTTGTATATTCAAACTTATAATTGTGAGATTATGACAGTCATAATGTCTGCTCTATTGCACTATCATTGATATTACAGTTAGGCTCTTATCCTTGACTATGGCTCAGAAGCAATCAGAAACTATTACATTTTTCAAGTAATAGTTTAAAGATGGAGGCTTGCTCTGGAACCCAACAACCTTTATGTTGAGACTTTCCAGATTGTGGGTACCTTGACTCTATTTCACCACTGGATCTACAAGATCATGTGAATGAAGTGATAGGTAAGGTTGAACCACAGCCTGGATTTGCTGCTGTGGCCTTTACAGATGCTTCCTGGAAATTCATATAGTCCCAATAATGAATAAACTTCTTAATTACAAAGGAGAGACATAGAGCAATAATTTATTCTTAGTATCAAAGAATTTGTCTTAGAATGTCTAATATTGATAGGTAAATGTAAATTTTGCTAATGTGATACATCTTCAAAAATTTGTAAAATAAATGTAAGTATTTCATATTTTCAGCGTACAAATATATCTGTAGAGACTATATTTATTTGCCACTTTCTGTTTAACATGAAGTTATCAATATGTTTGACAACTGTATCATTCTGCAGGATTTCAATGTGGTATTTTGTTGAATACATTGTGACATAAAGCATGAGAGCTAGCAAAACCCTTGGGTAAGCCACTCAATATGAACTGTTAATTTCCCCACATAAAAGCAAACTATAGACAAATGTCTTAACTAATTGGGATTTGATATGAATTCATTATTAGAGCAAAAATGCATGCAAAAGTACTGTGGGAATATGGCAGGTCGAGCAGGGTTGACAACCCAATCATCTCTCTGAGACCAGTAGGAGTTCACCCAAAAAACCCTCCCTTCCCTTTTTCCCTTTCATCAAACAGCCTTGTTGCCAGCATTCTGCACCTGGCCCAAGGGCAGGAGCTGTTAACGGAAACTGCTGCACAGATTATAGTTAAGTTTCCATTTCCCACAGACAAAAGGCTGCAGAGGTTCCTCAATAGCTTAACTGCTGAGATTGCATCAGCCTTTGCCCCAGCGTGTTCCTGATAAGAACACAACTTCCCTGTCCCCAGCTTGTTCCTGCTTCACGATACTGACCTTTAAAATGACTGGTCCAACAATACTTGCTCTTTTTTGCCTGCTTGCTCGAATATAAGAATACCTCTGTGTAACGCAATAAATGCACTATCCTCTGCCATAGTGTCCAGAGTCATCACTCTGTGTGCTCACCCCACTGCTCCTGTTCTTCTCCTCCTCTATAACATCTCTCTGGTGGCCAATGGAGTTGTGGGTGTGGGTGGTCAAGGTAGTTTTAAAGGGCTTCTTTAACCCCACAATTTGGAGAATAATCTTCTAATCTGGTACTATTATCATCTTTACTCTGTGTGTGTGTGTGTGTGTGTAACTCATGTAGATTAGCTCATGATACAGAGAAAATATTATATAAATGACAGCTGGTGTTATTACATGTTCTTGCCACAGACAGCATGGTTAGAATGTTGTGAATCTAGGGTGGGACTCAGGTCTAATTTAAGGTCTATATCTTCTCCCAGGATATTTTCCTGCATGAATACTTGAGCACAAAGGAATAAAATATCCTCAGAAATTAAATTCAGCTTTAATAGCCTGTATCATAAAATGTACTATGTTTTACAGACATAATTAAAATAACAACATGATAAAAATACATTGTACATTATATGCAATAAAATAATTGCCATCTGGGAGATTTGTTTTTGCTTTTATTTCTATGTACATGTGTATAATGATGTAAACTAAAATATGTAATACTTTTTTTTTCCCAAAAGGGTTAGTTGTTGTAGTTTGGCATCTATATGATTCAACCATTCCTGATAGACATTTTTTAATAGAGGAGAAGACACAGCCAGAGAGAGAGAGAGAGAGGAAGAGAGGAGAGAGAAAGAAGCTTGTAGCCCTGCTCCACCACTTGTGAAGCTTGTAGGGTCCAGGGCTTGAACCTGAGTCATCATGAGGGTAAAATGTGCACTCCACAGGGTGTGCCACACCTGGCTCCCAAAAATACAGCTCTTATTGTATGTATTAGAAAATGTTTAGAAATGATTTAATTGTACTTTTGACTAGTCTAAAATATATGAAGTTAATAAAGAGGATTGTTGTTTGCTTCATTGTTCTGGTGATAATATTTTTTTCCTCCAGGGTTATTGTTGGGGCTCAGTGCCAACAATAAGAATCCACTGCTTATGAAGCTTCTCCCCTCCTGTGAGGGCATTGAACCAGGTCCTTGAGCAGGTCTTTGTACTCAGTACTTTGTGCATTTAAGTGGATGTTCCACCACCCAGCCCCTGGTAATATTGATTTTTAAAGTTCCCCAACCTTACTTCATGGACCCTTCCCAGTGTTCCCAGACTTGTGAATGGCACAACCAATCTACACACTTTTATTCTATTTGTCTCTCTTTTTTAAAAGTGTATTTCCATTTTTATTTTTTTTATTATCTTTACTTACTTATTGGATAGAGACAGCCAGACATAAGAGAGAAGGGGGTGATAGAATGGGAGAGGGAAGGAAAGACCCCTGCAGCTCTGCTTCACCACTCACAAAGCCTTTCCCCTGCAGGTGGAGAGCAGGGACTCAAACTTGGGTCCTTGCACACTGTAGCATGTGTACTCAACCAGGTGTGCCACCACCTGGCCTCTCTATTTTCTCCATTTATATTACTGTTATTATTATTTTACCATTATTTTACAGTCTACCACCACTATCGACTGTCTTCAAGTAACAACTGTGAAAAAAGGACTCCTGGATTTCAGGGTTTATTTCCCAGACAATACTTTTAGCTGCATGTTAGCTATTGAGCTTAGGCAAAAATTACTAAAGTCCTGGGCCCCCTGGAATATACCTAAAATAGACGTCCTAGCTTCTTCTCACTTCTTCTTCTAGCGTTTGCCCTTCTTCCGTAGCCAGTCAACAGCATCAGGTTGAGCCTGATGTAAAGTTTCAAGACCTCCTTTGAATCTGGAGAGGTGGCAGTCGTTGACTATGTGGGTCATTGTCTATAGCCGCAGGGGCAGTTCGAGTTGTCTCTGGCTCCCCAGCGATGGAACATAGCAGCGCACCATCATGGCCTGTTCCATAGCGATTGAGGAGGGCCCAATCATAACGTGCTAGGTCAAAGCTGGGTTGACGCTTGCAGGGGTCTGTGATGAGGTGTTTGTTCTTTACCTCAGCTGACTGCCAACTCTGTTTCCAAGAGACTGGAACAGAGAAGTTCAGTGTAGGCATAGGGGACCAGATTGGATGACGAGACGTCAAGCGTTGGACAGGGTGGGAGAAGATATCCGCGTATATTGACAGGTCCGGTCGAGCGTAGACGTGGGAAATGAACTTAGATGTTGCTGCATCCTGACGAATATCTGGCGGGGCGATGTTGCTAAGAACTGGCAGCCATGGAACCGGGGTGGAACGGATGGTTCCAGAAATGATCCTCATGGAGGAATATAATTTGGAATCGACCAAGTGGACATGGGGGCTACGGAACCATACTGGGGCACAGTATTCTGCAGTGGAATAGCATAATGCCAGAGATGATGATCGTAGTGTGGAAGCGCTCGCGCCCCATGAGGAGCTGGCCAGTCTTGCAATGATGTTATTCCTCGCGCCCACCTTTGCTGCAGTTTTTATGAGATGTTTGTGAAATGACAGAGTGCGATCGAGAGTAACGCCAAGATAGACTGGCTGGGCTTCATGCCGGATTCTCATATCGTCAAGCTGCACATTAAGCTCACGCGAGGCCGAGGCATGGTGTAGATGGAAAACAGATGATATCGTTTTTGCAGTGCTAGGGATTAGTTGCCATTTTTTACAGTAATCAGATATCAGAGACATGTCTTTCGTGAGTCTTTCCTCGAGGATGTCGAACTTGGATGCCTGAGTTGCACAGCAGATGTCATCGGTGTAGATGAACTTCTTTGAAGAAGTTTCTGGAAGGTCATTGATGTAAATATTAAATAGCGTAGGAGCCAGAACAGAGCCCTGGGGGAGGCCACTTGAGACAAGTCTCCATCTGCTAGACTTGTCACCCAGATGCACCCGGAATCTTCTGTTTTGGAGAAGAAACGATATAGTGTTCTCACTTAAAGATCCTTAGTTCTATCTGCTCTATTCTTACATTTAGGTTCCTGGTTATTAAGCAATTTGTTCTGCTTTATAGCTTAATGCTTTTCGGCCACCAAGTTGCAGATGCTACCATGATTCTATCCTGAATTACTTGGGTAGACAACCTCACCAACGTGTCCTGGAACATCACCTCTCCAGAGCCCTATCTCACTAGGAAAGATAGAAACAGACTGGGGGTTGGGATCAACCTACCAATGCCCATGTCCATTGGGGAAGCAATTACAGAAGCCAGACCTTCCACCTTCTGTACCCCATAAAGAATTCTGGCTCATACTCCCAGAGGGATAAAGAATAGGGAACCTTCTGATAGAGGGGTTGGGATACAGAACTCTGATAGGGGTTATTGTATGGAATTTTTTTCATCTTGTCCTACAATCTTTTTAATCATTATTAAATCACTGATTTAAAAAATCCTCCATCTTGCCACAGAAGAGTGAACTTTCTAGAGGACAGTTTTGATAGTATTACCACTCTACTTAGAACCTTTAGTGACTTTTCTTATGTTCCACTAGGATTCAGGGTCCTATGTACGATAGAATCCTACGTAGCAAAATCAGTCTCTTCCACTGTAGTCAATCTTCTTCACTGCCTCTCCCACAACTCCCACTGCATTGCTTGTCCTGTCCCTATAACACCAGACTCACCATCAGCTTGACAACTTGCCATCATTATATTTTTGATGGCAAACAAAACCTATTAAAGTATTCAGTATTTCTTCCTATATACTATATAAAAATACTGAACTATATACTCCTGCTAATTCATCTCTGTCTCACCACTCGTCTGAAAGCTTTCACAGGTCACTCTCCAAACACAGTTACATTGAATTTTGGATTTCAGTATATGAACTTGGGAGGACTGAATCCATTCCACAATAGTGAACCCCACATCTAGCCCAGATCCTGGTGTTTTGCTTATGTTTAGGTTGATCAAAAAGTCCACAGGCAAATAAAAATAGATAATGAGGAGGCCGGGTGGTAGTGCAGTGGGTTAAGCGAATGGCGCGAAGCACAAGGACCTAGGTAAGAATCCCCATTCCAGCTCCCAGCTCCCCACAAGTGGGTGGTGGGGGGGAAGGGGGTGTCGCTTCACAGGCGGTGAAGCAGGTCTGCAGGTGTCCATCTTTGTCTCCTCCTCTTTGTCTTCCCCACCTCTCTCCATTTCTCTCTGTCCTATCCAACAATGACAACAATACTAATAACCACAATGATTAAGAAAAAAAAATCCAGGGTAACAAAAGGGGGAAAAAAGCCTCCAGGAACAGTGGATTCATGGTGCAGGACCTGAGCTCCAGCAATAACCCTGGAGACAAAAAAAAAAAAGATAATGAATTATTAATTCTGATAGATTATCCATAACTAAACAAATTTAATTAGGTAACTTGTCTGAGTATGCAGCCTCAAAGATAATAGCTGATCTGAAACCATTCTCAGAGTTATCTGTATAAATAAACACTGGAATTACATAGTGGTGACTTGCTTAATCTTATCCAGAATCACACTGATCATATCAGTGGATTGAGGACTTTCTCCATGGTAACATTCCCTTGAATATAAAAGCTTCATGTGCTCTGAAAGCAATCACTCAGGGATGATATTCTTGCCAAATTCAAATCCTGACTAGCTGAAATCTTGGACCAGAAAGAGGGACTATGAAACAGAGATACCTTGTCTCTGTTTGCTGTAAGTAAGGCATGAACAGTGATCTCTGTATCAGTGATCTCTGTATTACAATTATTTCCCTGAAAGACTGCTACACAATCCCTGCTCCAAGCAAGAAGACAAATGTTATAAATGTTCTTTGCTTTTGGAAATAGCAGAAGAGCCCCTTAACTCTATTGTCCTTTTACCTTGCTTAAAGCTGTTATATTGCCAACTAGAAGAATCTGCAATTTACGAAGGTAACTATTGCATACCTTTCTAATACTCTTTGAAGAGCTCAGAATTACCTAGACATAGTCACTGAGAAAGCAGACAGAAGCAGGGTTGGAGTGCTAATAGTAAGCTATTTATGCAAATTTAATGTTGTAGTATTTAAAGATTTGGAAATTAATTTGAAGGACAGAGAAATCTAGTCAACAGTGAGGTGTTCACAAAAGTTGAGACACTGGCAGACTTAAAGATTTGACTAAACATATTTAATTTAATTACTTACTTATTTTTGTCATCACTGGGATTTTGCCACCCTGGGCCAACTTTTTCAGCTAGAAAGAGAGAGAGGAAGATGAAAGAAAAGATAGCACAGCAATGAAGCTTCTTCCAGTGTGGTGGAAGCCTGGCTTTAACCTGGGTTCTGCCCATGGCAAAGAATGCCCAATATTCACACTATTTTGTCCATATATTCAATTTAGATTCCCTGTTTTGGAGAAGTAATGATGCATACCAGTAGCAGAGTTTATTATGGAATATCAAATACTGTAACTATTATGTATTATTTCTCAGTCATAAGACTATTCTGGAAATGCTTGGAAATAATCTTTTTGAAGCTTTGTAAAGTGTTACTTTTGGGGGCTGGGTGGTGGCTCACATAGTACTAAGTGCAAGGACCTGTGCAAGCAATCGGATTCTAGCCCTTGGCTCCTTTCATACTGGGGGTGAGAGGAAGCTTCACAAATGGCAAAGCAGGTCTGCAGGTTTCTATCTTTTTTCCCTCCCTCTCTCCCCTTCCTCCCTCCCTATCTCCCCTTCCTCTCTTAGTTTCTCTCTGTTCTATTGAATAAAATGGGGAAAAATATGGCCTCCAGGAACAGAAATTTGGTATTACAGGCACTGAGCTCTAGCAATAACCTTGGAGGGAGAAGAGAAAGAATGGAAGGAAGCAAGGAAGGAAGGAAGGAAGGAAGGAAGGAAGGAAGGAAGAAGAGGGAGGGAGAGAGAGAGAGAGAGAGAGAGAAAGAAAGATAAAAAAATAAAGTGTTGGGAGTCTGGCGGTAGTGCAGCCAGTTAAGTGCAGGTGGTGCAAAGCACAGGGACCAGCGTAAGGATCCCAGTTCGAGCCCCAGCCCTCCACCTGCAAGGGAGTCGCTTCACAGGTGGTGAAGCAGGTCTGCACGTATCTATCTTTCTCTCCCCCTCTCTGTCTTCCCCTCCTCTCTCCATTACTCTCTGTCCTATCCAACAATGACAACATCAATAACAACAACAATAATGACTACAACAATAAAACAACAAGGCAACAAAAGGGAATAAATAAATATAAAAAACTGAAAAAAGAAAACAAGACTTAGAATGAGTGGAGTTGAGGAAGTTGGCTATGCAGATGTCTGGAAAGGAGCAGTTTGAGCAGAGTTAAAGCTAGTGCCTGCTTATTTTGCTTTGGACAGGAATCAAGCCAGAACCAACAGTGTGGTGATTCATTTCTTGCTCAAGCTAATGCAAAGAAATCTTCATGGTTTTTCAGTAAAGAAATCTTAACTCTTAGACTCTGCAACAAAAATGATTGCTGCTATATAGAGAGGAAGGTGGAAAGAGGTCAGTGAAATAAGGGGATTGACATTCCATTCGATACTTGTGTGTGGGTGCAGTGAGGTTATGCAGATGTAGCAGTAAGAAACTGTAGTCCTTTGTGTATATATACCACAACTTATATACACAATGGAATACTACTCAGCTGTAAAAAATGGTGACTTCATCGTTTTTAGCTGATCTTGGATGGACCTTGAAAAATTCATGTTAAGTGAAATAAGTCAGAAACAGAAGGATGAATATGGGATGATCTCACTCTCAGGCAGAATTTAAAAAACAAGATCAGAAAAGAAAAAAAAAAACAAGTAGAACCTGAACTGGAATTTCCGTATTACACCAAAATAAAAGACTCTGGGGTGGATGGGTGGGGAGAATATAGGTCCAAGAAGGATGACAGAGGACCTAGTGGGGGTTGTATTGTTATATGGGAAACTGGTGAATGTTATGCATGTACAAACTATTGTATTTACTGTTGAATGTGAAACATTAATTCCCCAATAAAGAAATAAAAAAGAAACTGTACTCCTGAGATTTAGATAGTATTTTAAACCAATGATAAATAGATACTGTTTTAATTGACAATAAATTTATTTTAAAATTTAGTTTTGCTCACATAATGTTTAGTGGGAGGAAAGGGAATATATGCTTCATTACGTAGCCCGGACTGATGGTGAAAATGTCTTAATATGTGACTTTCAAGGTCACCTCTGGACATTAAGTGGAAAGTAGAAGAGAATATGAAGATTTATAAAAGGCTTTTAGAGACCAAAGTGAGGGTGACTAACTGTTCCTGTTTTTTTTTGGGGGGGGGTATGATAGGGACTTTAAGTGCTAAAACAGAGGCATACCTGAACAAATCAGAATACATGGTGACTGCCTGATGTAGAAGTGTAACATGACCAACAAATGCCATGGACGGAAGTTCACAGCACACCCTTACGCAATCAAAAGGACAAAGACAATACAATCTAGTCAAACCCTAGACCTGAAGAAATGAAGTCAGATCATATCAGGGACAGATCACATTGGACTAACCAGTGGGAGACACTCTGAGAAATGAGAAGATTTAAAGCATTTAGAGAACAGTATTCTATTCACTGTACTTTTTAACTTAATAAAATGCATTTGATTTTAAACAAACTATTAAGTGACCTTAAAAACATATACAATACATACATAATTGAATCTTCATAGCAACCTTGCAGCATGATCACCCGGTGGTCAGTCATCTCACTTCCTACTTTTTGGGGAGGGGAAGAATTTGACACACTGAGAAATTTGGGTGACTCAGTTTGTTAAATGATGTCACTAGCATTCTAATTCAGGTAAGTTATTAAAGTCTACATGCTTTGAACATTTATAATACTTAACACTAAGGTCATTTTTGAATTTTGCAGAGTACTCAAGAAAAAGGTAATGCGTGTGGTTGTCTGTTACTGTCCTCAGATGTCCAGAGGTGGCTTTCTCCCTCCTGCAGGTAGACTTGTGCATCTCTACTTAGGCTTCCTACCCTCCAGATCATGGGAGAAAAATAATATCTATACTGTATTTATATTTTTATTAATTGCTACTGTGGAGCCATGGCTTCACAGGTGTGTGAGTGCACTGCTCCCAACAATGCTTTCATTCAAAAAGAGGCAGAAGAAGTAGGAAGAGACACCATGTCTCCAGAGCATCTCCTGGTGCCCAGGTTTATATATTGCCTGTGTATTTCCGAGGCTTAGACCTAAACTGCATGCATGGCATGTCTTACTTGGTGAATGACCTCTTCATCACCTAGGAAACCAGTTTTTACAAAGGCAAAGGTTACTTTAATAATACAAATTCTAGCCAGCTCTGTTCTCATCTGACTCTGTTCTCATCTGACTCCCTAATAACACCTTCCTTAGCTAGCCTTCTTGTCTCATAATGTCCAACTAATTTCTCTTGTGTAGCAATATGGAAATTTTGCTTTAAATCTACATAAATATTGTTTAGTCACTATCAACTTAGAATGATTTCATAAGTTAAGGCCATGCTTTTGTGAAGGATTTAAATGCTGGTATATCCTTCCCTCTGCTAATATTGAATACTAGCTTAACACAAAGGGAGATAAACCTTATGACTTTGCTTCAGACAAATTCCATAATAGATGCAGTAAATGTTAATTGTCTTTCATAATCAAAATGTGCCGAAGATACCAAAGGGTAATCTTTAGAAATGAGATGTCAGAATGAGATGCGGATCCTATGTTGAATACCAGCAGAGATCTTTTTTTTCTATAACTTTATGTGTGTGCAGTTTCACTGCTCCCAGGTTGATTTGCTTTTTGCATTCTTTTATTTTAGATAGAGAGAGGAGGAGAGTCCATAGCCCTGGAGCTTCCCCTGGTACCGCAGCATTTCCATATGCTACCAGGTCTCAAAGTCAGGCCCAGACATAACACGTGTCCTGTTTTTCTGTCTCTTTGAGGTTTAAAAATAAATAGATAAATAAATATATCAGTTTAGAATAAAACAACAAAACTCAATATGAAAAATGAAGACAGAGAACAAGTAACCCTGAGATTAAAGACATGACATGAAAAAGTTTTCTATAAAATGACTAACCAGGTCAGATTATACACTCCTCAGCTCTCCATTAGGTAAGGTTATGCTTTAGAGTTGATGTCTACAAAGTAATTTTTATTGCTAGACATAGTTTGATAGAGAAAATAATTCATATCCCATCATTTATTTTTCAAAAAACACGGTAATTTACTTTTGTAAACTTCAATATTTGTGACTATTTCTAGTGTTTAAAATTGCTAAAGCTTCCTTGTGAGACCTAAAATGAGTATTTAATTACTTATATACATTGGCAGCATTGCAAGGATGAAATTAATGCACTTTCATTTCATTGATAAAATAAGGAGAGAATGACTTATCCAAGCCTGATTACTGGCTTATATCCTAGCTTCAGAGCAGACAGTAAATCTAATGGGTACAAGTACATTTTTCTTTAAATAACATGTTGTGAAAGGGCTAAAACAGAGACTATATTCATGTACAACATTCATGTTTATACAAAATGATGATTGGTGACATTTAATAACAAGACAACTTTTAAGCAGGACTTAGACAACACAACCTCATTTTTCCTGTTTCAAATTTGAATTATAGAAAAATCAAAAGATAAATACAAAGTTATGCATTTCCCACCACCAGCAACATATTCTAAACAATGAACCATTAGGCGATTCTATCATAGTGGGAATACAACATTAGCAGGAGATTTTGGATGCTTAGGAGCCATGGTGAAAGAAATTACCTGATATGAAACCAAAACACAGGGGAATGATGCTATCAAGCGAGAGATAAGCATGCAATGTATCAGTTAACTGAATAAAGTACTACATTTTTATGATGACTATGGCAGTATTAGGTAACGGGAATTTGGAGAATATGAGTGCATAGATGGCCAGTCGTTGACTAAAGCATCCCTATGCAGTTTATGTGCAAGGCTGCATAAATATTGAAGACAGAAGCAAGTTAAATAATACATTGAGACTACAAAAGAAATGACTCATATTTCTATTTATACTGGCTTAAATTTAATATTCATAATATATAATATAAATTGCACTGTTCATTTAGTTAATTAGTATCACAAACATGAACACAGTCTACATATATTTTAATTAAATTATTTTTTAAAATTTTTGTATTATCTTTATTTATTTATTGGACAGAGACAGTCAGAAATCAAGAGGGAAGGAGGTGATTGGGAGAGAGACAGCAAGACACATGCAGCACTGCTTCACCACTCTCAGTTCTTTCTGGGGTGCAGAAGGTGGGAGTTCTGACTTCTCTAATTGCTTCTCCACTAAACATGGACATTGGCAAGTCTATCTATAGGTACAGCCTGTTTCTATCTTTCCATAGTGGGGTAGGGCTCTTCAGAGGTGAGGTTCCAAGAAGCATTGGTAAAGTTATCTGCCCAGGGAAGTCAGGATGGAATTATAGTAGCATCTGGAACATGGTGGCTGAAATGTAGTAAGATGGAAAGCAGGACAAAATGTCAAATAAACAGGAACCTTAAAGTAGGAATAGATGATAGTAGGGAGCTTTGGGTAAAAGGAAGCTAGAAAGTCTATTGTAGGAATGTTCCTAAGAACCTATGTCTAAATAATTTTTGCTTGAGCTTGGTAGCTAACATGAAGGTGAACCAGAGATAATGTTTGGGGAGATGATGTCAGAGTTGAGAGTAGAACTAAGAAACAGGATAGGGCAAAAAGTTGCTCCCAAACTTGAAGAAAGTATAAAAATACAATTAACTGTTTGCCCCATCTATCTGGCCCAGGACGAGTATCTGTTCACTTTTAGCACAGGAGCATCTGTAACTTCCAAGTCAAAATTAGGTTTATGGGAGTCTGGTCTTAAGTTAGAATAATTGTAGGTAAGTGTTGTTTTGGAGGACAGCCTGGACTATCCACCCTTACTCCATGACCACACCTCCCGAAGTCTGTCTATTTTTTTGTCTCAGCCATGCTGTAACTGACTGCAGGAAAATGACAAGGAGATACAAAACCTCTTCTAAGAGATTTTTGTTTCTCATCTACCAGAGGCAAAGGAGTTCTATTTCTTATCAACCCGCAGCCTGTCACAAAATCTCTCTCAACCATGGGCACTGATGCCATACTTAGAAGCACGGGCAAGATATTCGTCCACTAAAACTTGGACCTTAGATTAGAGTCTGCTGTCCAGTGGATTTCTCTGCTATCCACCAGGTTTCTCTAACTTAACTTGCAAAAGGGATGTTGTATGAGGCATCTGTCTTATCTGCTCTTATTTTTCATCTTCTGTGGTTATATTTTAATCTTCTCTATATCTTTGGCTCTTTCCATTTGCATGCTGCTGAGTGGGAGATGGTTCTATCTATTCTAGAAAGACAAGATTTCGTTTTTATCTTTAGTAAGCTGTGCTTGGACTGTCTTCATTGGTACTAGGCTGAATTTCCAAGTACTCCTCTAGCTCCTGAACTGTACACACTGATCTTCTATTTGGCGATGCATTTTTTCTTTTCTTTATTTTTACAGAAGTCTCAGGCCCTCCTAATCATTAAAGGATCTGCAGAATCGTAACTTCAATGGCAGTAATTTTTTCTCATACCTACTGGTCAATTTGACCAACCTAGTCATTTTGGTCTCAAAGCTCAATTTCCATTTATTCTAAATGAGACTCCATCTCAGGGTTTTATAGAGAGATTAAATTTTTAGAATATGAATTTATTAGGACTTATATTTGAAAAAAACTGGTTACTATTATTAACAATAATAACTGCATTTTTCCAAATGTTTACAAAAAATATTAATGTGTACTGTCTCATTTAAATTCTCACAAGGTAGAATCTCCAAAGGTAATCTCCAAAGGTAGAAGTGGATATTTTTTGTCTTTTACATATAAAGCTTAAATATTCTTAATGGTATTTAATTTAAATCTAACTCTAGTACAGAGGAGGTGGTTTACAAGTCTTACTTTTTAGTGAATTACAATGACCACTACCTTAATTATATTCTTTTATATTTGGATATTCTTAGCTACACCATCACCTTAAAAAGAAAAAGTATACTGGGATTAAACAAATAAGTATATGAACTGTGAAAAGTGTGAACTAGTTTTTCCAATGTAAAATAGAGAAGTTACAGATAAGCAAGAATGTGGGTGAGACTGGAATAAATCTTGTGCTGGATTAGAATGCAACATCAAAAAACTCATGCTTATCTTAAATATATGTATATATATATAAATGGATATAGAAATAACCAAAATATTATTTCTAGCTGTGACAGCTCAAAGGGCAGTGGATGTCAGTTCATATCTAATACCTAGATATTGGTTTCTGTTTATCATTATACACAAAGGACGTGGCCTTCTTATAGAAATGACTAGTTCTAAGGAAGGTACAAGGTAGATATCACGTGATGGTGGAGTATCCTTACAGTGTTAAAGAGTAAAGAAGTGTTCATGAAACAAGCAGAAAGGATATGTCAAAATTGACACAGGAACCAACACAAACAAGCTTCCAAAGGTCAAAATTTAAATCTTTAGAGTAAAAAGAAAATGAATGTATATTCTAAAATATAATATGAGTCCATAATGGTTTCAAATCCTCCAGGAGGTGAAGTTTACTCCTTCCCACCCTAAAATATTGACTGGATTTTGTGACTTGTTTTGAAATAATCATATATGGAAAGGGAATAGTAGTAAAAATTGTAGAAACCTGGCACATGCTCACACTATCACGGAGTGACTGTGGTTGACACCACCATCTTCTATCAAAATACCTCTTCAAATTCCCTGATATAGTATGATAAGGGCAGTTCACCCTGAAACATCCCTTCTCAAATTCAATAATCTCAGCTTTATCATAAGAAAATACATTCAGACAAATCCAGATTGAAAGACGTTCCACAAAATGCCTAAATAGTACTTCTTAAAGCTGTCAAATTCATGAAATACGTAAAGACTGGAAACCTGTCAGACACCAGAAACTAAGGAGACATGAATACTAAATGCAACATGATACCTGGATTGAGTTCTAGAACAGAACAAAGAATATTAATGGAAAGACAAGTGAAAAAAAAAAGTTCAGAGTTTGGTTAAAAATATGGATCAAGACTGGGTTCTTGGTTTTGACAAATATAACATAGTAATTTAAAATGATAATATTTAGGGGAAAGTGAGTGAAAGCTATTAGAAACTTGTCCATTACCTTTATGTCTTTTGTGTTAATATATTTCCAAAATATTTTTTAATCAAAGGCAAGAATATAGATAATTGTTACTTCGCAATACCCCTTACCCTTTAGGAACAGTTACAAGTTCTTCAGTTCCCTGGGCAGGGTAAGAGTAAGTACATTTCAAATCATTGTTTTTGAAATACCTACCATGCCCAGGACATGGTATGTTCTCTCCTAACATTTTATCTGATAACTTTTTTAAAATAAAGACTTATTTTTAATGTACTAATTTTTATTGGATAGCGACAGAGAAAAATTGAGAGGGGAGAGGGAGATAAAGAGGAAAAGAGACAGCGACACCTGCAGCTCTGCTTGACCATTCGTGAAGCTTTCCCCCTGCAGGTGGGGACCAGGGGCTTGAACCTGGGGCCTTGTGTACTATAATGTGTGTGCTTAACCAGGTGCGCCACTGCCTGGTCCCAAGACTTTTAATAAGGGGGTAGAATCATAGGAAAGTAACCTATCCTTTTTTTCCTTCTTCTTTTTTAACATTCTCTACTGTCCAAACCTCCAAGTAGATACCAGTACAGAGAAGTATTTTAAGCTCACCTTTCATGAAGAGGTTCCCAAAAAGCACATTTGAAGTCATTAACAAGGGGAGTAATTTACAAGGCCCCTTTCTTCCACAGACTGTTCATTGCTACAATTTAATGCTGAAAACCATGACTTAGAGTACTGGCTTAAGATCATGCCTAAGGGAAAGAGTCTTCCTCTATTCACAGCCAAGTTTAAATATTACCTCAGGTGCCAGAAACAAACAGAAGTAGACCGTTAAAATGTGTAGTGTTTGTGTATTTATATTTGTACCCCAAATATCCCTAGTTTAACAATTAGTTTATTTCTTTATTAAAATATATATTTATTTACCTTCATGGGAGAGAGAAAGTAAGAACAGAACACAGTTCAACTCTGACAAATGGTTATGCTGGAGACTGAACATTGGAACTTGGGACTCCTACCTGGCCTATATCTTTATCTCTCTTGGCAAGAGTGATTTTTATGGGGGCTGGGTGATGGTACACCTGGTTGAGTGCACATGTTACAATGTGCAAGGACCTGGGTTCAAGTCCCTGCAGGGGGAATACTTCGCACATGGTGAAGTAGGATTGTAGGTGATTCTCTGTCTCTCTCCCTCTCTATCTCCCCCTTCCCTCTCTATTTATGGCTGTCTCTATCCAATAAATAAAGATAATTTAATTTTTTTTAGAAAAGAATGATATTAGGTAAAAATTTACCTCACTTCAAGTACGTTCATACATTGCAGAGTGTGGCAAAAGTTACCCAGCATCTGGCTTATACAGAACCTTCTGATCTGTTTCTTGAGGAAGATTAGAAATTGAGGATCCTGGAGAAACTGGCTTTCCAACCACTTTCAGAGCAATTTTAAAGAGTGAATATTGGAACCTGTTGAACAGTTTCATTTTGCCTGTCCCACATCTAAATTCTGTGCTTCTACCTAATTCCTCAATGTCAAAGTATTGGCTCATTTCCTGACATACTGAAATTTTCGTGCTTTCATTAATTAGCAATTAATGCCAGAACTGAAGAGCAGTCATTTTCAAAGAGGCCAATTAAAGACGACATATTGTCAAAATGCCTAAAAGTCAGTAATCCAGCAGGCAGGAGAGTTGAGGCAAGCAGTGCCCCACTGAATGATTGTTCTTGTTCAGATCTTCTACCTTGTGAACACCTGTCAAACTGCCTTGAAAATACTTGTTCCTAGGTTGCTAGTAGTGGAGTTCATATAGTGAAGTGACTTTTTAAAAACAAAGCATTTAAAATATACATATGTATGTCAGTTTCGATCAATGCCAATGAAGTTCCTCTTCTATAATAAAAAAACCCCTAAACACAATAATCCAAATAAATAATATATTCATATGTACATATGTATATAGGCACATACATTTATAATCTGTGGGACTTTGCTGCTCTGGGTGAACTTTTTCAGATAGAGTGAGTCAGAGAAATAGAGAAAGAGAGAAAATGAAAGAAATCACAGCACTAAAGCTTTCTCCAGTGTAGTGAGGGCTGCACTTGAATCTGTGTCACTCACATGACAAAGCAGTACACTAGTCAAGTGAGTAATTTTGCTGGCTCAATAAATCATATTCTTGTAATATTGTTTATTTAATAATAATTCCAAATTTTTAAAAACATTTTTGGCATTATTTGGACCTAGAATTGCATTCCCAAAGGGTTAGTAGCTATAAAATGGGAAAATATTTTATATAGAAATTTTGTGTGTGTGTGACTGAAATAAAACCTGATATCGTATCATACTCTCACTGAGCCACCTACCTGGACCATTACAAAAAAAATTTAGAGTAAGATACAGAACATGGAGTTCCTGATACTGTTATATGAGGGACTGATTGAATCTGGAGGGAGCCTTACGTATGCAAAGTGGAGGGTCAACTCCTCAACTCCTCTTAGAACTACCTCCTACCTAGTGATCTTTAACCACATTGATTTTTCAGTTTTCCTACTTATAATATTGAAGTAGCAATACATGCCTCAAGGGGTTATAGTTAAACTTGCTCTGGACTGGTGTGGAGGAAGGAATAAAACATAAGTAGACACTGGACCCTGCAACTTCTTTTCTTCACTTCACTTCACTTTTATTTTCTTCTTCTTTTTCCTTTTCTTTCTTTTTTTTCTTTTCTTTTTTTTTCTGCCTCCAGAGTTATCACTGGGGCTCATTGCCAGCACTATAAATCCACTCCTCCCGGTAGCCAAGTAGTTTTGTTTGTTTGTTTATTAGATAACACAGAGCGAAATTGAATGAAAGGGAAGGGAAACATAGAGAAAAGGAGAGAGTAAGAAAAACACCTGCAAACCTGCTTTACTACTTATAAAGTGTTTCCTCTGCAGGTGGCGAACAGGGGCTCGAATCTGGATCTTTGCTTGAGTCCTTGTGCTTAGTATTATGGATGCTTAACCAGGTGTACCACCACCCAGCCCCTGGATTTTTCCAAAAGTGTAGTGTAATTTCATGGGAAAACCTAGAGGAGGAGAAGAGAGAAAATGAATGTGTGGAAGAGGAAAGAGCTAGAGCAACTCAGGGGAAAGAAGATTGCTCTCCATCTGATTAAGTAACCTTCTCTACACCAGAAACTATGACAGAAGTCTTTGGAGTCAGATCATGTTAGTTTCTAGGATCTTTATTGGAGCAGTAAAACTCTAGAGAATAATGGTAGTTGGTCCTGGCTAATGAGGCCTGAGGTAGCCTTACAATGACTCTCTATGGCCTAAAAGTCTCTTGGAAACAATTCAGTAATACCTTAACTATGTGGGTAGGAAAACTTCACAGCCAGCAGCAAACTGAAAATATATGATCAAGAAACAAGGGCTTCCTACAGTTTCCTTGTTGCTCTGTATGACTTTAGAACAGTATCACAATTGTGGGGTTAGTGGCAGGTTGGCAGCCTGAGAATGACAAACATTAAACTTCCAGTTAGCCAGAGGGATAGAGATTACAAGAAAAAATAAGGACAGAGGAAATAGCATAGTGAAAATGTAAATGACTTTCCTACCTGAGGCTTGGAGGTCCCAGGTTTAATCCTTGGCACCCCCATAAACCAGAGCGGAAAAGTGCTCCAATATGAATAAATAAACAAATAAATAAAATTTAGATTGAGTTATTTAAAGTTGAGGAATATTTCTTGATTACCTGAATATATGAAATGAAATTTATAGCAATATCATTTGGAAAACTAACAGAGTCATCTCAGGTTTGTGTCCAAGGTGCTCAGTTAACATTAGCTATCATTATTTACCAAAGGATATTGATATCCATAAAAAGGATAACTCAAACTTGCAATTTCCTTAGCTTTCAGTATGAAATCATATCTTATGAGAGAGAAGCATGGCCATACTGGCACTATTTTTTTTTAGAAACCTAAGCTTGAGATTCTTTTCCCATTATAATATTTAACTAATTAACAGAATGGTTGAGACATGCTTTACCACACTAGAAAAGGGCATGATGAGCAGTGAAGAGTAATACTGTAGCATGTATTCAACACACCCAGCATTCTCACTTTCTTTAGGGATAGATCTATATTCCCGGGGTACTCAAATACTGTCTCAATCTCTAGAGTATACATATACTATGTATGTTATAGTGATAAATGTATATGTATTTCTTCCAGGGTTCTTGCAGTTTTTGTTTCATTTGAGTGTTTAACTTTTCATAATGGAAAATTCAGGTGGGGTAAATATAATGTTTTTGAGCTAACTACCTTCTGTGAATTACAGTTCAATGGGATTTTGGTTCTTGGCTATGAACTTTGAACTCTGTAACCTGTAGTGCGTATATGGGGTGACGTGGAGAATGAAGACACCGGAGAAACCTTTCGTGTGACACAGGCTGCCTAACATTAGAAGCAGTAGTACCAAGATGTCACCCCACTGCAGTTTGCAAATATAAGGTTAGAGATACTGGATAGAACAGTGTATTACTCGCACAGAGAAGAGACAGTAAAGGGTTAACTTCCATAGTGAGTTGCAGTCTCCCATGGCCAATGGGTCATGCCCCAGATACAACTCTGGCTGATGGTTTGTGCTGCAGGCAAAGTACCTCCTTTTCTCCATGCCAATAACAAATATAGCAGTGGGGTTGGCTAAGTGCCGTAGGATGCACATGCTTAAGTAGAACAAAGAAGTACACATCAAGCCTGCAACAGGGAAAGATATTTCCAAACAAAGAGATATGCCTAGCACAGGCTGTGAGAACTCTTTATCTCTTTGTAAGGAAATGTTTCAGGCCCAGGACACATTCTTATGGAACCAGGGAGGAACTGAAAGACAGCATGCCTAAGACTGCTTTCCCTTACACTATGTCCGGCGATGGCTGGTCTGAAGTTTACCTCATTTTCATTAATCTCCTTGCTAGTAGCCTCTTGCCTGGTTTTATCATTTCCCTTCTCAATCTTCAGGATTCTCAGAATCTGAAGTCTTGTTGGAGAATAGCTATTAGGATACGAAAATAACTTTGGTTTTTCACTCAGGCAGATAAGAAATTAGAGTTTTTCTATTTGAGTTCTTCCAACTTTTACCTAGTTCTAGTAGCCTGGGCAAGGACATGTCCTTGTGCGTTGAGCAAGGAAAGTTGAGGCAAAAAGGTCCTATTTGGCTTCCTATAGAACTTATTTCTACACCCAGTCCTAGCCTCTTAGCAGCCTCACGATGCCTTCAGCAGTCCTGGGTCCTTCAATGACACTCTTCTACTGCATCCCTAATGTGACCTGGAACATCATTTTTCTGAGTATCAGCTGTTTCCTTGCAATAGAAATGTATACACTTTATAGTGTTAATTTCTCTTTCACTCTTCAAGAGTACAATTAGCTAACCTGACCAAATCATAATTATTATTGCTGCTATAATAAAGAAAGTTGGGAGCTAGATGATAGTGCACCTGGTTAGGCACACATAGTGTGAAGTGCAAGGATTTGTATTAAGGATCCTGGTTCAAGCCCTCAGCTCCCCACCTGCAGGGAGGTCGCTTCACAAGCAGTGAAGCAGGTCTGCGAGTATCTAATCTTTCTCCTTCTCTATCTACTCTCCCCCCCTCAACTTCCCTCTGTCCTACCTCCCTCCTCTCAAAAATTGAAAAAAAAAGTGGCCATCAGGAGCAGTGGCTTCATAGGACAAGCTCCAAGCCCCAGTGATAACCCTAGAGGCAAAAAATAAAATAAAATAAAGACAAAGTTATAGATGATAAACATATGGTCTCTATAACAAATGGATTGTCCCTACATTTCTGCCTATCTCAGTGAAGGGAGAAGTGCTACTTAAAGAATACCAGAATCCAGGATTCACATGGCCTGTTAATCATTTCACATTGAGAAGTACTGGCACTTCAAATCCAAAATGTGGCTCTGACAAGAAAGCCTTAGGGTCAGGTGGTGGTGCACCTGGTTAAGCACATACACTATCGTGCACAAGGACGCAGGTTCAAGCCCCTAGTCCCCACCTGCAGGGGGAGAGCTTCATGAATGGTGAAGCAGGGCTACAGGTGTCTCTCTGTCTCTCTCCCTTTCTCTATCCCCCTCTCCTCTCAATTTCTCTCTGTCTCTATCATGTAATAAGTAAATAAATAAAATTTAAAAAATAAATTTTTTTTAAAAAAGAAAGCCTCAGTATACACATCAAAACTTTCTTAGACACCAATCTGTTGTTGCGTATCTGGGTAGCTTCTAAATTTGGACTATTACAGATTACGTTGCTATAGACATAGGTATGCATAGATCTCTTTGGAGGAACAAGAAGAATAAATACTAGATGATCGCACTTAAAGGTAGAACTGAAGAACTAAGTAGAGAAAGGGAGACCACAAAGTAAAACTTTAATTGGGCGTGATGTATTACACCGGAGGGAAGGACTCTGTAGAAGAGGGGAGATGGGGGAAACTTGGGGTGCTGGCCTATGTATGAGGAAAATGACCTCAATCACTCTATCTACTCAATTAACTACAAAAAAAGAGAAAGTAAGAAATATTCTTGCATCTTTTTGAATCTCCTCTACCATCACTGGTCACTGGGAATGCCATTATAAGCCTGTTGGTAGGCTTCTTCAGGACCATACTCTCACTGTGAAATAGCAATGGTAGGGGTTGACCCACTCTCCAAAGAAAGGCTGGGTTATCTTACTCTACCCGTTAAGGAAGACTGGTTCTGAAGTGAGTCAACCTAGAATTTTCCTGGTTATGACTATGGGCAGTGAGCTCAGTCTGATAGGGACTCAGAAGTCATACAGGATCCTGTGCTAAATGTGAATGAATATAGGCCCAGTTTAGATCACTGTGGTAAAATAATTAATTGCATTTATATATCTTCTTAAAGCTTGTGAGTAACTCTTTGCCCTAATCCTGCTTCTTAGTTCTACTCTAAACTCTGACACCATCTCCCCAAACATTATCTCTGGTTCACCCTCATGTTGGCTACCAAGCTCAAACAAAGACTATTAAGACATAGATTCTTGGGAACATTCCTACAATAGACTTCCTAGCTTCCTTCTACCCAAAGCTCCCTACTATCATCTGCTCTATTCCTACTTTATGGTTCCTGTTTATTTGTCCTGCTTTCCATCTTACTGCATTTCAGCCACCATGTTCCAGATGCTACTATAATTGCATCCTGACTTCCCTGGGCAGATAACTTTACCAATGCTTCTTAGAACCTCACCTCTGCAGAGCCCTACCCCACTAGGGAAAGATAGAAACAGGCTGTGCCTATAGATAGACTTGCCAACGCCATTGTTCATGTGCGCTTAAACCGCTGTGCTACCGCCCAACACAAGGAGAGGTTTTTTTTATGGCCTTTCTCCTGATATTTTTGCTCTATGAATGTATGTGCAGTCTAAAAATTTATAACATCAAAAATAATTTTGTTTCTGAGTCAATGATTTTTGAGTTAGCAAGGCTTTAAAACTGAATTACACTTTCCCCCCATTTTAATCAGTAGTCCTAATTCTGATTTCAGAATTTGTCCAAGTGGAAGAGATTTCTAATTTAACGTGAAGATAGGGTTCTTTAGGCATCTATGTGGTAAGAGGTGCTTCTGTGAAGTCACAGTATAACTAGCAAGGAAATGTAGTTGCTTCTGATGAAACCTGACATCTGGAATCTATTATAGTGTCCAAATAATGCTGATTCTGCCTCTTCTTCTCCTTCCCCTCCCTCCCAGTCTTCTTCCTCTCGCTTTCTCTGAGTCTTTTTTTTTTTTTTGTAATTTCCTTTCTGTATTGCTTTGTTCTCAAGATTCTCTTGCTAATGGGAATGATGACTTTTAGCTTCAGATTCACACAGTTCTCATAGCTCACACTCTCAAAGGAAACCTAAGTATTTATTTGCTGGACATAGGGTTTGCTTCCAGGTTTCAGCTATTACGAATTGTGCTGCTATGAACATAGGTGTGTACACATACCTTTTTGGTTGGTTGTTATGGGGTCCTTGGAGTATATCCCAAGGAGAGGAATTACTGGGTCATATGGAAGGTTCATGTGTAACCTTGTGAGAGTTCTTCAGACTGCTCTCCACAGAGGTTGGACCAATTTACATTCCCACCAGAAGTGCAGAAGGGTTCCTCTGTCCCCACAGCCTCCCCAGCATTTGTTGCTGCTGTCCTTTTAGACATATGCCATTCTCACAGAGGTGAGGTGGTATCTCATGTTGTTTTTATTTGCATTTCTCTGACAATCAGTGACCTGGAGCAATTTTTCATGTGTTTGTTTGCCTTTTGTATCTCTTCTGCAGTGAATGTTCTGTTCATATCCTCTGCCCATTTTTAGATGGGGTCATTTGCTTTTTTGTTGCTAAGTTTGCTGAGCTCTTTGTATATTTTGGTGATTAGTCTCCTGTCTGATGTATGGCATGTGAAGATCTTCTCCCATTTTGTGAGGGGTCTTGTTTGTGTGATAGTTTCTCTGGCTGTGAAGAAGCTTTTCAATTTGATGTAGTACCATTGGTTTGTTTCTGCTTTAGTCTTCCTTGCAACTGGGTTCGTTTCATCAAAGATGTCCTTGCGGTTTAGGTGGGAAAGTGTTCCACCAATGTTTTTCTCTAAGTATTTGACAGTTTCTGGTCTAACATCCAGGTCCTTGATCCATTTGGAGTTGATTTTTGTTTCTGGTGAGATAAGGTGGTTCAGTTTCATTCTTCTGCATGTTTAAACCCACTATTCCCAGCACCATTTATCGAAGAGAACCTCCTTCTTCCATTTAATATTTTGGGCCCCTTTATCAAAGATTAGATATTCATAGGTGTGGGAGTTTAGTTTTGGGCTTTCAATTCTGTTCCGTTGTCTGTGTGCCAATTTTTGTTCCAGTACCAGGCTGTTTTGATGATGATGGCCTTATAATATAATTTGAGATCTGGGAGTGTGATGCCTCCATTTCTATTTCTTTTCCTCAAGATTGTTTCGGTGATTCTAGGTGTTTTCTGGTTCCAGATAAATTATTGTAGTTTTTATTCTATTCTCTTAAAGAACCTTGGTGTAACTTTGATGGGTATCACCACGATGGCTCTGGGGAGAATATTCATTTTGATAATATTAATTCTTCCAACCCATGAGCATGGGATTCCTTTCCATTTCTTGGTATCATTTTCTATTTCCTTGAGTAGTGACTCACAGTTTTCAGTATAAAAGTCTTTCACTTATTTGATCAGGTTTATTCCTAGATATTTAATTGCTTTTGCTGCAACAGTGAATGGGAGTGATCAGTGGCTGAAAAAGCTGTGGTATATATACACAATGGAATACTACTCAGCTATTAAGAACAATGAACCTACCTTCTCTGACCCATCTTGGATGGAGTTAGAAGGAATTATGTTAAGTGATGTAAGTTAGAAAGATAAAGACTAGTATGGGATGATCCCATTCATAAACAGAAGTTGAGAAAGAAGAACAGAAAGGGAAACTCAAAGCAGGATTTGACTGAATTTGGAGTAGGGCACCAAAGTAAAAACCCTGGGTTTATGGTGAGGGTGTATGTTTGGCTTCATAGGGCTGGGTGGGGGAGGATGGGATGGGACAGATTTTTTGGTGGTGGGAATGGTGTTTATGTACACTCCTATTAATTTGTAGTCATATAAATTACTATTATATTAATATGAGAGAGAAAAAATTGATTTAATGTCTCAAACTTTAATGCACAGACTACAGGCTGAGTATTTGATATGTTGACTCTCTTTTAAAAGCTTAGACGTGGGGAGTTGGGCAGTAGCACAGTGGGTTAAGTGCACCTGGCGCAAAGTGCAAGGGCAGGCATAAGGATCCCAGTTTGAGCCCCTGGCTCCCCACCTGCTGAGGAGTTTTTTTACAGGCAGTGAAGCAGGTCTGTAGGGGTCTCTCTTTCTCTCCCCCTCTCTGTCTTCTCCTCCTCTCTCCATTTCTCTCTGTCCTATCCAACAACAACAATAATAATAAACACAACAACAATAAAAAGGGCAATAAAAGGGAAAATAAATTTAAAAAAAAAGTGCCTACCAGGGAGAACAGAAGCAACTGGTGGCACAGATATATAGAAATAGTGTCAAAGGACATAAATTATGGTGATGTTGTGTATGACACAGAAAATCCTAACAAAGGGATTTTTCAAAGTAAACCCAATTGCCAAACAATGTAATTATAGCAATAACTATCTATTACCTTCTTAAGCCTTAAGACAACAGGAATCTCCCTCTTCCTTATAGAGCCGATATTTCCCCCAGTCCTGGAACCTCTAGAGTGGGACTCACTTTTTTATGTTTCTCTCAATTCATACCAAATGATATCTGCTAATCCCAACCCAGTCTATGCAATGAGTACCACCTCAGCATGCTTCACTTCAGATTGTGTCCAGAGACGTCAGGCATGGAATGTCAACCCTTCAGCCACATTGCTCGGGTGAGTCCTTTCCTTTCATAGGATTCTCTAATTCCACTCCAGGTGGTTCACTTCCTAACAAAGCCCCCAAACCTAGATATAGACCAGGTTCCATGAGATAGGGCATATGTTGACAGGTACCCATAAATTAGAGCAAAATATATACCTGAAAGCAAAAGTACACAATAGTCTGCAGTGAGTCAGTATGAAGTGCATAATGAAATAGTGTCTACTTAGACTTAAATACCCTCCTCAGCTATTTCCTATTATACTTCCCTCACTCACTCTCAAGCTATCCTTATCAAAGCAAGGACTGCAAAAGGTGAATAAGGGCAAAGAGAATGAAATACTTTAATGATGACTCTTTAGTCATTATCAGGCCACCCCATCAGCTGGGGTCCTCAGATTACCAAAAAGACATGATGGGACTAGACCTCAAATAAATCCCTCTCTCCATTGTTATCAGTCATCTATATCAGGAGCAACACTATAGACCCCTTTGTGGGCTCCTATAGGACCTTGCCCTCAACTTGGATCAACAGTGGTAGAGAATGTTCCATCCTCCAAAGGAAGGCTGGACAACATACTCTATGCTACACCTGAGGAAGATGGGTCATGATTTTGGGGCAGCTTGGAATGTTCCTATTCATGACCACAGAATGTGAGCTCAGATCTACAGGGATGCAGAGATCACATAGGCACCTAAGCTGAATATAGGCCCCAGATCACATCAAATAGATGGGGTTTACAGTTAACAATATTTATACCTTTCCCATATTTGGGAGCTACTCTCTTCCCTGATCCAGATTTATGGTCCTTTTTCTAGCAATGACATCATCTCCCTAGCCAATAACTTGGATCCACCCACATATCAGTTTTCAGACTCAGCGGAAAAAAAAAAAAAACTAGTACAACCACAGGCCCTTTGGAATATAATTAAAAAATGTCTACTAGCTATCTACAAAATGGAGACCCCCTCAACCCTTCATCTGCACTATTCTAGCCTTTAGGTTCATGATTAGTCAACAATTTGTTTGGCTTTATATGTTAACTCTCTTTTCAATCACCAGGTACAGATGTTAGCATGGTGCCAAAGAGACCTCCCTGGACAGAAAACCCCACCAATGTGTCCTGGAGCTCTGATTCCCCAGTACCCCACCCCACTAGGGAAAGAAAGAGGCAGGCTGGGAGTATGTAGCGACCTGTCAACACCTATGTTCAGCAGGGAAGCAATTACAGAAGCCAGACCTTCCACCTTCTGCATCCCACAATTACCTTGGGTCCATACTCCCAGAGGGTTAAAGAAAAGTAAAGCTATCATGGGAAGGGACAGGATATGGAGTTCTGGTGGTGGGAACTGTGTGGAGCTGTACCCCTCTTATGGTTTTTGTCAGTGTTTTCTTTTTATAAATAAATTAAAAATTTTTTAAAGTATTTTTATTTGCCCATCACTTCTAATGACCACATGAACTGAGATTCCTGGAATGAATGGGTCATATGCTTACTCTTCTGAAGGGCAGAAGTACCTCCACTAGAACCAGAAAAAACAGTTTGTTCAAAGAAGAAAGTGGCTGTGTTAAATAAGGGGCAAGGAAGGTTGGACAATTATAAGATTCAATTATTTATTTTTGGATTTATTGTATGTAGTCCTTCTCACTCAAAGAATAGCATTGTTAGATCTATTCAATCTGTCTACTAAATCTACTAAACATTTACAAAGTGAAAAATCCATGAACACTCTATACAAAAATGCATCCAATTCTATTTATGATGTGTGTGCTTAACCAAGCGTGCTACCGCTTGACCCCCTCTCCTTCTCCAATTCTATTTATATCATAAGGGATGTATCCCCATCATAAGAGATAGTTATAAATTAATTAAGTTATAGAGCAAAAAGAATATTGGCATAAAAGATGCTAAAATTAGTAAGTCATGGATTACTATAAGAGTAGGTTGAGGAATATGAGGAAATAAGAAGGTAGAAAGTTGAGAATTTTTTATTCTGTGCAATGCATACCTATTTGTATTTATACATAAAAAAGGTAAAACAGTTTAAATTACATTTTAGTGGCAACTGGAAACTACTGTATTGTGTTTCAGGATGTCATTCTCCTCAAATTCCTGGATTAGCATTGTATTGTGGACTTGGTGTAATCAAATGGAAATCAGATGGGAATCTGCACAAAATCAAACAGCCATAGTCCATACTTAACCAATTACCTGAGTCAAAGGATAACATTTTAAAAGAAGAAGAAGAAAATTGCTAATAATACTATATTTCTGAAATAGCAATGCTTATGTTTTTCTGAAATGAGGGACTTTTCCCAAGCCACTTAATGTCGTTTAAATCCTTTCTAAATTATGAGCAAACAATAACCAGATGTACTAAAGAGCTCTGTATAGTTCAAGCCTCTTGACTTTGGCTTATAGAACTGAGTAAATAAACTTAATGGATTAATCAAGAATAATCCAAGTTTCTATCTCATCTTAGTCACCTACTTTATACCTTACACATATGATTTATTTTATTGTATTAAGTAGTCCAATTCAGGTCCTCTGAGATGATCTTTTTATTTATTTATTTTTTTTAATTTTTTTTTAACTGAAAAGAATTCAGGGGTGGGAACAATTAACATATCTCATTTTTAAATGCTTACTGGTAACTCCTTTTCATTTTCATTTTGTGTCTTATCACTAACTCGGCTATGACATATGAGACTGTGATATGTAAATGTGTATGCAATGTGACTCTGTGTGTGTGTGTGTGTGTGTGTGTGTGTGTGTTGTGGGGTGTAACTAAAAGAGAATTCAAAAATAACCATAGGGTAAAATATGCTTATTATAACTTACTAGAGTTATCAACACATGGTCTCATTTATTAAAACCACTTTTCTTTAGTGAATGCTTCTGCTGATCTGATTTCATCTATACATAAATATTACAGAAAATGGAAGCACCAAGCATCATTTGCCTCCACTGCTCCACTGATTACATAAATCCAACAAGAAAAATGAAAACCAGGAAGCACCTCCTGAGGCAGTTTTGTGCTGACAGTTAATTTCCATAGTCATCCTTACTTTTTGCATAACTTGTCAGTTGTCCACCTGCACCTTATGCCTGCATAATTCCACTGCTCCCGGTGGAGTATGTTTTTCCTTTTAATTTCAGACAAGAGAAAGAAAAAAGGGGAAACCTGACAGCTCTACTCTACTATTCACAAAGCTGCCCTTGGTGGCATGCACAGTATTCCCTGTGGTGTTAAGGGCTTGAATCCAGGTCCTTGTACATGGTTAAGTTTGTTCTCTACCAAGAGAGTTATCGATGGGCATTTATTTCTACCACATTGTCTGGAAGTGGCCTATTGAAGGAAGATCTATGGCACTTTTCTTATTCTATTTTATTTTGTTTGTCCTTTGTTTTTACACATTAACTGATATGGTTGTTATATCCAGAGGAAAAAAATTTAAGCCCTGAGCAGAGATTTTACATGCAAAAAAAGAAAATGAAGAGGTTCCAGCCAGTTCCACTGAGAAGGGATGCTCAGTCCAGTACAGTGTGACACAGCCATTCAAGTGGCATGTGTTAAGTTGATAAATGTGTCCATGTACTGGTGCATTTGCTTCTGTGCTACATTTGGCACAAAATTCAACCTCTTTTCAACTTAGCAATTTCAGTCCCTTCCATTAAACTCTACATGTTCCTCTGTTTTGCTTTTCTGACCATCTGTGCTCAGTATCCTAAATTCATAAATATCTTTGTTACACTAAAACAAATCAGTTTTTCCATAAATCGAAGGGATCTTTCTCAAACCCTTCATGTCTTATATAACAAGAGTAGAGAGCTTAGTTTCTGTCTCCCTTTGGACTTGGATTAATTTTCAGGGGCCAGGTATTTTTGGGACATCATTTCTTTTAAAATTTATAAACATATAGTTGCTCCTCAGTTCTTTAAAACATGTTAAAAACATTATGTTTCATTTTTCTCCTCACAATATTTGATATTCTTACTGACACCCACTATCAAGTATCCTAAGTCCCTAATATAACCTTTCTAAAAACCCTTTTGGGGGTTAAATGGTTTACAGTACAGTTTTTGACCACGGGTACAATTTCTCATCTCCCCATGACATGTGTCTACAGAACACTCTCACCTCCAATTTAGTTTTTTTGTCACCATCAGGCACCAAGATGCCAAAGCTCCCCAGTGCTAGCACTTCCTCTATTTTCCCTGAAGTCCTTTGCTTTGGTGTAACACACCACACATGGTCCAAGTTTTACTTGGTGTTTTTACTTTCTGTCCTTGTTAAGTTCTACCTATGAATGAGATCATCTGATATTGAGTCTTCCTTGTTTGGCTTATTTCACTTAACATGATTCCTTCAAATTCTATCCAAGATGTAAATGGAGGTGACTTCATAATTTTTAACAGCTGAGAAGTATACCAAGATGTAGATATACCACAGCTTTCTTAACATCTAGCACTGGGCAACTGGGCTGCTTCTAACTATGGCTTATTATGAATTGTGCTGCTATGAACAGACCTCTTCAATAGGTTTACTTGCTTCCTTTGACCATATCCCCAGAAGAAAAATTCTCAGGTCATAGGTTATGCCCATTTCTGGAGTCCTGGAAAATCTCCAGGTTGTTTTCCACAGGGTTTGGACACATTTGCATTCTCACCTGTAGTGCAGAAGAGCTCATTTTCCCCCACATCCTGGCCAACACTTTATGATCTCATCGTCTAATGTACGACATCCTCTCAGGTATAAAGTAGTGTCTGATTTTTTATTTCCATTTCCCTGACTATCATTGACCTTGAGCATTTTCTCATATGTCTGTTGGCCTTTTTAATCTCTTCTCTAATAAAGATTCTGTACATGACCTCTCCCTGTTTTTAATGAGGTTCTTTGTTTTGCAGAATTTGGTGAGTTCTTTGTAAATTTTTATTAGCCCTTTGATTGATGTATGGCAAGTGAAAATCTTTCATGCCACAAGTAGTTCCTCTGTAACTTGTTATACTGGAAGAACTCAAATACAATTTGTCTAATGATTTAACTGGCACAAGCATTCCATATATCATCAAATTATACCTAACTTTCAATGTCTAGTATGTAGCAGACACCTAGTGAATGCAGATAAAAAATAGCATGAAGATTTGGACAAAGAAGATACAAATCAATGACTTAACTTACAAATGTCAGTACAGACATTCAATAACTAATTGCTAGAAACTATTCTGAAGGATAGTGCTGATATCGATTGAAAAAAGAGATTCAGTCTGTGATGCAGTAGTCTGTACAATATAACACCTATAAATCTAATGATGGGGGAAGTACCTTGAGAGAGAAATCCCTTTGTATGAAAAAGAACAACAAAGAAAAGTATTGTATACTGGAGGGGACAAAAGCTCAGGAAGGGCTTTCCAGAAGCAGTGATAGTTATTCCCAAACCTAAAACATGAGCAGGAATGATCTGTGGAAACAAGGTATCACTGATGTACTGTTCTTGACAAAATGTTCAGTCCTTATTTAATCCTGAAGAAGACATCAATTAAATCATTGTATGAGTTTTTCAAAACAGAATGATATGGGAAGAAGTGGGTGGATATAGTAGGATGTGAACAGCTAATGATTAAAGTAAATTGGTGATTATGCTAAGATGCACTAAGCATCTATTTCTGTATAGCAACCCCTTCCCAATAGCAGTAGGCACTTAACAGAATAAAACATTTATTATACCATCCAGTTTTGAAGGTCAAGAAATCAGGAAACCTTTTTTTCTTTGAAAAATCAACAGTTACTTTCAAAATTATTTCTTGAATAACCCAAAGATCTCTTCTTTCATGAGTTTATCATAGCTAAAGGCATTAATCGCACCATTTCTTATATTTAATTTTCTAAGGTTTCTGAAAAGATCAGAAGTATGGAACAACCCTTTTGATACAATGTATTTTATGTGAGTCTTTGTGTGTGTGTTTATCACTGGTGAAGCACTATGAATCAATCCACTGCTCCTGGCAGCCATTTTTTCCTTTTTTTTTTTTCTTTCTTTTTGTTTGATAGAAAAGAGAGAAATAGATAGTTGTGGGGTGGGGAGATAGTGAGGGAGAGATAGACATCTGGAGACATGCTTGACTACAGGATGTATTGCCCAGCACCTGACTTGAGATATTTTTAAGGAATCACAATATACTTTTAAGAGACTCGAAATTTATAATGTTTCTCAAGGATACAGATGACTAGAATGACATGGTAAAAGTAAGTGCAGCTGAAATATATATAATAAATTAAAACAAAGTACTGTTTTGCTCTTAAAGTAACAAGCAATATGGTCATTGACTTAAAATCTTCAAGTAAGAGTTAATACCTGTACTTTAAAAAAATTACTTACTTATTTATTTATTTTCCCTTTTATTGCCCTTGTTGTTTTAGTTATTATTGTTGTTGATGTCGCCATTGTTAGACAGGACAGAAAGAAATGGAGAGAGGAGGGGAAGACAGAGAGGGAGAGAAAGATAAACACCTGCAGACTTGCTTCACCACCTGTGAAGTGACTCCCTTGCAGGTGGGGAGCCGGGGTTCGAACCGGAATCCTTACGCAGGTCTTTGCGCTTTGCGCCATGTGTGCTTAACCCGCTGCGCTACCGCCCGACTCCCAATATCTGTACTTTTTAAGCTCTTCCAAAATATTGAACAAGCAGGGATACTCCTTTCCACTTTCTATGAAGCCAAAATAACCCTGATATCAAAAGCCAACAGGGACTCAGCAAAATAGCTCCAGTGAACATAGATGCCAAAATATTGGATCTGTCCTTGGCCATTTTTATCCCTCTAAGGTGCATACACTTCAAGAACTACAGATTTCAAAATTTTTGTGTATCCTTAAGTCCTAGACTCATACCTAGCATAGAAACAATTCATAAATGTGTTAAATAGAAAGCTGAACTCATAATTCTAAAGAAGATGGAAAAAACCTAGATTATTTTCAATTCCATAAGACATTAGCCCACATTTATGTAGTATTTATTATATAACAGATACTAACCCAAGTACTTTAAATCCTGAAACACTAACATGAGGTAGTCCTTTTCATTATCCTAAGCACAGATAAGTGGGATAAAGAGTCATTCAGAACTAGAACAATATCATTATCATTATTGCTATATACTAGTATCATTTCTGCTATGATTTTCTGCTTTTATTTTATTTATCTTATCAGAAAGAAAAATAGAGAAAGAGAACTAGACAATTATGCTGATATATGTGATGCTGATGGGTTAAATGTGGGACCTCATTTTTGTAAATCCAATGCTCTATCTACTTTGTTACTTCCCAGGCTACTATGCTATAATTTTCATCCAGTAATGTTTTAGGTCCAACTAATTTATTACAAGGTTTATATTTTAGTTATATATAATTTTGGATTATGAAAATTATGCTTAATGGTTATATAGCATTTCATTAATTTAAGGAACCATAATTTTTCTGTAATTTGACCATTTACATTTCTCTTTCTCTCTCTTTTTTGACTAATGGTCTTATAGAAATCTTTCTCTATAATTTTCTTAGATTTGAAACCTTTCTTTTGAGTAGTTTCCCAGATAAATAATAACTGGATAAAGCTGTATGAATTTAGAATCCATGCATTAGAGTTCTTAAAATAATTTGATAAATTTCTGTCCAAAAAGGTGATAACAATTTCCTCATATATGCACTGTTTATAAAGAGTACTTGGTCTGGAAGGCATGGCCATGGAGTAACAGACACCAGACCAGAATTTTCACCAGAAAAACAAATATCTACAATTATCAAACTTAATAAAATTTACCAACTTCACCTGAGACATCTGCAGAAATACCAAAGCCTTAGGTGGGTATTTGTGCATGTAGTTGTTATGGGAAGGGCCATGGGACTGAAGCCAAACACCAAAATTTAGAGTTCCAGCCTGGTACAGCACCATTTTTCCTTCTACAGACAGCAGTCGTCAACACAAACACAATGCTTGTTGTGAGAGAAGGGAATTTATGACCTTTTAATCCATGACCTCAGGAGCAATAGTCTTCTGAATTATAGGCAAAGACATGCCAAGAAAGCAGGGAACATTTATGACCAAAAGAAGTCTGGTCTGTCAGAAAAACATAAAGGTAATTTGCAGCAGCTAAACTGTAGAACTCTGCTTCTATTAACACAGCTGCAGCCCAGCAACAAACCCTGAGGCTCAGTTTCAGATTGAAATCATACAGAGATACAATTTACATGTACCACATGGAGCACAAAACAGCTCAAGGAAACAACAATAACAAAAAACCTAGCCCTAGCCCCTACCCTCTGCCATACAACATGTAAATAAAGCAAAGCCCAGAGATAACCAACAATAGTATCATCCACTGGCCAGCAATAACCAGCACAATAAATGCATAAACAGAAATATAGCAGAAACAAACTACCAAACATGCCATATCAGACAAATGAAACATGATTCCAAGAAAATAAATATGTAGAGGAACTATTAGAGAAAGACTACAGAAAGCGCATTATGAGGACTCTTGGGTGTTCAGGTGGTGATGAACCTGGTTGAGCACACATGTTACAGTGAGCAAGGACCCAGGTTCGAGCCCCCTGTACCCACCTGCAGGGGGGAAGCTTCACAGATGATGAAGTAGGACTGCAGGTGTATTTCTTTCTCTCTCCATCTTTCCCTCTCTCTCACCTTTCCCTCTCAATTTCTGGCTGTCTCTATCCAATAAATAAATAAAGATAATTAAAATTTTTAAAAGGACTCTCCAAAAATGTAAGCATAGTCTGAAGAAGCATACACAAGAGTTGAAAGATTATTTAAAAAGGAGTTAGGTAACAAAAAAGGAGACCTTCAAGCAGAGTTCTCTAAGAAACTAGAAAACATGAAAGAAGAACTTTAATCAAAGTTCACTAAGTGACTAGGAAGCATGAAAGAACAACTTCTAACAGAATTACAAGAAGTGACAGACACTTGGCGTATAGTAAAAGCTCAGGTAGAAGGTCTAGGAAGTAGACTGGTTCACACAGAAGAAAGATTATCTAACCCAGAGATACAATTATCCCACTCTTTCAATTTAAAAATAAGGCAGAGGAAAGGTTTAGAAAGAATGAAGTGATTCTTTCTGAAAATGCAGACTCCTTCTAAATTGACCTGTCAAAAGACTCAGAGTAGTTAAGTGCATTAAGAACAGGATCCATCGGCGTATGTCTTCAGGAAACACACATAGAAAGAAAAAGACAAATGGAAGCTTAATGTAAGAGGCTAGAGAAAGAGGTTATAAGCTAATAATTCAAAAAAGGGAGAAGGGACAGCTATTCTGTTCTCAGATAAAATTGACTTTCAGGTAAAGAAAGTAAGTAGAGGGAGTCGGGCGGTAGCGCAGCGGGTTGGGTTAAGCGCACATGGTGCAAAGCACAAGGACCAGTGTGATGATCCTGGGCCAAGCCCCCAGCTCTCCACCTGCAGGGGAGTTGCTTCACAGGTGGTGAAGCAGGTTTTCAGGTGTCCATCTTTCTCTTCCCCTCTCTGTCTTCCCCTCCTCTCTCATTTTTCTCTGTCCTATCTAATGGCAACAACATCAATAACAACAGCAATGATAACTACAACAACAATGGAAAGCAATGAGGGCAACAAAAGGGCAAATAAAAAAATATTTAAAAAATTTTAAAAATTAAAAAAAAAGAAATTAAGTAGAGATAAGAGAGGGACACTACATATTGGTCAAAGGATTAATCCAACAAGAAGACACAGCCATTATAAGCCATTATATGCCCCATACTCAGGTGCACTCAAATATATAAAAAAAATGTTTACTGAACTTAAGGGAGACAATGACAGCAACAAATAATAGCATGAGACCTTAATATACCACTCACAATAAGAAATAGATTAACTGGACAAAAAACCAATAGGGAAATAGTAGCTTTAAATGAAACCATAGAGAAAATGTACATAACAGATATATACAGAACTTTGCATCCCAAAGGAAATGAATACACATTCTTTTCAAGTACATATGGAACATTCAAAAGAATTGACCATATGCTGGGTCACAAAGACATCCTAAACAAATATGTAAATATTTAAATTATCAAATGTATCTTCTCAGACCATGATGACATGAAGCTAGAAATCAACCACAAAAAGAAACTATCTCAAAGACTAAACAACATGCTTCTGAACCATTGGTCATTGAAGAAATCAAAAAAGAAGTTAAAAATTGCCTTAATAGCAATAAAAATGAAGAAACCTAATTGAAGCCAAAAGTGGATAAATAAAACTAAAGGAGAGAAGAGTATAAAATGAAGGGAAAAACTAAAAGTAGTAGGATTAGAAGCAGTAGTTATGTCTTTGATAGTATGTGAAAGTGAAAAGAATGATGGCTCTGTAGTTGAAAGTAAATCTCCTAAATGTTAAGCTTCAATTAGAAGAAAGACACAATAGGACATATTCTTTTTTTTAAAATTTAAGAAAGGATTAATTAACAAAACCATAGGGTAGGAGGGGTACAACTCCACACAATTCCCACCACCCAATCTCCATATCCCACCCCCTCCCCTGATAGCTTTCCCACTCTATCCCTCTGGGAGCATGGACCCAGGGTCATTGTGGGTTGCAGAAGGTAGAAGGTCTGGCTTCTGTAATTGCTTCCCCGCTGAACATGGGCGTTGACTGGTCGGTCCATACTCCCAGTCTGCCTCTCTCTTTCCCTAGTAGGGTGTGTCTCTGGGGAAGCTGAGCTCCAGGACACATTGGTGGGGTCTTCAGTCCAGGGAAGTCTGGCCAGCATCCTGGTGGCATCTGGAACCTGGTGATTGAAAAGAGAGTTAACATACGAAGCCAAATAAATTGTTGAGCAATCATGGACCCAAAGCTTGGAATAGTGGAGAGGAAGTTTTAGGGAGGTACTCACTGTAAACTCTAGTGTACTTCTGCTTTCAGGTATATATTTTTCAGTAGTTTATAGATACGTGTGAAGATATGCTCTCTCTCACAGAAACTGGTGTATATCTAGGTTTTGGGACTTTGTTAGAAAGTGAACCACCTGAGATGAAATTAGAGTATACTATGAAAGGAAATGTCTCACCCAAGTAATGAAGCTGAAGGGTTGTCATTCCACATGTGAAGTCTCTGGACACAGTCTGAAGTGAAGCATGTTGAGGTGGCAATCGTTGCGTTGGTTAGGTTGTGATCAGTGGATGCAATGTTATTTGATATGGATTGGGAGAGGCATACGGGAAAGTGGGCCCTATCCAAGGGTTCCAGGACTGGGGGAAGTAGGGGCTCTATAGTGGAGATGTGAGGTTCCTGCTGTCTTAGGGTTCAAAAAGACAGTCGATAGTTAATGTTATCATCACATTATTTGGTAATTGGGTTAACTTTGAAAAGTCCTTTTGTTATGGTTTGCTGTACAGTACCCAGTATCTTGTATATAGCTGTGCTATTGGATGCTTCTGATCTACTTGGTCTAGGCTTTTGAGAGTCCGCATATCAAATACACAGCCAATAGGACATATTCTTTTCAAACTAGGGGATAACTGACAATCAGATCATTTTGAGCAGGTAGATGTAGGAGTCGCAGAGAAATAGAACTGATGGGGCCAAGTGATGCCACACTTGATTTAGTGCACACATCACAATGTACAAGGACCCAATTCACTGGTTCCCGTATGCAGGGGGAAGCCTTCACAAGCACTGAAACACTGCTTCAGTTCTTTGTCTCATCCTATAGCTATAAGACTCTATATTATGCAATAAGAAGTGGTCCTAAGAAGGAAGTTCATAATACAAGTCCATATTAATAAAGAAGAAAAATTACTAGTAGAATGTCTAACAACTCAACGGGACCAACTATTAATATTATTCATAGATTTTCTTCAAGTTTGGGAGCTGCTCTCTGCCCTAACCCAATTTTCTACTTTCATTCTCAATTCTGATATCATCTTCCCAGATAATATTTTTTTCTACTTCCATGTTAGCTATCAATCTCAAGCAAAAAAAAAAAAAAAAAGTCATCAGTCCCTAGAAAGATACCTGAAACATCACTTCTTTCTGCCTTATGATCCCTATTCTCATCTGTCCTATTCCTGTTTTTTGGTTCCTGCACATTAATAATTTTTTCCTGCTTTATATCTTGCTACCTTTCAGCCACCATGTTGAAGATGCTATCATGATTCCATCCTGACTTCTCTGGGCAGATGACCTCACCTATGTGTCCTGGAGTGACACTATTCCAGAGCCCTATCCCTCTATGGAAAGAAGAAACAGGCTGGGGGTATGGATCAACCTGCCAATGTAACCAGAGTAACCAGACCTCCCAACTTCTTCACCCCAAAAATATTTTGGTCCATATTCACAGTGTGGGAGAAATGATAGGAGAACATGATCAGAGGGCTATGAACTTTATCAGTACCCAGAGAAAGAAGGTGAAAAGAGGAAAGACACTCAGAAGAATAGGTGTGGGAGTGACTTAGAAGGGAAGAGAGTACAGGACCATAAAGAAAAAAGTGGGTATATATATATATATATATATATATATATAATATATATATTATATATATATATTTATATATATATATATAATATATATATAATATATATATAGAGAGAGAGACAATTGTGGAAATGTTAGTCAATCCATATCTGCAACCTTGGAGTAACTGACTACTGTGGCTTCCAGTGGAGGGAATGGGGATACAAAACTCTGGAAGTTGGAGTGGTGCCTCTTTTATGATTTTGTAGATCAATATGAAGTCACTGGTAAAATTAAAAAATAAAAATAATACTTGGTGATAAATAATTAGCAGCAGTCATAGTATTAATTTCATGAAATATCTCTGAAAATATTTCCTATCCTAGGTAAAATATAATACTTCTTTTTTTGACTTGAGCCTTTATAAAATATTTATAAAATGGAAATAGAAATATTTTTTCTACTTGAGCTATTTTCTATCTGTAGTTGAAAACTACTGAGTTCCAAGGTTTTCAGCATGAACCCTAGATCAGGTGAATTCAAACACCATCAGGGAAGAGAGTCAAATGGAGGTGGGAGACACTGGTCTATGTGCCTTGAGATTTTAGGCCTTTCCCTCTTCTTATTGAGCATATGCATATACATGAAAACATTTATATAAATTATAAATATTTTAGGGGAGTACACATTCAAATAATCTTTCTCCTAGTATGTAAATCACTCTATATTAGTCTGGTTATCTTCAATTCTAATGATTATACCAAATTCTATGTTTACTCTGCAACTCTTGACCTTACCCCAAGGATGTAGGCATAGTTAAGGGGTACTAGGTAAGGTTTATTTTGCCTGCAGGGCCTTTTGACTTGTTATCTGTGTTTACATTGATGTTGGCCAAACATCCCTGGAGGGTGAAAACAGGAATAGCAAGAGAAGGCAAAGAATTTCTAACATGACTAATCAGGCATTTTAGTTCTTGTACATAACTCTTAATAATTAGGGAAATGGATCAGCAGAAAAACAGCATTGTAAACACATATCCATTAGAAACAGGCATTATGAATCACAGGATCCCCAGCAGAAAATGTTACAAAGGGCAGAAATGGGTACCTAATCACTAAATGCTCATCTTATCACCTGTGTCTACTTACTTAAGTGAATTGCCTACTGAACAAGTGAAAAGTTAAAAGAAATTAAAATGGTAGAAATTTCTTTTCATTTATCACTATAGGGCAGAACACTTTTCTATATTTTTATAAGTCGTTGTTCTTTCTCTTTTGTTAATGAAAAGTATACTTTGACCATTTTCTTATCATATCTAAATCCTCTTATTGAAATAGGTTTATACTTTATATGAAACATTAATATTTCCATACTAATAAAATGCTTTTCTAATGTGTTGTTTAACTTTTAATTTCCATTACACTTTTCACAAAGAGGTATGAAGTTATTTGATGTAATCTTTCAATCATTTCTTTTGCAAATTCTCCTGTTGCTTCTCCTTACTATTTATTTCCCTAACATTTTGATGAATATTTGCTTATAATTTTCTGTATTACTAAATGTATACTTATAATCTTCAATTACTATAGAACTTGAACTGTTTGAGGAAGTGAGATAAGCTTTTTAATTGTTTCCAATAAATGGTTGATTAGTTTAACCCTACTAGGACTCCCAGAATCTCAAGGGATACTAAGTGAAGTTATCTTCTAAAATGGATAGGCACTGTGAAGTTACATGTTACTAAATTATTATTTTAACCTACTTTAAAATCTTATACTTCTTCTAGCGTTTGCCCTTCTTCCATAGCCAGTCAACAACATCAGGTTGAGCCTGATGTAAAGTTTCGAGACCTCCTTTGAATCTGGAGAGGTGGCAGTTGTTGACTATGTGGGTCATAGTCTGTCTGTAGCTGCAGGGGCAGTTCGGGTCGTCTCTGGCTCCCCAGCGATGGAACATAGCGGCGCACTGGCCATGGCCTGTTCGATAGAGATTGAGGAGGGCCCAATCATAACGTGCTAGGTCAAAGTCGGGTTGACGCTTGCAGGGGTCTGTGATGAGGTGTTTGTTCTTTACCTCAGCTGACTGCCAACTCTGTTTCCAAGAGTCTGGAACAGAGAAGTTCAGTGTAGGCGTAGGAGACCAGATTGGATGACCAGACGTCAAGCGTTGGACAGGGTGGGCGAAGATATCCACGTATATTGGCAGGTCCGGTCGAGCGTAGACGTGGGAAATGAACATAGATGATGCCGCATCCCGACGAATATCTGGCGGGGCGATGTTGCTAAGAACTGGCAGCCATGGAACCAGGGTGGAACGGATGGTTCCAGAAATTATCCTCATGGAGGAATATAATTTGGAATCAACCAAGTGGGCATGGGGGCTACGGAACCATACTGGGGCACAGTATTCTGCAGTGGAATAGCATAATGCCAGAGATGATGATCGTAGTGTGGAAGCGCTTGCGCCCCATGAGGAGCTGCCCAGTCTTGCAATGATGTGATTCCTCGCGCCCACCTTTGCTGCAGTTTTTATGAGATATTCGTGAAATGACAGAGTGCGATTGAGAGTAACGCCAAGATAGACTGGCTGGGCTTCATGCCGGATTCTCGTATCGCCAAGCTGCACATTAAGCTCACGCGAGGCCAAGGCATGGTATAGATGGAAAACAGATGATACCGTTTTTGCAGTGCTAGGAATTAGTTGCCATTTTTTACAGTAATCAGATATCAGAGACATGTCTTTCGTGAGTGTTTCCTCGAGGATGTCAAACTTGGATGCCTGAGTTGCACAGCAGATGTCATCGGCGTAGATGAACTTCCTATTGCAGGTTAAATCTCTAAAGATTGACCTACTCTTAATACTTTTATTTTTTTATTTTATGTTTTTTGTTTTTGTTTTATTTTATTTTATTTTTTATTTAAGAAAGGATTAATTAACAAAACCATAGGGTAGGAGGGGTACAATTCCACACAATTCCCACCACCCAATCTCCATTTCCCACCTCCTCCCCTGATAGCTTTTCCATTCTCTATCCCTCTGGGAGCATGGACCCAGGGTCGTTGAGGGTTGCAGAAGGTAGAAGGTCTGGCTTCTGTAATTGCTTCCCCGCTGAACATGGGCGTTGACTGGTCGGTCCATACTCCCAGTCTGCCTCTCTCTTTCCCTAGTAGGGTGTGTCTCTGGGGAAGCTGAGCTCCAGGACACATTGGTGGGGTCTTCAGTCTAGGGAAGCCTGGCCGGCATCCTGATGACATCTGGAACCTGGCGACTGAAAAGAGAGTTAACATATGAAGCCATATAAATTGTTGAGCAATCATGGACCCAAAACTTGGAATAGAGGAGAGGAAGTTTTAGGGGGGTACTCACTGCAAACTCTAGTGCACTTCTGCTTTCAGGCATATATTTTGCAGTAGTTTACGGATAGGTGTGAACGTATGCTCTCTCTCACAGAAACTGGTGTATTTCTAGGTTTGGGGACTTTTAATACTTTTGATGATCAAAGTCTTATTCCTGCCTATATCCTTGGTCTGACTAAATTTCCTGATAAACACAAAAAGAACTGAGCAGATCAATAGCAATCTATCATTCAAATAGAAAAACAACCCTTAGGTCCTCATCTCAGTGAGTCAGCAGGGCCAGCTTCCTGTCTGAAGAAAATATGTTGCTTAGAATTACGTAATCAAGCCCACTGTAGTATGAATTGTGAGGGTCATGGTCAGATTGAACAGTGTGACTGGAATTTAATATGAGGTAATGGCTGCTGTTGATTAAACATTGCTCCCTAGAGCCTCCTTAGAGTTAGGACAGGCCCATTCTTCTAGTATGACTTCACTCAGTGGGTGATATTAGAAAGCTTGGGGACAGGCAACTGCTTCAGAAATGTTGCAGTGGCCACCACAGGGTTTATGGGTCAATTATGGACTTCAAAGGAGAAAAATATTACTTTTTGAGAAATCACCATGAAATCTGCTGTACAACACGATGCCTATTGTTAACAATATTGTGCTGTACATTTAAAAGTATACTAAGTGAGTAGAGCTTATATTAAATGTTCTTATGAAAATAAAAACAAGTATCAAAACTCAGTGGGGCAGAGGGATATTTTGGAAATTATGGATCTGGTTATTACCCAAATTAGGGGTGGGTACCCATGTGAAAACTCATCAAATAGTATGATTTTATAGTATGCTTTAAGTATGTACAGTGGGGGGCCAGAAGATAGCTCACTTGGTAGAATCTTTGCTGTACACAAGGTCCTGGGTTCAAGTCTCCAGTACCACACAGGAACAACACATACAGCATTAGACTAAACTATGTGAACAGAGGAGCTGTGCTGCAGTGTCTCTCCTTCTCTTTCCCTGTCTCATTCTATCTGAATATTAAAAATAGTTTACCCAGATGCAAAAAATAGAAATGAAGCACAATAAAGACTTGTGGCAAGTATTTCTAAAGACCGTATGTTTTGAATAATCTCTTGTCTCAAGGTACGCTTTGAAGAGCATTTTCACCTCCTTTTTCCGGATTAGGGAAATCAAGGGTTTCAATAGGCAGGGTCCTAAGATGAAGATGAGGAGTAGGGTAACCAGGGGTCCAGCCAATGAGCTGACTAGTGACGTCAACCAAGGGGACCAAGAGAGTAAGTTTGTAAACCAATTGCCCTGGGCACTTTTTAGGTTCTGCAGGAGGTCGTCTCTTTCTCCTATCTTTTTTTAAACTTCACTTAAAGTCTTCTTTATTAACCCAGAGTGGTTGGCATAGAAGCAACAGGCTTCATTTAATGCCACACATAATCTTCTCTCTTTTATAAACAGCAAATCAAGTCCCCTACTATTTTGCAGGACCACCCCAGCCAAGGAGGATAAGGACCCTTCCAGGGACTCGATAGTGCCCTCTAATGTCGCCATATCCTGATTGATCTGCCGATCTAATTGCACTAGAGTGGTCTCTTTGGCCAGGGCCGTAGCTCTTATTGCCACTGATCTTGTTATGACTGCTCCTGCGAGCAGGGGAACCACTATAGGGCTGTGCTTCTCTCTTCTTGTCCCGAGGCGGTCCGTCCTCTGCCGTTTAAGGTGCGCCCACCCTGCTTTACCCTGGGAGTAGTATACATGTGGCAGAATATGGGCTAGGACACAAAGATCCTCCTTAGCCATTCCATAAGGGGTCATACAAGGAGTCATGCCTGAAGTACAGGCCCACCAGGTTCCTTTGGGGGCCTTGAGGAGAGTAGCCCATTCCTGAGTTTTACTAACTCTGATACTCTGATTGCAATTTTCCCTGTAAAGGGAGAAGTCCAATTTGTAACTGGCCGTGACCACACAAGTCCCTTTTCTCTGGATTTCCCCCAGGGTAATGTGGGGCTGTCCCCCCCACTTGCACTCAGGGCCCCTAGAATTGTCAGAGGATAAAGTCAGCTTTCTAATGTCCCCCTTCTGGCTACTTATTTCTGCAGAGGCGGTCACACCTATATAATAGGGAGGCTCAGGGTGCAGACACTGCCAGCAATCTCTCGCTGCCTGGGAGTCAGACTCATTCAGGAGGTGATACATTAACTCCACGGTTCTTACCAGTGATTTTACCCTAGGATGCAAAAGTTCTATGTCTGGCGGGTTGGTACCACCCGGTACAATGCCAGTCTGGCTCCCATTAGTATCATTTTTTCCCTCACCTCCAAGGTTGGGGAGGAGGTGGGATGGGGGACCTCGCCTAAAATAAAAGGCCTTAAGGGCCCAATAGGATTCTGGGTCCATGGTAGCACTCACAACTGAATGGTAAACAACGCTTCCGGATCTTTCTCTGTGAATAGAATCCGGATCCCACGTTCTTCCCCCGTCCATGAATCAAGTTCATGCCAAGTCTTAATCTTCACTTTCACCGGGTTGCAGTCTCTTATATTACAAGTACCTTGTTTAGTTGGGGCGCCGGGGCGTGCCACCCTTGCAAACGCCAAGTGTTCATCAGCGTCCTTCAATGGTGAGGCTGTCAAGCATTCCCCCCACTGTCCACAGAAAAAAATAGGTCTTTTCCTTACACTTGGTAGGGCTGCCTTCCTTGGGGCAAACATAGTAGGGTCTGTCCAGAAGGCGACCTTCTCCATCAAGTGTGCCACATCTCCCATCTGTAGTGATCCGGCTGGTTCAGTTCTTTCCATCCCAATTTGCACCAAACAAGTCACACAAATCAAAGGTGAATGTAGGCTGCCCGGCTGTTGGCTGGCTGGCGATCACCTTCCCTTCCTGATTTCTGAGTTCCCACATGAGCAGTGAGGACACTCGGGGATAGGCGGTATGAAGCCCCGAGCCGGAACAAAGTAGGAGCACAAAGGTCAGCAGGAGACCAGCCGGACCTTCATTGGGTCTCCGGTGGGCATGGCACGCCATCCTCTCGGGTCCTCCACTTCCGGTGTGTCCGTGGCAATCCTCTTCAGACAGGTGTGATGAATCCAGTGGCGTTTTCCTGCGACCTTCGCGGCAGTCGGGGTACTCAGGATCACGGTGTATGGTCCTTCCCACGGGGCCTCGAGGTGGTCGGGGTGCAGCTTCTTTACCAGTACAGAATCACCAGGCTCGAACAGGGGGGCGCAGCCTTGGCTCTCCTCCCTCCGGGTTCCTGACTTCACGTCTCGGACAGCAGCTCTGGCCTTTCCATGCACCACCTGCAGGGCCTGTAGGGACTTGAGAAGGCTGCTATGTGACACCTCTGCCAATTTCACCGCCTCAATCCGAGGCACCAGGGTTGGCAACTTGCCATACACAATTTCAAAAGGGGTGAAACCAGACACATATGGGGTATTCCTACTTTTAAGCAAAGCAAAGGGTAAGAGAGTAACCCAGTCCCTGCCAGTCTCTATTCTTGGTTAGACTCTTTTATAGTCCTGTTCATCCTCTCTATCTGTCCCAAACTCTGGGGGCGATAAATACAATGTAATTGTACTTAATTTCTAAGGTTTCTGCCAATTGTTGGGTGACCTTGGCAATGAATGCTGGGCCATTGTCAGACCCCAGTGAATGAGGAAGCCCAAACCTGGGCATAATTTCAAAGACCAATTGTTTCACCACTACCTGGGAAGTCTCTTTTTTAGTTGGGAAGGCTTCAGCCCATCCTGAAAAGGTATCTATCATAACTAAGAGATACTTATGTCTTCCTTGAGCTCTGGGCATTTCAGTGAAGTCTAGTTCCCAGTGTTCTCCAGGTTCTTTTCTTCGCCACCGGATTTCAGGCTCCCTCATCTTCACAGGATTGGCATTGACTCTAGCACAAGTGACACACCGGCTAGCCACGCTCTGGGAAATCCTGTGTAGACCAACTATCAAATAGAATTTACTAATCAGCTAGGCCATTTTTGCTTCCCCCCAAGTGGGTACCTTTATGTGTCTGAGTGACCACCTGTCTTCCCAGTGACTGGGGTAGTAGAATTCTCTCATCCGGCAGGATAATCTATCCTTCTTTGTTGGGCTCTCCCCCCAAGCTTCTGACTCAGTGTCTTTTCCTGTTCAGAGTATTCAGGCTTCTCTTTTTTGTTGATTTCTTCGGGTGTAGCCACTACCAACTGGACCGGGGTCCCCACTAGTCTTTGGGCCGCCTTCCGGGCTGTCTGGTCCGCCAGCTGGTTGCCCCATGAGACTTCTGAGTCATCTTTTTGGTGTCCTTTACAGTGGATGACAGCAACCTTTTCTGGCCCCCAAACAGCCGCCAGCAGAGCCAATATTTCTTGGGCATGCTTGATAGCTTTCCCTCCAGCTGTCAGTAATCCTCTCTCTTGGTACAGAGCCCCATGGACATGGACAGTGGCAAAGGCATACCTGCTGTCGGTATAAATGTTCACCTTCTTCCCTACTCCCCACTTGAGTGCCTGAGTGAGGACGATCAGCACTCAAGTGCCGAGGTGCCTCATGGCAAGGTGCCTCGTGGCAAGGATGCTGCCCACAGGACCTCCTGGTTTGTGACCACCACGGCTCCCGCATATCATACACCGTCCTCCACAAAGCTGCTTCCATCCATGTAGAGGGTTTCCTGTGCCTCCGGCAGCGGTACATCTGTCAGGTCTGCTCTCAACGAGGTCAGGGCTTCCAAGACTTCTCCACAGTCATGGTTGACATTCTCCTCTGAGTTGGGGAGCAGGGTGGCTGGATTCAAAGCTTCAGTCTGCTTAAAAGTAATACAGGGTGGGTCCAGCAACAGTACCTGATAATGGGTGACTCGAGAGTTGGTCATCCACCGGTCCGGAGGGGAGTGAAGTAGGCTGGCCAGGTTGTGGGCCGTGGTGATCTCTAAGGTCTGCCCAAAGGTCAGCTTGGTAGTTTATTTCACTAGCAGGGCAGCTGCTGCCACTGTTTTCAAGCACCCTGGCCATCCTGCTGCTACTGGGTCCAATCGTTTAGACAGGTAGGCAACAGGCTTCTTCCAGGGTCCCAGGGTTTGAGTAAGTACCCCCTTGGCCACACCAGCATTTTCTGCTACAAACAGCTGGAATGGTTTGTTGAGGTCAGGGAGACTAAGGGCGGGAGCACTCACCAGAGATTTCTTCAGTGCCTGGAAAGCCCTTTCTTCCGTCTCAGTCCATTTCAGAGGTGCGTCCCCTCCGCCCGTGGCAGTGTAGAGGGGTTTTGCTAGCTCTGCGAACCCTGGGATCTATACCCTACAGTAGCCTACTGCCCCCAGGAACTCTCGGACCTGTCTCTTTGAAGTGGGAGTCGGGATCTTCAGTACGGCCTGTATCCTGCCTTCAGACAGGGCCCGTTGTCCTCCTTAATCTGATAGCCCAGGTAGGTCACTGTCTGGGTGCACAACTGGGCCTTTCTAGCAGATACCCTGTACCCCAAGTTCCCCAATACCTCGAGCAGGTCCTTGGTTGCTATTTCGCAGTCTCTCCTGGAGGGGGCAGCAATCAGTAAGTCATCCACGTATTGCAGAATGCTGCACCCCAGGTGCTCCCCTCAGAATGTCAGCAAATCTTTGCTAAGAGCTTCATTGAACAAGGTAGGGGAGTTCTTGAAGCCCTGGGGCAGTCGGGTCCAAATCAGCTGTCCTGACTCACCTTCTTCGGGGTCTGTCCATTCGAAAACGAAGATGGGTTGACTCTGCGGGGCTAAGGGGAGGCTAAAGAAAGCATCCTTCAAGTCCAAGACACTGTACCAGGTTCGATCAGGAGGCAAGAGACTGAGGAAGGTGTAGGGGTTAGGGACTGTAGGATGAATAGTCTCTACCCTCTTGTTTACCTCTCGTAGGTCCTGCACTGGTCTGAAGTCATTTGTCCCAGGCTTCTGAACCGGAAGGAGGGGCGTGTTCCATGCTGACTTGCAGGGTACCAAGATGCCAGCCTCCCTCAGGAGTCGAATATGGCCCCGGATGCCATCCTGGGCCTCTCGGCTCATGGGGTACTGCTGGACATGAACTGGGGCAGCTGAACTGATTAGTTGAACTACTATGGGAGTCACATGCTTGGCCAGCCCTGGGGGGTTGGTCTCGGCCCAAACTCTCGGGATTTCCTGCTTCCACAGGGCTAACAAGTCCCAGTTACCTGTGTCCCTCCGGTCTCACAAAGGCGGTATTCTTCCCTCACAGGCATAGTGAGCAAGATCCGCCCACCTGCCTGTACTGTTGGCCCATCGCTGGTATCAAAGGAAATGGTGGCTTGCATCTTCTGGAGGAGATCCCTCCCTATCAGTGGCTCAGGACATTCGGGAATAACCAGGAAGGAGTGAGTAATAGTCTCTAGGCCGGGGCCAGCAATCCTTCTTATAGACTTGGGGTAGCTCCTTGCTTCCCCAGTGGCCCCTATAATTTTAACCTTGTCCTTCCCAATGGGTCCAATTGGTTGCTGAAGCACTGAATGGATGGCCCCGGTATCCACCAAAAAGTCAATTAGTTTTCCCCCTACTGAGAGTTTTACCCTAGGCTCCCAGGGGTTGGAGGAGCCTTGGCTTCCTCAGTCCGATTTAAGCAACAGAGGTGCTTCTTCCTTTCTCTTTCTTTCCTCTTCTCTCAACTTTGAACAGTCCTTCTTCCAATGCCCCTCTTCTTTACATATCGCACACTGATCCTTTCTGAGGGGCCTGCCTCGGCCTTTTAACGGCCCTCTATCTCTGTGTGGTCCCCTTTGTTCTTCTCTTCGTCCTGCCTCTCTAGTCAAAAGGACCTTTGCCATCTTCTTGTTTAATTCCAGTGTAGCCTTTGTTGGGTCTTCTCTGTTCTCGAACACTTTCTGGGCTACTGCCAGCAGCTCAGAGAGAGACTTCCCTCAAAACCTTCTAACTTCTGCAATTTCTTTCTAATGTCTGGGGCTGACTGGGCCACGAATTGGAGAGTGACTGCTGCCCCGTTCTCAGGGGCCCTAGGGTCTATGGGTGTCCAGGTACGGTATACCTGACACAGCCTTTCTAAAAAGGCAGTCAGGCTTTCATCCGTGCCCTGTCTACATTCGGTCACCTTAGACAAATCAGTGGGTTTCCAGGCGGCGGCTCGGATACCCTGTAATAGAGTCTGGTGGTACCGGGTGAGGGCCTTGTCCTCGGTGCTAGTATTAGGGTCCCACTTTGGTCGAGATTAGGGAAATCTTCTATCTTGCCCTGATCAGTGACCTCTTTCCCAGTATGGTCCCGTACTTGTTTCTTCTCTTCTAATTTTATTCTCTCCCTTTCTTCTAGGGTGAATAAGGTACTCAGCAGCTGCTGACAATCATCCCAAGCAGGTTGATGAGTGTAAAAGACTGATTCGAGTAGGGTTGCCACCCCCTCTGGGTTGACAGAAAAAGGAGGGTTCTGATTCTCCAGTTATACAAATCGGAAGTGCTGAAAGGAATGTAAGCCCTAAGGGGTCATCTTCCTGCCTCTGATTCCCCCACCTCCTGCAGAGGGAAAGTCCTGGCAGATGCATGCTCTGACCCAAAAGCAGTCCCTGCTCTAGTATGGGACAGCTCAGGACTCCTGATGGGGACCCAGAGGTGGAATCGGGCACCTGGATGGTCCCCTCAGGGGTGGTGACTCTTGGGGTGTCGGCATAAGGGGGGAGTCTCCTTCCTCTACCTCCTTACCTGCAGAGGGGAATTGGGGGCCTCAGGGAGGACCGGAGCAGTAGGTCTTCTGGGAAACCTGTTTCTTTGTTCGCTCCGGCCACAAACACACCTGACCTACTCTTAGCCTTCTTCCTCCCACTGGAACTACCTTTGCACTCCCGCAAATACTTCGGCTGGTCCTGAACAATGCCTATCCAGACCTCAATGTATGGCATCTGATCAGGGTACCCGGGGTTACCAAAGACCACATTGTGCACTGCCGCGCACTTCCCTAGGTCGAGACTCCCTACCCCCGGCCAGCCAACCCCCAAAGGTTGGCCATTCCTTTTCACAGAACTTCCTCAGGGTGAAAGCGTCCACTCGGGATCCGTACCCGGCAGCTCTCTTCGAGAAATCTAAAAAATTCTTGGTTAAACATTCAAGGGGGCTGAGCGGGCAGTCTTTGTACTGGCTCTGTCCCATTTTATCAAAATGAAACAAGCAGCACGACAGTGACACCAGCAACCAATCCCAGGATTCCCTTTACCCTTGTTTTCGTAGGCCTTCCAGCGCACCACACACCTTCATAATCCCTCTTACTTTCCCGCACTTCCCCAACTACCCCAAAGGGTATTCACCTAGGACCTTCTCCCCCACTGGGTTTACACAGAGCCGCGGATGGTGAGGACTCCAGTTTACCACACACACAGATTCAGAAAAACTTCATTAAAGATTGAGATTTGGAACGAGAACTGCCCCCCTTATGGGGGACAGGCAAACAGCGGTGCTCGCCTGGCCAGGCCCCTTGTGGAGCCTTAAGGAGTCTTCGCTGAGCTGAAACGACTCCACGGACATGCAGGTTAGAGCCCAATCAAGCCCCGTAGTCTATTGACCATGAGGCACACAACACACACACAAACGTTTGCCACAGACCATTCATTCAGTCAAGAGGTGGGCGATTACCTGACCAGCCGCTGCTACTAGGATGTCAGAAGTCAGGCCTTCAGGGAACACCGGAGGGTAGCTCCCGCCAGAACCCGTCAGTTGCACTGGCAATGTCAATCTTTCACGAATCGCCAAAGGAGAGAGAGGAAAACAAACAGTAGAGAGAGACACAGAGGAGAGGAGCTGGTCCTGTCACGAGAGCTCCCCTCTTAGGGCACTGCCAGCAGTGGGGCCAGAGAGTAGAAGCTAATCCCGCCATGAGAAGCTCCTAGGCTCCCTGGGTGGTGCTTGTCAGTCCACAGTCTCACAGTCTGTCAAACTACAGTACTAGGTCTCACCCAGCTAATTCAGGAGCTAGACCGCTGGCCAGCTGGTCCCTTTCTGCTCCCCCAGGATCTCAACCTACGTCCCCCTGAAGCGGTTGGCAACCTGGCTGCCACCGAAAGGCCGTCGACTCTGGTGCTGAGGTTGAGATTAATGTGGCGTCCCGCAATCTGCAAGCCTCTCCCCAATCCGCGGAAACAAAACACAAAATGGTACCGTGCACTAAAATCAGGCCTGACTTACCAGCACCGGGCAGAGCCTCCAAGGCCTTCTGGGGTCCGGACCCAGGATGGGGTGTCCTCAGGAATCCCCATCTGAGGAGATCTTGCTGGAGCCTCCAAATGTTACAGAGCAAAATCAAACCACCATCTACTGCAAGGAAGCAAAAGATATTTATTCACGAATTGCAGTCCGGGCCGAGTGGTGACTGATGTTAGTCTATGAAGCTCGACCCTGAACAGGGCTCAAACCATACAATTTATAGGATTTTTGAATACATTCAGGGAGGGGGGACACATCACCTATATCTAATAACAGGCTATAGAGAACACAAAAACCCAATCATTTCAAACTTAGCAAAAGCATGATCCATTTAAAGCAAAGCACGGGCTAATTTCAAACATTGCAAAGTCACACAACCAATAGAATCTAGCCAGGTAGGGTCACCACATCACCCTGCCATCAGCGGCCCCTTTTTAGAAAATAATTTTTTTAGTGTAAAGGCCCTGATAAGCTTTGTCTGTTTGCAGGGTCTCGGTAAACAACCGGTGGCTTACTGATTCTTGGTAAACAACTGGTAGCTTACTGATTCTTGGTAAACAACCGGTGGCTTACTAATTAGGTCCTGTTCCTAAAGGGACAAAGGGAAAGGAATTTTTTATCTCACACCACCAACAGCTTATACTAAAAGCACTTAACAAATAACTGTATGAAAGAGAACTTTTAAAACTACTTCTAACATTCTTTAAAACTACTGCTTCAAACACATATGTTATCGTAAGAAATTATTATTTTGCAGTGGGTGAGGACGGTAGCTCACCTGTCAGGGAGCACTATATACCATATGTAAATGCCATGGTCCAAGAGAAGTTTCATAACTTTAATGACTCTCCCTCTCATAACATCTCTTTCTGTATCTTAAAAGTTCGCCTGGAGCAGTAAAACTGTGCTTGCACAAGAAAGACTGAGGCAAGAAAAAAGATAAAAAGAAAGGAAGAAAGAAAGGAAGGAAGGAAGAATGAAAGAAAGAAAAGCAGAAAAAAGAGAAATAAATGCTTATGTTAATTGGAAAAAAAGTATATAAAACTTTTTAAAACTATGAAAAATGCATTAGTTTAATGGACAAACAATATGCCTGTCATTGCAATTATATATACTTCATATTTGTATGTATATGAAACAATGTACATAGTTTGACCTAAATTTATGAAAAATAAACATAAAGTAGAAAAGACAAAAAAAAATAATAGTTTGCCCAGAGTAGTGATGTTAGGTAGGCATGAGGACTTTGAGAGCAAAATAATAATAATGATAATAATAATAATAATAATAATAATTTCCAGCCATGACATCATCTCCTTAGACAATAACTTGGGTCCACATACATATCAGACATCAGGCTCAGAAAAAAAAAAGAAAAGAAAAAAACCCCACTATTATATCTTGGACCCTTTGGAACATAATTAAAATAGGCCTACTAAATATGTATAAAATGGAGACCCCCAAATTTTCATCTGCACTATTCTAGCCTTTAGGTTCAATTTGTTTGGCTTTATATGTTAAGTCTTCTTTCAGCAACCAGGTTTCAGATGCTACCCTGATGCCAACCAGACTTCCCTGGGCAGACAACCCCACCAATATGTCCTAGAGCCCCGCTTTCCCAGAGCCCTCCCCCACTAGGGAAAAAGAGAGACAGGCTGGAAGTATGGATCGACCTGTCAACACCCATGTTCAGCGGGGAAGCAATTACAGAAGCCAGACCTTCCACCTTCTGCACCCCATAATGTCCCTTGGTCCATTCTCCCAGAGGGATAAAGAATAGGAAAGCTATCAGGAGAGGGGATAGGACAGGGAGTTCTGGTGGTGGAAATTGTGTGGAGTTGTACCCCTCTTATCCTATAATTTTGCCAGTGTTTCCTTTTTATAAATAAAAATTTTAAATAAAATAAGTGAAATATTAAAATAATAATAATAATAATAAATGGTGGTTATTTGAGATATCAATTATATCTGTTTTGGACTAGCAAAATAGCTCACCTAGATAGTGCACCTACTATATTATGCGTAGAATCCAGGTTTGAAACTAGCCACCACCACATTAGCAGAAGCTTAGGTATATGGTATCTTTGCCTCTTTCTCCTTTATTTCTACCTCTCTTTCTATCTGAAAAAGTCAAGACCCAGAGACAATAAAACAAATAAACACACAAATATCTCTGTCTTGGACACTGAATTACTACTCAGTTATAAGAAATAATGAGGGAGTCAGGCGGTAGCGCAGTGGGTTAAGCGCAGGTGGCGCCAAGCGCAAAGACTGGCGTAAGGATCCCGGTTTGAGCCCCGGCTCCCCACCTGCAGGGGAGTCGCTTCACAGGCAGTGAAGCAGGTCTGCAGGTGTCTGTCCTCTCCCCCTCTCTGTCTTCCCTTCCTCACTCCATTTCTCTCTGTCCTATCCAATGACGACTTCAAGAACAATAATAACTACAACAATAAAACAACAAGGGCAACTAAAAGGGAATAAATAAATATTAAAAAAAGAAATAATGAGATCTTCTATATTACTACATCTTTATTGGAACTTGCAGAAATCATGTTAAATGAGATAAGCCAGTAGAAGGAAGCATACTAGACAGTCTCAGTCACATGTGGGATCTATAAACCAAAGAATGGGAAAATACAGGGTAAAATTTTGATTACCTGTGGTCTATTATAGCAAGTCCAAGGACTCTAAAGGGGAGGCAGGGAGGAAATAAAGGAGGTTAGAAACCCAGTGTATGACAGTGGAAGAAGATATCAGTTGATAGTGGCTGTGGTATGTATGGTGTCATGAGGAGATAAGAATCTACTCATATGACAACAATAACTCTCCCTGATAAAGTGATTTTAAAATATTTGGTGTCTTAGGTCAAAGAGATAGGTCACTGGGCAGGGCCTGTACTTTGCATATTAGTGACCCAGATTCAAGACCTGAAACTAGATGGGAATTCTGTAGCATAGGGGACAGATCTAGCTACTATGTTGTGTCTCTCTCTCTACTTCTTTCTGAATGTAAAAGTTGATAAAATGGAGACAAGAGTGATAAAATGAGACAAGAGTCAGTATTTAAAAAACACAATCAAACAAAAAATCTGTATTGTGGTCAAGATAGTAGACAACTTGAGAAGAGTCAAAAGTCTAGGAACTAGAGTCAGTGAGACAGAGGAGAGAATGTCAGCTCTAGAGGATAAAATGAATATACTCTGTGAATTCAAATATGACTGAGAACACAGGTTTAGGCAAATTTAAGGCATTCTCAATCAAATGAAAACTGAATGGTAGAGTTATAGGGTGATCAAAGAGAGATGAGAGGGAGAAGTGAGCACAGACTATGCTCAAAGAAATCATAGCAGAAAATTTTCTACACATGGGCAATGTTCAGAATATTAGACATACAGGAATCTGAGAAAATATGCAAATTTCTGAAATTCAGATGACCTATACCGTGACACACAATGATGAATCTATCAAAACTCAAGGTCAAAGAAAAAAATATTGCAGGATGCTAGAGAGAAAAAAAGAAAAAGAAAAAATAAAATAACATAAATGTAAGGCTATCGGGCTTTCATCAGATATCTCATGACAAACTCAAATCAAGGGCAGAGTAGAACAAAAAACTTAAAGTGTTAAAAGATAAGAATTGTGAGACAGTAATGGAAGCTCACTTTCAACAGCATTTATGTGGCCAGGAGTATGTACAGTGTGTAGAGTACAGGATGTATATGTGTGAGGTCTTGAGTTTAATCCCTGATCACACAGTTACCAGAGTATTCTGATTTTTCTCTCTTTTTCTATCATAAGTAAGCCAGTACATCTTTTAAAAGCAAATTTGTTCTTCATTCCAATGATTATTCAATATACTCTTCTTTCCACTCCTTCCAAATAGTGTTATTCTATGTTTGTCACCAAATAATAAGTAGTTTTGTAACACAATAACAGGTAAAGAGAGCACACAGCCCTAAACACACTGCACCAGAAAGCAGAGTGGAGGTGAGCAGATAGGTGTAGCAATAGGGCAAGAGACGTTCTCATCAATGCATATCCAGTTTTGTAACCGAGTTGGTTCCATCTTTGGCCCTCAGTTTCACCATCTGTTGCTCTTTGATGTATAAAAGAAGGCCTCCTCAACAAAAATGAACACCAATGTAGAATGTTCCTTTATGGATATCTCTAGGAATATTTCCAAGAAAGCCAGTTCAGCAAGAGTCCAGCATGGCAAGGAAGGTTGGATTGCATTACTGCCAAAGACCTTTCAACTCTACTTTATTATGAATCCAAATTACTCTTCTTTCCAAGATTCTTGAGATACCATTGATGCATTAGGTTATTTAAGTACCCTCAATATTATGCAAAATATACAATTCTCTGAAAGATCTAATCTAAATCAATTCAAAAGGGTTGATGAGTCATCTCAGAGATAGTCCATTTGATGGATACAATTTTGCTAGTGAGTTAAAGGAATCTTCTAAGTCATCCAATAAGAGTCATCCAATATAAAATGAGTGTAAAGAATAAAATAAAATGAGTGTAAACAAATTAAACATAATTATTTCTAAAATCTATTTTTTGTTTATAGAAGCAACTTTAACTATATATTCACTTGTATGGCAAATCCAGACATTACAAAAATACATAGAATTAGCAACTAGATGTCTCATATTCTCTTAGAGATAACCTGATAACAGATTGGTGTAAATTTATCCATAATTTTAAATTTACATGCCAGCACATCATGCTAATTAATTTCAAAATGTCCCCAAGACAGAAGAGTATCCTATTGCATAACATCTTGGAAAAGAAACATCTTGGACTAGAATTGTCAATTCTGCATTCTTGAGTAGTTTGGAGAAAGTAGCTTGCTCAATCAGTGGAAATATTTCCAAAGTCATTCATTCTTCTAATATTTATTAGGCACCTGCTCACAGATATGGGTCTTATAAGGCACTGATTATGTAAGTTATTCAACTTGGAATGCAACAACAACTAAGATATTGTCCTTGACAATAAGGAGTTAATAGATTGATGAGAGAGAAATACTTCAGATTTATGTTTTATTCTTGTTCACTTTCATGGCTTTCATTACCAAGGTATCTACAGTGTGTCCTATCAAAAGCCAGAACTAAAGGCAAAAGAATCTGAGCTAAGGGTATTTATAATCAGAAGCAGTAAGAGCAACCCTTATTGGACCACGATGGAATATTGTATAAGAAAAGGAGATTAAATAGTATAGTATCTATTGTCTTTTTTATCTGGCTTTCTACGTTTTCAACTTTTTATATTGACTACTTAATTCAACAATTTGCTAACCTTCTGATCTGATGATAATTTTAACTGTTTATGGGCTTTAGTTCATGCTAACCTCAAAGAGTATAGTATCCTTGACAGAAATTATCTTCCCTTGCTTTTGTTCAGAGCTAAGGAAATCAGAGGAAAAATTATGAACTAGATCATTACATATAATATGTTAAAGAATCTTTTTTAAATTTTTTAATATTTACTTATTGGATAGAGACAGCCAGAAGTCAAGAGGGAAGGGTGTAATAAAGAGGGGCAGAGACAGAGAGATACCTGCAACACTGCTTCACCAGTCGCAAAGCTTTTCCTCTGAAAGTGGGGACCTGGGGTTTGAATCCCAGGTACCTGTGCATTGTAACATGTTCACTCAACCAGGTGTGCCACTGCCCAGCCCTTAAATATAATATCTTATAACTCGGCTGTGCATGTACTGCAATCATCACTTATATAAGGGAGAAGCCTGAGACTAGAGAGGGAGTACCGTAAACACTTAGAGGCATGAATCACGGCACCAAACACACGGTTCAGAATGCCAACTCTGCCACCTCCCACTCATGCTCCTGAGCTAGAAACTTAAGCGGTTTTATCTCAGTTTCCCAAATGTACCACAAAGGTACAGCAATATCAATCTCATAGGAGTGAAATAAGTACTTTATAATGTTTTCTCTTATAACTAGCAGAAGTATGAATTTGGCACAGGAAAGATTATTATTATCTTTATTGGGGATGTTAATGGTTTACAGTCAACAGTAAAATACAGTGGTTTATACATGAATAATATTTCTCAGTTTTCCACATAATAATTCAACTCCCTCTAGATTCTCCTCTGTCATCACATTCCAGGACCTGAAACCTATACCCCCCTCCCACCTGCAGAGTCTTTTACTTCGGTGCAATACAACAAACCCAGCCAAAGTTCTGTTTTGTGTTTTCTTATTTTTCAACTTCTTTTTATTATTACTATTATTGATTTAATAATGATCGACAAGATTGTGGTATAAGAGGGATATAATTCATACAATTCCCACCGCCAGAGTTCTGTATCCCATTCCCTCTTCTGGAAGCTTCCCTATTCTTTATCTCTCTGGGAGTGTGGACCAGAGGTCTCTATAGGGGGCAGAAGGTGGGAGGTCTCACTTCTGTAATTACTTCTCCACTGGACTTGAGCATTGGAAGGTTGATCCACACCCCAGCCTATTTCTATCTTTCCATAATGGGGTTGGGCTCCAGGGAGGTGGGGTTCTAGGACACATTGGTGAGGTCAACTGCCCAGGGAAGGCAGGTTGGTATCATGGTAGTATTTTTCAACTTCTGTCTGTGAGTAAGATCATCCCATATTCATCCATATCTTTTTGATTATATCATTAAATTCATAACTTGAATATAAAACCTCTATATACTACAGGCAATTAAATCAGTGCAAAAGGACACCATTTCTCAGCACACTCGTTCCATATTTGGTCCTTATTTTATTCATTCTAAAACATTTTCCATCTTTGACATTTTTAAAACTTTTTGGTCCTGGATGAAATATATGTTTAAATACAAATAAAGTAGAGAAGAAAAATGAAAATTAGATCTTGAAGTGAAAAGCAGTTTGATTCCATTTTTACCTTCCTACAGTCTATAAGCCAGAGCTGAGAAGTGCTCTGATATTTAAAATTTTAAAAAATGCTGATATTTGTTGGTGACTTACCCAGTAGAATACTTGTGTCACCACACCTGAGGACCCAGGTTCATGTCCCCAGTCCCCACCTGTACCAAAGAAGTTTCACAAGTTCTCTCTCTCTCTTTTCTTCTCCCTTTTTGTGTTTCTGCTGTCAATCAAAAGGAAGGAATAAATGGCTAATGGGAACAACAGAGCTATGCAGGATCTACATACCAATGATAACCCTGGAGGGGGGGAAAAAGAAGAGAAAACAGAAAAAGAAATTTAGCTGCATTTGTTGCCATCTTAAGAAAAATTATGCTTCAGTAGGCTGGACACCAAAGTCATCTACATAGTCACTAGCAGCCCAGTGATTGTAGATCAAGGGCTGTATTGAATATCCACATATTGATAACATAAAGATAAAGAACATATATTTACTTGGCATGTAAATGGGTACCACTGCAGTTAAAAGCAGATAAATGAAATTCAAATCATAGTAGTTATATAAAGTACTCACTGACAGATGAGTAGATAAATAAAATGTATATATCCACAATGGATTCCTAGCTAAATTTAAGAAAAGATGAACTCTTGCCATTTTGCAACAACATGTATAAAGCTTGAGGGGTTTGTGTATAGTGAAATAAAGTCAGAAAAGGAAAGACAAATACCAGGTGATTCTACTCAGGGTAAAACATACAGTAACAAAGCAAATGAACAGACAGAACAAAACAAAAGAAAATCCTTGGATTCTGACAGCAGAACTGAGATGACCAGAGGAGGAAGGAAGTAGGGTGTATAGGGAGTAGCATAGGTTTATTTCCACTTTGGTGATGGTTGCAGGGTGCTAACGTACATTTGAAGAAATATGAACCTTACTCTTAAAATATAAATCAGTGTTACATTACCACCTTGTAGTTCTGTGATAGTGAACCATTTCAACAAAGTATGTTTCCTCTTCTTCCCATACTTAGTCATAATAAATAGTAGTTAATATTTATGAGACTTTGTCATGTGTCAAACACTGAACTAAGCCCATTACTAGACTGATCTCACATAATTTCATTAATTCTATAGCAATGCCCATGTCCAGCAGAAATGCAGTTACGGAAGCCAGAACTTCCACTTTCTGAACCCCATAAAGAATTTTGGTCCATATTCCCAGATGGGGAGAAACATTAGGGGAAGACAACCAGAAGGCTCTGAAGTCCAATTTCATCAAGACCCAGAGAGAGAAGAGGACAAAAGGAGGGACATTTGGAAATATTAACAGATGTAGATGTGACTTAGAAAGGAAGAGAAGACAGGACCATAGGAAAAAATGGATAAATATAGATAGCTATAGAAATAACAGTCAACCCATTTATGTGACCTTGCGAGAATTGCTGCAGTTTCCAATAGAGGGAATGAGGACACAGAACTACGGTGGTGGGAACAGTATGGAATTAAACGTCTGTTATATGATAATTTTATAAATCAGTATCAAACCATTAATAAAGAAAAAAATAATTCTAATGCTGTTATTATTTTGCCTATTTCACAGATGTAAACTCTCAAGAACAGAGTGGTAAACTGTCTACTCTCATGAAGTTAATAATATGTATGTGTCAGGATTTGTACCCAAGAAATCTAATTCCAGAAACCTTCTATTTAACTGTTAGGCTATTTGCTCCAAGACTCACACAGAATTTAACTAAGAAAATACATATAAAGCTTGGCACAGTGTATGAGTTCAATAAATGTCTAATTTTGTGATTTGTATTTCATCAGATATTTCATGCATATTGAGCATTCTTATAACTAGGACCACTCAGTAAACTCTCATATGAGACTTTAAAGATAAAGGCATTAATAGTTTATGTCGGTAATGGAATTCTCTATGAAAGACACTTAATCCCTTAATTGTGAAAACCCTGCTTTTAGGATTTCCTCTAGAACTCATCAACACTGCTCACAAAAGGGAACAACAAAGTGTGTGAGCTCATCTTCAAAAGTATTTTCACACAGGTTTCTCTCCTCTGCCAGGGATAGACTGCAAACAGGCATTGATCTGAGGGCTAAATGGAGAGATCATTCACTAATGTTGGTGATTCAGGAATTAAGGCGAAGAGGGCTTTGCTATTCTACACTTATGGAATGAAAGCCCAGTGGAGAGTTACGAATCCAGAGGCTACATATACAATGCACCACACTGTTAAGATAGGAGTAGCTGCTGTTTGCCAAGGGGAGAAGCCAATCAAAATAGGCACGTTTGCCAATCTTCAACACAAAATCAGTTTTCCTTCCTAGATATAGGCTGTTGTTCATGTAATCCGATTTATGGTGATCCTAGGAACTTGGCTGACAGCAAAATGAAAAGAAAATTGAATCTAAAGGGCAGTGTTGACTAGGCGGTGGCTTTATTTTTAGATCTGAGCATCACAAATTTGATGTCTTATCTGGAAATCATCAACATGTTGAAGTGATACATTATGAAACAATCACTGAATCTCCTGCCGGTGTTAGTCAGTAAAACCAATTACCTGCATGCATTATTGCAAATGCTCATTCATTTACAGAGATACACTCTGCTTGGGAATGTGACAACACCCACCTTTTCTAGAAGTGTAAATTTAGCAGAAGTAAAACTGCCTTTTCTGCTAGAACGGGGGGGGGGGGGGTGTCAGTCCATTTCCTTGTTCTTTCTAAGGGGTTTACTAGTTACAGACATGAACATTTCCTACATAAAACTATCAATGAGCTCCATATTTGTGTAATTTTTTTTTAATTTATTTTTTATTTAAGAAAGGATAAATTAATAAAACCATAGGGTAGGAGGGGTACAACTCCACACAATTCCCACCACCCAATCTCCATATCCCACCCCCTCCCCTAATAGCTTTCCCATTCTCTATCCCTCTGGGAGCATGGACCCAGGGTCGTTGAGGGTTGCAGAAGTTAGAAGGTCTGGCTTCTGTAATTGCTTCCCCGCTGAACATGGGTGTTGACTGGTCGGCCCATACTCCCAGTCTGCCTCTCTCTTTCCCTAGTAGGGTGGGTCTCTTTTAAACTGTCTTTTCTAAATGTTCCTAGTCATATTGTCTTTGGTCACAAACAAAACAAAAACACAAGTACAAAAAGAAAATACAACATCAGGTGACATTTACTTTCTTATTCATTAGTTCATTTCAGAGATCAAAGGCTTGTGTCAGTATCTAGATCACAGATGTTTGTCTAACATACGTTGATTGTCTATCTACCTATCATCTATCTATCTATCATCTATCTATCTACACATACATACATACATCTTACTTATTTGTTGCCACCATGATTATCATTGGGGCTCAATGACTATAAAACAAATCCACTGCTCCTGGTGGTCATTTTCCCCCTTTCATTTGTTATTTTTTTTTATTTGATAGGACAAAGAGAACATGAGGTTAGGGGGAGCTAATGAGGAAGAGAGGAAAAGAAAAAAGAGAAACCTGAAATACTGTTTCACTACTTGTAAAGCTCCCCTTCGCATCCCCACCAAACAGGTGGGAACTGGGACTAGTCCCTTGTAAATGGTACCATATAAAGCACACATTGCTTACTTCTTGGCCCTTGTTTGCTTTGTTTTTGTTTTATGTCCTCCTCACTGGAGTTGCACAGCTCTGGGCTGACTTTTTCAGACAGAAAGAGAGAGACAGATAAAAGCAGAGACATACACTACAACACTGAAGCTCCCTCCACTGTTGTGTGTCTGAAGCTTAAACTTCGACTGTATGCATATCAGAGCAGGCACAACATCCAAGTAAGCTATTTTGCTTATTCACACTGTATTAATTGCAACAGTATTTTAAATTAGTTTTTTATAAAAAGCCGTATTTCGGGAGCTGGATGATGGCGCAGTGGGTTAAGCACATGTGACTTGAAGCACAAGGACCAGAGTAAGGATCCTGGTTGGAGCCCCCAGCTCTCCACCTGCAGGGGAGGCTGCTTCACAAAGGTCAAACAGGTCCTCAAGTGTCTATATTTCTCCCACCCTCTCTATCTTCCCCTCCTCTCTCATTTCTTTCTGTCCTGTCCAACAACGATGACATCAATAACAATAACAATAATTGTTGGGAACATGTGTGAGCCTGATAGAGCTTAGGGAGAACCACCCCCATCTTTGGATGGAGGTCTGAGAAGATAACCTCTTGGTAAGTCTCTCTCAACCGAGGTGAGCATAAGGGGGGAAACTCAGACTTGGTTCTTTCCTTCTTGACTCTCAGGCCCACAGATACCCCAGTACTTCCCTCCATTAACTGCAGGCCACATGGCCGCAGATTCACTCATTCAAAGTCACCTTCTGATCACAGAAGAACACACCTTATCACACACTTCATCACACACCTCAGACCCCAGACAAGAGAAATGCCAAACTATATGGCCTTTTGATATTCATCTTCTCTCTGTCTCACCCTACGGGTTTAACCCCTATGCTTCTCTCAAATACCTTTGGATAATTAAGTTGCTTGTATTATGGAGAATAACTGTCTTGTATCTCATCAATTCCTGTCATACCAGCCCCCTACCTTAGGGGCATGCTGACTGTTAAGAAGCCTGTAATTTCTGTCATATTGCAACAATAATTACCTCCATTGCTTTTCTATTTAACTCATGTCCACGTTGCCAATAAACGGACTCTAGGATTCTGGGATTCAAGGACTCAGTTTCTAGATTCACGCTAAGAGTCCCCTGGTGTCTTTTACTTCGTGCTACCCCTGTCGTGAGCGAGAAAGAACCAGCCTGTTACCTTTCCCCTGGAGGACACCCTGCCGGAGAAGGAGAGAGACACCCCGAAAAATAATAACAATAATGATGATAAACAACAAGGACAACAAAAAGGGGGAAAACATGTAAATAAATGTAAGTACAGGAACTTTTAAATTTTAACTGTCACATGGACATTACTTTGCATTATCATCATTCTTGCAGGCTTAAACTAGTCATCTATAGCTGCCCAGATGGCCTGGGCGTTAGTGGGGAGAGGTCAGCTTGCTTCTCAACTTTTACTGTCTTTTAACTGAAAAACAAGCCTCTAAAATGGAGGAACTCTCAAAATGGGGAGCTCTTGCTCTCAGGAAAGATCTAACATTCATTCTCCAACTAAGTTTCAGTACACCTAAGTTATAGTATATTCATTACTGAGAATGGTGTTTTAAAAGCAATTATAATCAAATTATAACAAAGATATATTTGTATTAGAATCCATGCCAGGGGTTTATTTTTACATTTTTTATAAGTGATTTAATAGTATTTTCCAAAATTATAGGATTTCAGAGTTTTTGTTTCACTTCATATCTGTGGGAAGGCTTTATTTTTTAAGGGTAGGTTATGTATCCTCACATGTATCTCAATGTTATTTATGTTTTTGTAGGTAGCATTTGTTTTTTTTTTTTTTTTACTCTGTATTAGTAATACTACTACTAGTAGTAAAAACAGCAGTAATAGTTGTGGTAGCAGCCACCACGGGAGTGTCACAGTGAACTGTGGAGACATTAGATTATGGGACAAGGGTGCTTTCTCTGTCAAATGTTGAGTGAATTCTCAGGAACCATGTTTTCTATGTGAGGGCTCTCTCACCACAGCTGATTGGACCAAGGGCAGACTCTTGGCACAACTTAGAGAAAGTGTAGCAATTCTCCCAAGAACTCTGACATGTTCTTAACAACTGAGAGAAAGAATAAAGTGCAGTATTGGGTCCTAGGTTTGACTATTTATATAGGCTATGTTTGACTATTTGTATGACAAGGCCAAGGAAACCAGTCTATGAAAACAGAGAAGACTGGAGCCTCTTCTCCCCAAATCCCCACTTACTTCCTAATTTCCTGAGATAATTCTATATATGGTTCTGCTATTTGCTTCCCTGGAATGTCTCTAGTGTAATTAACATAAATTCTCATTTAAATCAATTTGGAATGGGCTTCTGCCATTAACTACCAATAGACTACGGGTTAAAAAAATATGCATAAGAAATAGTAGCAAGAGCTTTACAGAATGCTAATGATGGTGAGAAATCACATATACTTCTTATGTTCTTTATACTTTTTTGTATTTATAATTTTCTAAATAATGTACTATGATTTATTTCCAGAATAAAAAAACTAACATACTTTATAAAGGAAGGAAAATTCTATTTCTAAAGACAACTTTGTTTTGTTCCTTTCACAATAGTAAAAGCTTTTCTACAAAATGTGCAACTATTCTCAAGTATAATTCTAGATTTAGCAGTGACTCAGCAGTTTGTTGTGGGCTAGGTGGCAGAGTTTTCATACAGGCCCAGTGAGACCTCAAGCTAAGCAAACACTACTTGAGAGATAACCCTAAAGAGGAAATGTCATCTCTTTTGCCAGTAATTGGTGTGTGACTAAGCATGCAACCCAGTATGAACCAGTATGACTAAAGACTCCAAATGGGTAATCAGATTGTATTATATAACAGTGGGTTCAAGTTGTTAATACATCTTTAATAATGACTTGTGCTTTGAAATACTAAGTCACCTATAAACTTAGACCAGGGAGAATAGAAGCAACTGCTGTTGTTACTTTATAAGAACCAGCTATATGTAAAAAACATTAAAGGACATAAGTTATGGTGAGGTCTTGTATTACATAGAAAATCCTAACAATGGGATTTTCAAAGTTAACTCAACTGCCAAATAATCTGGTTATAGCAATAACTGTCTATTGTCTTCTTAAACCCTTAGACAGCAGGAACCTTCCCCATTCTCTACAAAACCCATATTTCTCCCAGTCCTGGAATTCCTGGGGTCGGGCTCACTTTCCTTCAGGCTTCTCCCAATTCATATCAATAGATACTGCATCTGCTGATCTCAGCCTATTCAATGCAACCAGTTCCACTTCGACATGTTTCACTTCTGATTGTGTCCAGAGATGTCAGACATGGAATGTCAACCCTCCAGCTACATTCCTCTGATGGGATCTTTCCTAGCTCATAAGACTCCTTAAACTCATTTCGGGTGGTGGACTTCCTAACAAAGCCTCAAAACCTAGATATAGACCCAGGGCCCATGAGATAGGACAGATGTACATATGTATCCACAAGTTGGGAGAAAAATAACCTGAAAGCAATAACACACAATAGTTTGCAGTGAGTCAATAAATGAAGCAAGCAAGTAAAAGACCTAAAAAAGACACTATAAAGTACCTAATCAAAAGGTTTCTCCTTAGACCAGACACTACTCACCTACTTCCTATTCCACTTCCCTCAATCACTCCAAAGCTAACCTTGTCAGACAAAGTAAGGACTACAAAAGCTGGATAAGGGCAAGAGACTGGCATAGTTTAATGATGACTCTTTGGTCACTACCAGGCCACCCCATCATATGGGGCCCAAGTCAAGAAGTCCTGGGATTCCCACATAGACATGATGGGTCTAGACTTCTAACAGATCCCTCTCTCCCAGGTCACTGGTCATCTCCATCAGGAACAACATAATGGACCCCTTTGTGGGCCCTTATTGGACCTAGCCATCAATGTGGATCAGCAACGGTAGAGAATGTTCCACCCTCCAAAGGGAGGTTGAACAACATACTCTATCTACCACCCAAGGAAGGTGGGTCCTGAAATTAGTGCAGCCTACAATGTTCCTAGCCGTGACCACAGAATTCATGCTAAGACCTACAGGGATACAAAGACTACAAAGGCTCTTGTGATGAATATGGGCCCAAGATCAAATTGATGGGGTTTACAGTTAACCTACTCTACGGTTTTGTTAATTAATCCTTTCTTAAATAAAAAAGAAAAAAAACAATATTGATATACTTTCCCCATATTTGGAAGCAACTCTCTTCCCTGATCCAGCTTTCTAGTCCCTTTTCCAACTATGATACCATCTCCCCAGACAATACCTTGGGTCTACCTGCATGTAAGCTGTCAGACTCAGGCAAAAACTAGTAAAGTCGTGGGCTCCTTGGAATACACCTAAACTGGACCTACTAGTTACAGAATGGAGACCCCAAATCTCATCTGCAATATTCTTGCCTTTAGTTTAACATTTAGTCAACAATTTGTTCTGCTTTATATCTTAACTGTTTTTCAGCCACCAGCTTCCAGATGCTACCATGATGCCAACCTGACTTCCCTGGGCAGATGATCCCACCAATGTGTCCTAAAGCCCTGCCTCCTCAGGCCCCTATCTCACTAGGTAAAGAGAGAGAGACAGCCTGGGAGTATGGATAGACCTGTCAATGCCCATGTTCAGTGGAGAAGCAATTATAGAGGCGAGACCTTCCACTTTATATATCCCATAATGATCCTAGGTTCATACTCTCAGAGGGATAAAGAATAGGAAAGCTATCAAGGAGGGGATAAGATATGAAGTTCTGGTGGTGAGAACTGTGTGGAATTGTACCACTCTTATCCTTTGGTCTTGTCAATATCTCCTTTTTTATATTAAAAATTATTTAAAAAATAGAAAAGACTTCTAGGAATGGTCTTTTATACTCTTCTCCAAGAACTTCAAGAAATGACTCTCCTTTGCAGGAAAGTTGTCATGCATTGATAAGAGGACCCAAAGGCTAAATCTGACACCTAGGAGAGAAGGAAAATTGAGATATGTGAACAAGTGGAGCTAAAGTTGCCTACTAAATCCATCTGATTTTGTACCTGATTTAAATTATCCACTAGTCTCTCCTAAGACTTAACCATTTTTGTTTTTTCCATGCAGAAATAAAGAAAGCACCCAGGATCTAGTTCTCTTGTTCATGTGTGATTCTACTGCTCTCCCCGGCCAATTCCTTCATTCTTTAATTTTTAGAGAAACAGAGAAAGAGGATAAAGGGAGCTATACCATGCAAGGAGCTCCATGACTAATGTTCATGGAACTCCATGTGGTACTGGGGTTCATGCCCAGGGTCTCACATACAAGCAGGGGTCCTGATTTCACCTGTTTAAATTGAAACTTCCATCTTACGGATCAAAAGTTTCTTAGCTGACATGACTTTGAATTTAGAGATATTACTATCATATAATCTCATCCAATTAATAAGATCTAATTTAGTGTCTCTATACTTCTCTATCTTTATCCCATTATCTTTATCTCTATGTCTTTTCTCCTTATATTCAGCACATTTTAATTAGTCCATCTAGCAAACAGCACATTTGTGGAAAACCATTCTAAAGTATTTTTAAAGGCCCAGGAAATGGCCCACTGAGTAAAGTACATGCCTTTCTATTTGTGAAGCCCAAGGTTTGATCCCTTGGTGCCATGTGGAAGAAGCATGGGCAGCCTTAGGGGAACTCCATGGATGGTGGAACAGCACTTTGGTGTCTGCCCTACTCCTTCTTTCTCTTTCTTTCCTCTTTTTCTTCCTCTTCTTCTCCTCCTCCTCCTCCTCCTTCTCTTCCTCCTCCTCCTCCTTCTCTTCCTCCTCCTCCTCTTCCTCCTTCTCCCTCTCCCCCCCCTCCTCCTCCTTCTTCTTTTTCTTCTCCTCCTCCTTCTCCTCCTTCTTCTTTTTATTTATTGGATGGAGACAGCCAGCAATAGAGAAGTAGGGAGAGGTAGAGAGTGAGAGAGAAAAGAGTGACACCTGAAGCACTGCTTTATCCCTCACAAAGTTTTCCCCCTGCAGGTGGGGACCAGGATCTCGAACCCGGGTCCTTCCACATATTGTAATGTGTGCTCAACCAGGTGCAGCACACCCAGCCCCTCTCCCTCTTTCTCTATAAAATTAAAGGATAAAAACTGGCTGAAGAGGCGCTGGGTGATATCATACTTGGCTGAGAGCACACATCACCATGCATAAGAACCCAGATTTAAGCCTCCAGTCCCTACCTGCAAGGCAGCAGCTTCGTAAGTGGTGAAGCAGTGCTGCAGGTCTCTCGGTCTCTCGGTCTCTTGGTCTCTCTCTCTCCCTGTGTGTGTGTGTCTCCCTCCCTCTATGTCTCTTCTGTACCTCTCAATTTCTATTTCCATCCTAAATAAATAAATAAATGAATAAAATTTTTAAAAATTGGCTGAGAGGACAGGGGTAGATAGCATAATGGTTATGCAAAAAGATTCTCATGCCTGAGGCTCCAAAGTCCTAGGTTCAACTCCCTGCACCAACATAAGGTAAATATGAGCAGTGCTCTGGTAAAAAAAAAAAAAAATGGCTGAGGAAGCTCACCGTGTTGTTCTTGTATGAGAAACTAGGTTCAATTCACAATACCACACACACAAAAGAGGGGTTAAGCTGCTATTTCCTCCATTCTTGCAGAACACACACATCTATATTCTGCTTATCCTTTGCCAGCACTGCCCTGAACCACATATCAGCAAGAAACAGTTATATTTTTCTATTGAAGAAGATACCGCAACTCCTCCAAGAAATCAGTCAATCTAGCTTTTATCTAGTGTCTCCCCAGCTTGCCTTAGTGAAATGAAACACACTATGTGTCAGTTGTTACCTTGAGATGATTTTTAAAAATCAACTGGAAAGACAAATGAATGCACTCTATAGTTATATGTCTTGGTTTACGCTGGTTTATTTCAGACAACTTGTAGAGAAACAGGTATAATTTAAATAAAATTTAACCAAAAGTCTTTTTTTTTTAATTTAAGAAAGGATTAATTAACAAAACCATAGGGTAGGAGGGGTACAATTCCACACAATTCCCACCACCAAATCTCCATATCCCACCCCTTCCCCTGATAGCTTTCCCATTCTCTATCCCTCTGGGAGCATGGACCCAGGGTCATTGTGGATTGCAGAAGGTAGACGGTCTGGCTTCTGTAATTGCTTCCCCGCTGAACATGGGCATTGACTGGTCGGTCCATACTCCCAGCCTGCTTCTCTCTTTCCCTAGTTGGGTGGGTCTCTGGGGAAACTGAGCTCCAGGACACATTGGTGGGGTCTTCAGTCCAGGGAAGCCTGGCCGGCATCCTGATGACATCTGGAACCTGGTGACTGAAAAGAGAGTTAACATATGAAGCCAAACAAATTGTTGAGCAATCATGGACCCAAAGCTTGGAATAGTGGAGAAGAAGTGTTAGGGAGGTACTCACTGCAAACTCTAGTGTACTTCTGCTTTCAGGTATATATTTTGCAGTAGTTTATGGATACGTGTGAACATATGCTCTATCTCCTGGAACGTGGTCTATATTTAGGTTTTGGGACTTTGTTAGAAAGTGAACCACCTGAGATAGAATTAGAGTACACTATGAAAGGAAAGGTCTCACCCGAGTAATGAAGCTGAAGGATTGTCATTCCACATGTGAAGTCTCTGGACACAGTCTGAAGTAAAGCATGTTGAGGTGGCAATCATTGTGTTGGTTAGGTTGTGATCGGCAGATGCAATAATATTTGATATGGATTGGGAGAAGTATATGGGAAAGTGGGCCCTATCCAAGGGTTCTAGGACTGGGGGAAGTAGAGGCTCTATAGTGGAGATGTGAGGTTCCTGCTGTAATTTGGTGAGGTCCTGCTTTTAGTTTCCCTTTCAGATCTTCTTACTCAACTTCTGTTGATGAGTGGGATCATCCCATACTCACCTTTATCTTTCTGACTTAGCTCACTTAATATAATTCCTTCTAGCTCTGTCCAATATGGGTCAGAGAAGGTGGGTTCATTGTTCTTGATAGCTGCATAGTATTCCATTGTGTATATATACCACAGCTTTCTCAGCCCCTCATCTAGTGTTGGGCACCTGGGTTGCTTCCAGGTTTTAGCTATTATGAATTGTGCTGCTAGGAACACAGGAGTACACACCTCTTTTTGGTTGGGTGTTATGGAGTCCTTGGGGTATAACCCCAGGAGAGGAATTACTGGATCATATGGAAGGTCCATGTCTAACCTTGTGAGAGTTTTCCAGACTGCTCTCCACAGAGGCTGTACCAATTTACATTCCCACCAGCAATGTAAAAGGGTTCCTCTGTCCCCACAACCTCTCCAGCATTTGTTGCTGCTGTCCTTTTTGATGTATGCCATTCTTACAGGAGTGAGGTGGTATCTTAGTGTTGTCTTAATTTGCATTTCTCTGACAATCAGTGACCTAGAGCAGTTTTTCATATGTTTGTTAGCCTTTTGGATCTCCTCTGTAGTGAATGTTTTGTTCATATCCTCTGCCCATTTTTGGACGGGGTCATTTGCTTTTATGGTGCTAAATTTGCTAAGCTCTTTATATATTTTGGTGATTAGTTTTGTGTCTGATGTAGGGAATGTGAAGATCTTCTCCCATTCTGTGAGGGGCCTCTTTGTTTCTTTGATAGTTTCTTTGGATGTGCAGAAGCTTTTCAATTTAATGTAGTCCCATTGGTTTGTTTCTGTTTTAGTCTTCCTTGCAATTGGGTTTGTTTCATCAAAGATGTCCTTGAGGTGTATGTGGGAAAGTGTTAAGCAATGTTTTCCTCTCAGTATTTGATTGTTTCTGGCCTGACATCCAGGTCTTTGATCCATTTGGAGTTGATTTTTGTTTCTGGTGGGATGATTTCAATGTTCTTGAATTTATTGATGTTGTCTTTGTGGCCTAACATATGGTCTATCCTTGAGTATGTGTTATGTGGATTTGAAAAGAAGGTGTATTCCAGTTTTTTGGGGTGAAGGACTCTGAAAATGTCCAAGAGGTCTAGTCTGTCAATCTCTTCATTCAATTCTCTTGTATCTTTGTTGGTTCTCTTCTTTGTTGATCTGTCTAAGGGATGCATTGGATCGACCTTCCCGTGGTGCATCCCGTGAGTACCCATTCACTGGGGAAACTGACAATCCTTCCTAGCTGACTGAATCCACATGGATCCCAGTCACTTTCAAAGCCAGCAACAAGCAGACATCGGGCTCAACCTGACGCTGTTGACTGGCTATAGAAGAAGGGCAAACGCTAGAAGAAGAAGTGTGAGAGTGGGGTATTGAAGTATCCCACTATTATTGTATTACTATTGATGTATTTTTGAAATTCTTTCAGTAGATGCTTAATGTATTTAGATGGTCCCTCGTTGGGTGCATAGATGTTAATAATTGTTAAATCTTCTTGGCTGATTGATCCTCTAATCATTATGTAATGCCCTTGCCAATCTTTTATTACTTTATTTAATTTAAAATCTATCGTGTCTGAGATGAGAATGGTTGTTCCTGCCCTTTGTTGTGGTCTGTTAGCCTGTATGATAGTTTTCCATCCTTTCACTTTAAGTCTGTGTTTATCTTGTTGTGACAGATGGGATTCTTGCAAGCAGCATGTGGTTGGGTTATGTTTTCTGATCCATCCCCCAACTCTGTGCCTTTTGATGGGTGAGTTTAAGCCATTGACATTTATTGATATTATGGATTTAATGTATTGTAGTGCCATTGTTCTAAAAAAAATTTTTTTGTTTGCTCTGTTATATTGCCAGTATTATAGTGATGTTCTTGTTTATAAGAGGTCTTTTAGAACCTCTTTCAGGGCTGGTTTGGTGATGGTTGCCTCCTTTAACTGTTGTTTGTCTAAGAAAGTTTTGATCCCTCCATCTAGTTTGAATGAAAGTCTAGCAGGATATATTATCCTTGGTTGAAACCCTTTTTCATTCAGGGCTCGATAGATATCTTGTCATTCTCTTTTGGCTTTTAGAGTTTGAGTGGAGAAGTCTGCAGATAATCTTATGGGTTTTCCCTTGTATGTGACTTTTTGTTTCTCTCTTGCAGCCTTTAGGATCCTTTCTTTATCCTTTCTTCTTCTCATTGTGACTATGATGTGTCTTGGTGTCTTCAGGTCTGGGTTGATTCTGTTTGGTACTCTTTGGACCTCTTAATCTTGATGTCCTTTCTGTTATTCAGGTCTGGGAAGTTTTCTTGTATTATTTCCTCTATAATGTTTGCTTGCCCTTCCTCTCTTTCTTCCTCTGGCAGGCCAATTATACGAATGTTATTTCTTTTGAGATCATCCCATATGTCTCTGTTGTTGTTTTCAGTGTCTCTCAATCTCTTTTTAAGCTCTTTCACCTCTTTCTTAGTTTTTTCTAATCATCCTCTGTCTGACTAATTCTGTTTTCTGCTTCTGTTAGCTTTCCCTTGCCTCAGCTTCTTCATTCATTACAGCTATTTCAGCTTTCAGTTCTCTAATTGCCTCAAGATAATCAGTATTTTCCTTGGGGATCTCAACTGTTGTTTCCCTAATACTTCCATTCCTTTCCTCCAGTGTTGTTTTCATTTCTGTGATTAATAAGTTTATTATTGCTTGCATACTTTTCTTATCTATGATTACTCCCAGCTGATTTGTAGTTTCTTCTGGGCTCTTGTCTTCATTCATTGGAGTAGCAGTTTTATTTGTTTTTGATCTACCCATTTTTTTGATTTATGTGTTTCTTTTTTTATGCTCTGTTGTTCCTCAGTTGTTGTGTCTTGAGCACAAGCAACATTGTACTAAATACCTTTATGACAATTGCACTCACCAACCTCAGGAATTACAGTAGCAACTGAAACAAATATTGAAGGAGTTTAATCACTACCAGTTAGCCAAACAATTTCTCTAGTCTGTGAAAAAATATAAACCAAATCCCAGTTAAGAAGAAAGAGAAAAGAAAGAAGGGATAGCAAGAATAGACAGTTATGAGAATCTACTATCCACTGTATATTCTAGGGGTAACAAGAGGGGAAAGGGAAGTAGAGCAGAGATATACACATAGAGATTCCACTCTGAGTCAGATTTCTTCCCCAAAATAATTCACAAATTCAGAAAGGCCAAAAAGATGGAAGGAAGAAGTGTATGACAAGATTTAAAAAAAAAAGAAAAAAAGAAAAAAGAGACAAGAGAGAGAAAAGTGAAAAGATAAGAAAAAGAGCTGTAATTAAAGAGCAGTGAAAGTTTTTTTTGATTACTTTATTTTCAATTTAATTTAATTTAATTTTTTAAGTAGCTAGGAGGAGGAGGGAGGGGAGAGTCTGTAGAGGTAGGAGTAACGAGACAAGTTCCTCCCACAATAGATAAGATGCCTACTACCCTAGCAATGAAAGATACCCTAAGAGTTAATTCTAATCAACCTAAAGGGGGGGGAAGATATATGCCTTTATATAATATTAATAATAAAATAGAGCAGGGTTAAAAAAAAAAACTCTGTCCCAGATTACCTCAAACCTTGTGATCAGAGGCAGCTGATTATTAAGAAAGAGAAAAAAAAAAAACCTCAGGACTAGACAAGAATAGCTGAAATAGACAGTTATGCAAATCTGCTATCCACTGTATATTCTAGGTGTAGCAATAGGAGGAAGGGAAGTTGAGCAGAGATACTTGCAGTGAGAGTCCAACTCTGAGTCAGAATTCTTCCCCAAAATAATTCCCAAATGTGTATCAGTGAATTCAAAAAAGCACACTGTTTGGTGATGTGGGTGATGGGGCCTGTGGCTTTGGAAGCTGTAGGATTAAGGAAGAAAGGATGACAAGAATGAGATAAAGAAAAAAAAAGAGAGAGAGAGAAAAGAAAAAGATAAGAAAAATAACAGTCATAAAAGAGCAGTGAAAGGAAAGAGTTTATTTATTTATTAATTATTTTTAATTATTTAATTAGCTATGTGGGGTGAGGTGGGGGGGTTGGCTATATAGAAAGAAAAAAGGCCAGAGGTTTCAGAAGGGTATAGACTTAGAATGAATGATACTCCCTGGTGGGACAGGAATCTTGGTAAAGAAAGAGGCTCAGCAGGGGAGCCTGCTAGGAGCTGGTCCCCAGGGACTGGTTATGGAGGGGGGGGGTAAGGAGGAGGAGGTGTGCTTAATAATTTAAAAGAAAGAAAAAAAATTTTCCCCTTTTTTTCTATTCTTTTTTAACCCAAATTAAGTTATAGTCACCTCCTTGGTGTCACCGCTAGGACCCCTTATTGACTGGCCTACTAAAGGCAGAAAATCCTACCGTTTCCAAAAGATGTGGTCAGAGCTCAAGCCACTAGCAGCTTCTCAGTCCGCCATCTTCTGGGAACCCTTCTTAACCAAAAGTCTTATGTGCTATAGATTTCAGGCTGAAGTGTTATAATCAACATCACTGATGATGCTTCTGAAGAAAATTTAGTTGTGAGAGCCCTTAGGCAACTTGATTTTACGAAGTCCTGGGAAATCAGTCCTATTGATGTATGAAATATGTATTCAGGGGCTTTCTATCAGACTTATCTGCTGATCAGTTGAAAGAAGAAATGCAAATGATAGAGAATGATTGAAGCCTAGAGGCCACAGGAGTTTATCACCTTATATTTTCCAGAAACAAATGAAGAAAACTGTATCACAGACTTCAACTACGTATGTACCCTACCCCACACTATACACAGTTGTGTTGCATTTTGCCCAAAAGCAATTTATGTGATGTCTACATTTCCAGTAGCCTTACTGTACACTTTAAGTTTGATTTGATCACTCATATTTTTCAGTTGTAATATGTTAAATACCATGAATATAATAAGAATTCATTTTATCTGCCCAGATATTTCAGAGGATGAAGGCATATGTGTTTAGCATAGAGCCTGGCCTATCACAGGCACTGAGTAAAATGAGTCAATACGTGTGAGCTGGGTTGTGGTTATCACTGAAAGAAAGAAAACAGCAGACTATACTAAGTTTCCAGTACTTGAGAAATGCTACGAAAGCAAAGCCAATTTTTTCAGAGCTGATTTGACAGGATTCAGACTATAATCAGATTAAGCCACACATGGTAGAACAACTGAGTTGATGAGAGGAATACCCAAAACAGAACCTGGTTCCCGAATTGTGCATGGGAAACTCTCAGCATTCACTGGTTTCTGCCAAGGGAGCAGAACAATTCAGTGAACTGAGTGGGGCTGGAGTGAAGCATCTGCAGGTAACAAATTGGCTTTCCAGGATCTTCCACAAGACAGAAAAATGTCATTTTCTTTTGCTTTGTAGATAGCACTTGACAGACGGGACTGAGGTGTAGAGAAGATAGTATAGTGGTTATGCAAAAAGACTTTCAGACTCAAGGCTTCAAAGTTCAAGGTTTACTCTCCCATCCCACCATAAACCAGAGCTGAGCAGTGCTCTGCTCTAGGTCTCTGTCTCTCTCTGTGTGTATGTGTATCTTTCTCTCTGTAACTCTCTTGTAAAAATAAAACAAATGAATAATATTTAAAAAAGAAAGGTGGGAATGAGGTGTATTTAGCATCATTAGAGTTTACCATGAAATGCAGTATGTGAACTTTTTGTTCACTGAAGGAAGTTTTAGATTATAGCTCACGGATAAGATATATATGCACATACTTGAGTGCATATTATGTAGTTCATTTGTTTTTGTCATACCTTCTTTATATTTACCACCACCCAGCAGTGCCAATGAAACTTCTATCAAGATGAAGGGTATGTGCATTTTTGCCACTAAACTAATAAGTCAGTAGTTTACTACAGGCTGCTTAAGATACTAAGTGGTCCTTATGTGTCCTAAGTGGAGGCTCCTTCCAACATAAAAGTCCAATTTACTTTCTTCTTTTTTTTTTACATGTTTTAAAAATTTTTTTATATATATTTATTTTTTATGTTCCCGTTTGTTGCCCTTGTTGTTTTTATTATTGCTGTTGTTATTGATGTTGTCGTTCTTGGATAGGACAGAGAGAAATGGAGAGAGGAGGGGAAGACAGAGAGCAGAGAGGGGGAGAGAAAGATAGATACCTGCAGACCTGCTTCACTGCCTGTGAAGCAACTTCCCTGCAGGTGGGGAGCCGGGGCTCGAACTGGGATCCTTACACTTCACCCATGCACTTCATCGCCATGTGTGCTTAACCCACTGCGCTACCACCAGCCCCCCCCAACCCCAATTTACTTTCTAGAGTTTGGAGTTTATTTTCTTGTGGTGATACACTGTCACCAATCCATCTACAACTGTCTTTATTCTCCTTTCTAAGCAACTATAAGATGTTTGTGTGAACTGCATCTTAGGGTTACCAACAAATTTGATTTCAGTCAATTCCTTTCCTGTTTTATCTCAGTTCACAGGTAAATACTTGCCTCTCTACCCAGTAACTTTAAAAAAAGAAAAAAGCGAAATATAACAAAGAGCCTGGCATCTTCTGGGTATAATGGTGCCAGGGCACATGCCTATTACTATACTTTCAATTGTCCATCTACTTATTTATTACTGGATTCAACTAAGAAACATCCATTGATAAACACTTATTATGGAAGAACTTAAGGCTCAAGAGCAAATGAGAAGATGGTGTCTCTATACTTAATGGTTCACATTCTTATACTTAATGGTTCACATTCTAACCAAGGAGCCTAATATATGGTGCAAGCAAGACAATGTAATGCAATAAAGTATTACAGAATGCTAATTAGTGGAATGTCAAAGCATCATTCTTATTTTAAAATCCTTAACAGTTACTCTAGCATTATTCATTCACTGTGATTGACTCTCTCCATAAGGCTCTCCAAACTTACTGAATAAGTTCAAATAAAGCACAGTAGAATAACTGAACAGTGAAGGGTAAGACACCACCTTTTGTTAAATGGGGCACATAAAAAATGTCTAGTGGTTGGTAACCAGGTTACTGGTTCTAAGTGCACTATGTGTGGATGGAAAAGGGAGGATTTAGTTCCAGTACATGGGTCTTCTTTTACAAGGATCTAGAAGACAGCAGGGGGTTTGCATTGTAATGTGTAGCAACTTACTTTGGAGTAGTCTGACTTTTGCATGAAATTTTCCTCTGCACTAATGGAAATGACTGGAGTGAGATATAAACTCATGAGATTGGCTCCATTAGTAGAGACAAAAACCATCTAAGAAATTGAATTAGCAAAAAAGTACCCAGTAGTAAATAGCTCTCAATACAAATGTGATTTATCTGTTGGCACCATTTTATCTGACAAATGTTCATTGTGTAATTCAATTACTGTACATCCTTTAGAATTATAATTTAACTTAATTTTCCAGTTCTCAGTTTAAAACCTTACAGGTTCTATTTCATCTATAGTAAGAAGCCCAATGTCTTCTACCTTCTAAAGCAGGCCTAAACACACACAAATAGATACACTCAAATGGACATAGATACTGACTCTAAGAATCTTTAGGGCCACCTTGCTCCTGTCAGTTCTTACTTTAACTTGAGATTTTATTTATTTATTTTTTCTTATAAAAGTCTGAATATTTCCCTCTTTCTGTCCCTGTAGATTATCTCTTTTGTGCTCCAAGAGGACCTCAAAGTGCATTACACTCCTCTTAAATTCCTCAGCAACCGCAAATATAAGATGCTTCTACATGTAGTTGCCTTTTGTTGAATACTTGTGGTATCTAAAGCTATTACACTACAATATGAATGAAAACCTCAAAGTACATGATGGGCCTAGATCTTGAATAAATCACTCTCTCCATTGTTACCAGTCATTTCCATCAGGAACAACACAATAGACCCCTTTGTGGGCTCCCATAACCTTGCCCTCAACTTGGATCAACAGTGGTAGAGAATGTTCCATCCTCCAAAGGGAGGCTGGACAACATACTCTATGCTACACCTGAGGAAGATGGGTCCTGATATTGGGGCAGCTTGGAATGTTCCTATTCATGACCACAGAATATGAGCTCAGATCTATAGGGATACAGAGATCACATAGGCTCCTAAGCTGAATATGAGCCCCAGATCACATCAAATAAATGGGGTTTACAGTCCACAATATTTATACACCTTTCCCATATTAGGGAGCTACTCTCTTCCCTGATCCAGATTTATGGTCCTTTTGCCAGTCATGACATCATCTCCCCAGAAAATAAATAATTAGGATCCACCTGCATATCAGATTTCAGGCTCAGGTGCAAAAAGAAAAAGAAAAAAAAAAAAAAACCAAAAACTAGTATAGCCACAGGCCCTTTGGAATTTAACTAAAATATGCCTACTAGCTATCTACAAAATGGAGTACCCCCCAACTCTTCATCTGCACTATTCTAGCCCTTAGGTCCATGATTGGTCAACAAATTTGTTTGCTTTATATGTTAACTCTCTTTACAATCACCAGGTTCCAGATGCTAGCATGATGCTGACCAGGCTTCCCTGGACAGTAGACCCCACCAATATGTCCTATAACTCTGCTTCCCCAGAGCCCTTCCCCCACTAGGGAAAGAGAGAGGCAGGCTGGAAGTATGGATCAACCTGTCAACACCCATGTTCAGTGGGGAAGCAATTACAGAAGCCAGACCTTCCACCTTCTGCACCCCATAATCCTTGGGTCCATAATCCCATAGGGTTAAAGAATAGGAAAGGTATCAGGGGAGGGAATGGGATACAGAGTTCTGGTGGTGGGAATTGTGTGAAGTTGTACCACTCTTATCCTATGGTTTAGTCAGTGTTTCCTTTTTATAAATAAAAAATTAAAAAAAAGAAAATATCAAAGTATATGTATGGCATCCTTGTAGTGGAACATCTTTTGTGAAATCCATCATTGTTTATTTTTAGTGACTGTTTTTAAGCCTACTGTCTATACTAGTTTTTTTTTTTCCTATTCTTTTTCTATGTTGGTTTCTCCTCCTCTTCTGGGAAGCATTGAAAATTTCAAGTCTTTGGAGTTGACCCTTGATCAGTGTGGGAGTTATAGTCAGCAAATTCTAAGCAATTAAAAGTCAAAGCACAATTTCTGACATCTACTTCAATGAAAAGAGACCAGTGTTCAGTGAAAGCCTTTGCCATAAGAGAAAACTAACAGAAGATGGGGCCAGGTGGCAGCAAATCTGAATAAATGCACACATTAAAGAGAGCAAGAACCCTTCTTCAAGCCCCTGGCCCCCACCTGCAGGGGAAAGCTTCAAAGTGGTGAAGCAGGGCTGCGGGAGTCTCTTTGTTTCCTTCCCTCCCCCATCTCCCTTTTCAGTTTCTCTTTGTCTCTGTCCAAGAATAAGTAAATAAAAGTATTAAAAAAGAAACCTAACACAATACTTCCTGTGCTATATGTAGTATAAACTGTAACTTTACACAAAATAAGATTCAAAAACTATATGGAAATATTGCATAGTATTTACTGATACCATAAGTTTACATCATCTGTTTACAAGGAAACCTCTGTATAAGTGGATCTGAGCAGTTCAAACTTGAATTGATCAAAGGTCTGTTGTCCTTGACTACACGAACACACACACACACACACACACACACACACACACTGACATAACTGTATACTGTATACATCTGAAGACAATATAAAATTAAGGAAGCCTGCTAGGCAACTCTGCCAAGTATTGAAATTTCTTTTCTATCTCCTCTGCCAATCTTCCATAAGTAAAATGGATATATATTTATTTTCTAGTGATATAATTCATACTTCCTCCTGACAGAGGGCTTTAAGAAGCTTATAAGCTCAGCACAGGCTGACCCCATCACAAAGATGGCTAACATTGTTATACTGTGCTACACAAGGTTAAACTAGAATTAGCCTGTACCTCTAGAGGTTTAGTTTTCTTTAATTTTTATTTATTTGTGAAGCCAGGCCTATACATGTGCAATTTCACCTCTCCTAGGGTCAAATCTGAGAAATGGAAAGACACAGAGGGACAGAGAGATAACATAGCACTGGAGGTTCCCCTCGTTTCCTGACATACTCATGTGGTATTTGTACTTGAACCTGAGCTCTGAGACATGGTATGACAAGTTAGATGCCTACCCAGTAAGCTATCTCTTTTGGTCCCTTTTGTAGTGTTAAGATCTGACTTGTTTTCCAACTAATAATAATGACAGACATTCATAAAAACAATATTGGATCATGAAAAATATCAGGCAGATAGACAACAGATGTTCTAAATAAGTAAGTATAAATAAAAACTGAAAATTTGATAGGGAGTTTGGAAGAGGAAGAAATAAATCTATTGTGATGCAGAAGAACTGAAGATAAAAAAGTTTATTAAAAATTGGCCAATAAAAACTAAAAATAGGGGACTGAGTAGTAGCACACCAGGTTAAACACACAGAGAGCAAAGTGCAGGGACCGGCTCAAGGATCCTGGTTCGAGCTCCGAGCTTCCCACATGCAGGAGGTGTTGTTTCATAAGTGGTGAAGCAGGTATGCAGGTGTCTTTCTCTCCCCCTTTAAGTCTTCCCCTCCTCTCCCAATTTCTCTCTGTTCTATCCAATAACAACAGCAGCAGTAACAACAACAATAACAACAATGGGGGAAAATGGCGACTAGGAGCTGTGGATTCATAGTGTATGCACCCAGCCCCAGTGATGACCCTGGAGGCAATAATAATAATAATAATAATAGTAATAATAATAACCCACGAAATAGTTTCCTACCCTGTATGCATTTTTAGTCATAATTAGTGGGGACTTCTAAAATTCTGTTGAAATTAAGGTGGCATGAATATATACATTGCTTACTTTGATGTTTTCTACACTATAGTGTGACAGCTTCTATTCTGGATTTGCTTTCATATGCACACTGTAATGTGTGTGCTTAGCCAGGCGCTCCATAGCTTGGCCTTAAAATGGTATATCTCAACCACGGTGTTTCAGATAAATTAAAAAGGATATTAAAATTTCTTCCTGGCAGAAAATAGGTATTCAATAAATACATATATATGTACATACTAGAATTTCATTAAAAATTTATGTAAGTGATATCAAACTACTACTATATATATATATTTTAATTCTTAGCATATTCAGTTACCATACTTGTTGCCACATGTGATATTTCTCCACAAAATATAACTAAGTTAGGAAGTCACTCAAGCTTACCTAACTGTGTTTCTACAGAAATTTTTTATAACTGGCAATAGAAATTCCATGTTATGAGCCTTAATGATCTTGGAGTCATTAAGGTCCCTGAAAATAACTATATGAAACAAAAAATTTAAAAAAAATTTTAAAGGGCAGGGAGAGATAGCATAATGGTTATGCAAAGAGACTCTCATGTCTGAGACTTTGAAGTCCCAGATTCAATTCCCTGCACCACCATAAACTACAGCTGAGCAGGACTCTGGTTTAAAAAAAAAAGCCATTCAAATAAAATACAAAGAAAGTCTCTAATCGAGAACTGCTCTCCCATTTCCCAAATCAGTAAGAATGTGAACAAGTCATTTACATCTTCCAAATTCTAGTTTCTTTGCCAATTTAAAGAAGATGTTGTTTACCTCGAAATATTGTTGGTAGTTTAACTGAATGAAATTACAGATCAGTAAGTGTTAAGCATATGTGAAGATTATTATAAATATTTATTCAATGGATGAGCTTTGCATTGAATGATAAAGAGTTGGATAAAAATATTATGCCCTGTCTTTAGCTTTCAGATTAATTTGTTGCAGCTTAGCAGGCACCCCTGATGAGATTTATTGAGAGTAATGCATTTATTGGATGTAAAGAGGCAGTCTATGACTTCTCATTCATAAATCTTTAGAAAGCTCACTAGGATATTTTTTATAGCTAAGTATATTAATTCATCTTACAAATATCTGTTTACTGCCTACTATGTTCCAGACACAGTTCTAAGTAGCTTGATGTACACTACTGAATATTACTTTTGTGGAGCTAACATTCACTGGGAAGAGAGGCAACACATTTTAATCATAAGTGGTCAGTAAATTACATGGTCTCTGTAGTAAATATTTGTGGAAAACTGGGGGGGGGTAGAAAAGGGCAGGACTCAAGTTGTAGCTTTATTTTATTGGTACTCAGTGTGGTATGCAGAGGGCTCAAACCTGAGGATCTTGGTCATACGCATGGCAAAGCAGTTCCTCCTCCCAAAGGAGCTATCTTGTGGTCAAAGTTGCAGTCTTAAATTTAAGTCTTCAGGATGGGCCTCATTGAGAAGGTGAGCAAATACTTGAAGGAAAAATGGGGAGTGAAATCAGAGCTTCTTTGAGATGAATGTCCTAGTCAGAGGTGAAGACTAGAGAAAATGCCGTATGACAGAAGTGTCCCGAGAAAATGCCGTGTGACAGAAGTGTCCCAAGAAAAGTCAAATGTTCTAGAATGGAATGAATGGGTAAGAGAGAGGGCAGAAGACTATAGATACAATGGAAATCCAGACAACCAAGCAGGTTCTTTCATAACATTATAAACATTTTGATTTTTCTACTAGGACTTCACAATGAGGCACATAGCAGGGTTTGGGGCAAGGAAGTGACTTGATCTATGTTTTAAAAGGCATACTGTGAATGCTGTTTTGAGAACACGCCTTAGGTCAGTGCAGAACAGAAGCAGGGAGCCTCTTAAGGGATGACTTCAGTCATGCAGATTAATGATAACCTGGATCAGGCTGGTGACAACGGAGGGGAGGTGATGGGTGGCACTAAGATTCCACTTTTTTTTTCCTCCCACCTTCTTTTCCAAATCCAGTAATTAGAAAAGTACTGAATTCTCTCAAAAATCACTGTTCCAACAGTTCCCCCACCTTTTACAAAAATAAATTTATTAGGGAAATGTTGATGTACAGAATTGTTGTCACAAGTGTACAGTTCCACATCTCCCCAAGATAAAATGTTAGCACTTCTCACCCTCCACCAAATCCTTCCTTCTCTATTACAGGACACTGGTCCCCTGTCTCCCAGTAATGCCTTTCACCACTCTCTCCTTAACCCTTCACCCCCCCCCTCCTCAAAGTATGGATCTGCTAATAAATAAATAAGTAATGTCCATTGAAGCTTCATCCTGTATTATTGCTTTCTTTGTTTCTTAGGTTCCACCTATGAGTGACAACATTTTGTTTTCATCCTTCTGGTTTATTTCACTTAACATGACTCTCTTCAGTTCTATTCACACTGTAGCAAATAAAGAGATTTCCACTGCGTGTCTATATCACAACTTCCTTAACCACACATCTCTCACTGGCCACTTTCTTCCCTTACTTTTCAATACCACATGCTCTTGCTATGCATAATCATTCACATTAACATATCAAAACATTGTTATTCTTGCAACTTAATAATAGTCACTAGGCCCCATATATAACCACCAACCAGCTGCTGCCACATTGACTTTGTTCCTCTTTACAGTAAAATGTCTCAAAATGCTTTCTGTGGGCTACTTTCCAGCCTGGAAGATTCTTGTGTGGTCTTCCATGCCATCAAGAATGTCACTATGGGAGGAAGCCTGGGGCCGTTTATAGTATCTATGTCATCAGAGCATTGAACACATGGAGCCTCCTTTAGAGTTTGGGACTAATTTAGATGAGGGGCTTTATCAGCATTGACACAGGCCTCCTTGGATGAGCAGAAAGGCATAAAAATGTTGTAGCAGCACCTCAGTCACTGATAATGCTCCCTTGAATCCCTGTTTTCTAAACACCAGAAATCCAGACTGGGGGATTTTTTTTGGGGGGGGGGTCTCATGGTCTCCTGAAACACCATACCTACTACTTGCCTCCTCCAATTTGAAATAATGAGTTGTCCAAAAAAGCACGTTGACAGTATTCAGGAGAAAAGTAATTCACCCATAAATTGAAAGGATATGAAACATCTAAAAGTCCATTAAGAATCCTGAGTCACTCACCTCCCCTCCTACTTCTTTTAGTCTACAATGTGCAGCTTTAGTTTAGTGGATTTTCTACATTGACCTGTTAATTTTAGCTGTTTCTAGATAGATAACCATATTCTGAAAAAATCATCAGGAAAACTGAGGATAAGAACAAATAACACATTGCTCTATTGTGAACCACTTAATCAGCTGTTTAAAGGCAGGTAAGGTACCTCTTTAGCACAAAGGTGCTTCTGAATAGTATCGGGAACATACATTGTGTGTATATGTGTGTATATATAATATAGAACATATATGTGTATAGAGAGGTTATACATGTATATGCATGTGTACATTTACATATGTGTGGGCATACACACAAGCTTGCATAACATACATATGACATATGCACAGCAATGATTAATGATAGAAAATGGTGACTTTTGGTGGTATCTATTTAGTATTTAGTTTTTTTGTAACTATTTTCTCAGTCAAAGAACACCAGTATTTTTTAAATTTATTTATTGGGGAATTAATGTTTTACATTCGACAGTAAATACAATAGTTTGTACATGCACAACGTTTTCCAGTTTTCCATATAACAATACAACCTCCATTAGATCCTCTGTCATCCTTCTTGGATCTATATTCTCCCCGTCCACCCACTCCAGTCTTTTACTTTAGTGCAATACACCAATTCCAGTTCAGATTCTCCTTGTGTTTTCTCTTCTGATCTTGTTTTTCAACTTCTGCCTGAAAGTGAGATCATCCCATATTCATCCTTCTGTTTCTGACTCATTTCATTTAACATGATTTTTTCAAGCTCCACCCAAGATTGGTCAAGTCACCATTTTTTATAGCTGAGTAGTATTCCATTGTGTATATAGACCACAACTTGCTCAGCCACTCATCTGTTGTTTAACACCTGGGTTGCTGCCAGGTGTTGGCTATTACAAATTGTGCTGCCAAGAACATATGTGTACACAGATCTTTTGGGATGGGTGTATTGGGTTCCTTTAGGATATATCCCCAGGAGAGGAATTGCAGGATCATGGGGTAGGTCCATTTCTAACCTTCTGGGAGTTCTCCAGACTGTTATCCACAGAGGCTGGACTAATTGACATTCCCACCAGCAGTGCAGGAGGGTCCTTTTGACCCCACAACCTCTCCAGTATTTGTTGCTGTTACCTTTTCTGATGTATGACATTCTCACAGGAGTGAAGTGGTATCTCACTGTTGTCTTTATTTGCATTTCTCTGACAGAGACTTGGAACATTTTTTCATGTGTTTCTCGGTCTTTTGGATCGCTTGTGGTGAATATTGTGTCCATGTCCTCCCCCCATTTTTGGATGGGGTTATTTGTTTTCTTGTTGTTGAGATTGGCAAGCTCTTTATATATTCTGATTATTAGTCTCTTGTGTGATGTATGGCATGTAAAGATCTTCTCTCATTCTGTGAAGGGTCTGTTAGTTTGGATAGTGGTTTCTTTTGCTGTGCAGAGGCTTTTTAATTTGATGTAGTCCTATAGGATTATGCTTGCCTTAGTAGAACACCAACATTTTAACTATATTTGGATATATATATATATATATATATATATATATATATATATATATATTCCAATAGGGATTTATCACACCACTCTGATGCTTTCCTGTTTGTTTGTTTAAGCCAAAAACAGAGACTAAATGAATGAGACCACATCACCATTGCTGCCTTCATAGGGGTGAGCTGGGCTAGAACCTTTGTTGGATACATGTTAAAGTGATACATTATCCAAGTGAGCTATTTCACTGGCCTAGTTGTGATGTTCTTTTCTTTTTTTTAGTTGAGTCATTACCATTTTTGCTGTAATGAAGAGGCTCTATGCATTAACAAAGTGTAAATGTGACTAGTTGTATATAAGAAAGGGTTACTTGTCTTAGGGTAAACAATGCAAATAATTATTGCCTTATTTGTTCATGATCTGAAATATCAGCATGCCCTATCTAGAAGGTTTTAGTGTTTTAGATTAAGAAATCTATTTTGTAACCTATTATTACAGCAAACATTTCCCTTACATTATGATTACAAAGGGTCGTATTTTCCTGTCCTTCTCACCCCCACATTTCTGCCTTTGATGAAATTTGAACAATAGAATTGCATTTTTATCTTCCAAGGAATTCAGAGCCAGACTTCTACCCTACAAAATGGTATTCAACTCAAGGCAGCGAGAATGAAATGAGCAGATACACAAAAGGTGTCCTAGAATCATCACCCAAAGGTATGTTTTAATTGATCACTCTTTCTTTTCAGAAAGCCAGATGATTCTCCAGTTAGATATAAGGCAAGTTCTTATAATTATATGTCAATTAGGGACCAGATACCCTATTTTGTGCATCTTTGTATCCCACACAATATCTAAACAATAGTTTTTAGAGGAGTAGAAATAAATGAATGGTTGGATGAAACAATGGAGCTTTTTTTTTTAAATGAAATGTGAAGGTAGAGAAAAGTAAGATGTGAAGAGGATAATCTCTTGACACTGTTGACAATTTAGGCAGAAACTCTCTCTTTACATTTCAGGAGGAGTTCTGCACAGTATATTGTAGGATTTTTATTTTAGTCTTTTTGCAGCACCAGAACCTTGTACATGTGAAATTTTCACACTTATAGACTGACTTCTTCATTATTTTTTATTTCTGATAAAAATAAAAGCAAGGAAAAGACCCCACAGTACTGGAGTTTTGCCAGGTGTTGTGGTACTCCTATGGGGTAACAGGGTGCAAACTTGGGCTGTGTGAATGAGAAAACACAGCCTACCTACCATGTAAATTATCCTTTGGTATATATCAGTTGTTTAGTAGAATACCTATTGTCTACCCTCCAGATGCCAGCTGTAACAACCAAATATGTCTCTAGGCATTGCTAAATCTCTCTGTGTGGTGAGAGGTTATGAACTGAGAAACAAGGAGTAAAATTGAATCATCCCTGGTAATAACCACTCAACTACATAATCAAATTCCTCTAATCACAGTAGCTGGGAATGATTAGAGTTCTTATATATAGTGTAGGAAATACATGTAGAGTCATGTTACAAACAATAGCATAGACATTAAGAAATGTAAGATCTGGTGATGCTCCTTTATAAGATACAGCTATAGGGAGTCGGGCGGTAGTCCAGTGGGTTAAGCGCAGGTGGCATGAAGTCCAAGGGCAGGCATAAGTATCCTGGTTTGAGCCCCAGGCTCCCCACCTGCTGGGAGTCGCTTCACAAGCAGTGAAGCAGGTCTGCAGGTGTCTGTCTTTCTCTCTCTCTCTCTGTCTTCCCTTCCTCTCTCTATTTCTTTCTGTACTATCTAACAACGATGACATTAATAACAACAACAACTACAACAATGAAAAACAACAAGGGCAACAAAAGGGAAAATAAATATAATTAAAAAAAGATACAGCTATAAGTAAATAGCACAAAAGGACATAAATTATGGTGAGGTCTTATATGATACAGAAAATTCTAACAATGGGATTTTCAAAGTTAACCCAATTGGCAAGTGATTTGGTTTTGGCTAAAACTGTCTATTGCTTTCTTAAACCCTAAGATAGCAGGAGCCTTCCCCTTTCTCTATAAAGCCCATATTTCTCCCAATCCTGAAACCTCTAGGGCGAGGCTCACCTTTCTGCGTGCTTCTCCCAATTCATACCAACTGATACTGCACCTGCTGATGCCAACCTAATCAATGCAATCAATACCACCTCAGTTCGTTTCACTTTGGACTGCATCCAGAGATGTAAGTCATGGAATGTGAACCCATCAGCTTCATTATTCTGGTGAGACCTTTCCTAGCTGATAGGACTCCTTAAATTCATTTCGGGTGGTACACTTCTTAACACAACCCAAAACCTAAATATAGACCAGGGTCCATGAGATGGGGTATAAGTACAAATCATATTCTGAAAATGTTAGGAACAAAATATTCTTGAAAAAGTGAATATATCTCAGCATCAAAACAAGTAAATTACAAAAGATATCTTAAAGAATTGCCCTCTAATTAAAAACTGTTACTGCTAATGACTGATTAATAATTATGATATCACATTCCACTTTTCTCGCAGTGCTACACTGAATCACTGAATGCTCTTTCTACATATCAATACTCAATTCTATATATATATATATATATATTTGCCTCCAGGGTTATCACAGGGTTATCTACTGCTCCTATGACCTTTTTCCCCTCCCAGCTTTTTTATATATGACAGAGAGAAATTGAGAGGGGAGTGGCAGGTACAGAGAGAGAGAGAGAAATATAGACACCTGCAATTCTGCTTTCCACTGTGAAGTGACCTTCCTGCAGGTGGGGAGCAGGACTTGAACTGGGAACCTTGCATGGGTCCTTGTGCTTCGTACTATGTGCGCTTAACCTGATGCACCACCACTCAGCCCAGCCCTCTCAATACTCAATTTGTCATGCCCTATATTACTCTTTAAGAAAAGAGACAGATCCCCTCTCAGATAGTGCTATATGTCTCTCAAGAAAACTAGGATAACACTGAAGAACTAATACAGAATCTGTAATTACCTGAAACTTCTACTTGATAAAGTTACATAACCTTCAGAATTCAAAGACCAACTTCACTTACCCAACTGCAGTTCCTGTGTTCCATTTATATTGGAAATAGATTTGAGTTATGCTTCTCAAAATATGGCCCCCAAATCAGCAGCAGCAGCAGTATAACCTAGAAATTTGTTAAAAATACAAATTATTGGACATCCCTAAAGACTTAAAATTTAGCGGGCCGGGCAGTTAAGTGGAACATGCAGTTAAGCACAGATATTACCAAGAACAAGCACCATGGTTCAAGCTCCCTCTTCCCCACCTGCAGGAGGTCTACTTCATGAGCAGTGGTGAAGCAGGTCTCCAGGTATCTATTTTTCTCTCCTTCTCGCTATCTCCCCAACCTCTCTCAATTTCTCTCTGTTATACCTAATAAAAAATTTAGAAAAAAAAAGGAAAAAGAAAAAAAGATCAGCGGGGTCAATGGATTCATAGTGCCAGCATGAATCCCCAGCTACTAACCCTATTGGCCAAAAAAAAAAAAAAAAAGAATTAAAATTTAGAGTTGGCATTTTGCACTCTGTATTTTATTAATAAGTCCTCCGAGCGACTCGGGTATTCATAATCATTTAAGATTCACTATATTGGAAAGATGTCATAGGAAAATATTTTTTTCCTCTTGCGCTAAAGATTTGTTTATGAATAAGTGAATAATGATTTTCCTATTCATTAACTATATTCTATTAAGACATCTGATTGATTAGAGTAGAAGGATAGGAGGACTGAAATCTGTAGGAGACCACAGTGGTTAGTCCAAATGCAGATTTGATTCAGCAAGTACATTTTTCATCGTCACGTAGGGGGCATTTTGGAGTCCTTGAGAACTTTAATGAGAAAAGTGTGTGTTCCCCAGCCGAAACAAGCACAGGAAACACCTTGTCCAGCAGTTCTGTCCATGAACTTCTTTATGCCTCAAATTCCAAATAATTCATTGAGCTTTATTGTAAACACAGTAACTGTGTGATGTTTATTGGTCATGTAAATGTGTTGTCAGGGAGTTGGACCCTGAAATGCAGGGCCACTTCTTGTTTACATCTCAGAAGGGTTTCCGGATGTAAACTCCATCAGTGGTAAAAAGAAGTTTATTGGGTACATACCTGAGTTGGTGTTGAGGGGTGGGGAGGAATCATGAGGAAAGCTGGGAGTAAAAGCAAGCAGATATTCAGCCAGTAGCTGGCAGGCCTCATTGCTGTCATATGGCCTTCTCCATCTTGGGGTTGTATTTGCTATTACCTACTGTAACAAAGAAAGAATGAGAAATAAAGAATTGTTTTGTTTCTAAAATAAGCTTACTAAGCTATTTAGCTTAGCAGCAGACCTTAGGGAGTGAATAAATTTAAAAAATGAATGATTGGAACAAAAAAACCACTTCAATTCATTACATAAGAAAAAAAAAAAAATATATATATATATATATATATATATATATATATATATATATATATATATATATATTAGCAATAGTCCAAAAAGAAAAGGCAAGGCTCAGTGAGCAGAGAGCTCAAAACCTAGCTATAGGGAGTTAGGCGGTAGCACAGCAGGTTAAGCACACATGGTGCAAAGCGGAAGGACCAGCTTAAGGATCCCAGTTCAAGCCTCCAGCTCCCCACCTGTAGGAGAGTCGCTTCACAGACGGTGAAGCCAGTCTGCAGGTGTCTATCTTTCTCACCCCCTCTGTCTTCCCCTCTTCTCTCCATCTCTCTCTGTCCTATCCAACAACAACGACATCAATAACAACAACAATTATAACTACAGCAATTTTAAAAAAGGGGGCAACAAAAGGAAATAAATTAAAAAAAAAACCTAGCTATAGTCTGCATCCCACAATGACCTTGGGTCCATACTCCTAGAGGGTTAAAGAATAGGGAAACTATTAGGGGAGGGGATGGGATTCAGAGTTCTGGTGGTGAGAATTGTGTGAAGTTGTACCACTCTTATCCTATGATTTAGTCAATGTTTCCTTTTTATAAATAAAAAAAATTAAATAATTAAAAAAAACGCTAGGGGCCAGGTATTGGTACTCTTGGCAGAGTAGGCTTGTGCAATGCTTAAAGATCCAGGTTCAAGCCCCTGTTGGAGGAGAGTCACATTGGTGAAGCAGTGCTACAGGCATCTCTGTTCTTTCTCTCCAACACTCACACCTCTCTTGATTTCTGTCTCTATATAATAAATAAATAATAGAGCAATAAAAAAACTAGCTAGAAAGGGATAAATGAATGTCAAGGAGAGAAGAGGCACCCAGTTACAAGTCTGACCAAAGAATAGGTATATCTAGTATATATATATATATATAACTGTGAATTACCTGCTAAGTTCTGCTTTATTGTAATCCCCTCTAGGACTCAAACCCTGAAATAGATGGTAAGTTGGCCCTCATGTTAACCCCAGCTTTTGATATTCATGTGCATGCATAGTCCTCATAGATGAGAAAACTATGACTTGCTTTTTAACTAACAGGGTATGTGGAGAAGGGGAATGGACACTGTTTATTCCCAGCAACATAGTGTATAGGGGCAGGGGCGGCAGGAGCTGGAAGGACACAGGGAGGCACTGAGGACAATGCAGAACAGGTCTACCATTATTCTGGTGGGGAACCAGCTCAATCTAGCCCTGGTCAGCTCCCCGGCCTCTTATATCTGCAGCTCTCACCCAGGCAGCTCCCGCAGACTTCAGCTGCAGAGACTTCTCAGCTGCATCAGGTCAGAGTCCCTGCATCTCAGCTGCAGCAGCACCTCTTCAGTATCCTCTTTACAAGGCCCTGTGGTGCAGCATTCTTCTTCTAGCGTTTGCCCTTCTTCCGTAGCCAGTCGACAGCATCAGGTTGAGCCTGATGTAAAGTTTCGAGACCTCCTTTGAATCTGGAGAGGTGGCAGTCGTTGACTATGTGGGTCATAGTCTGTCTGTAGCTGCAGGGGCAGTTCGGGTCATCTCTGGCTCCCCAGCGATGGAACATAGCGGCGCACTGGCCATGGCCTGCATTAGTTGAATACACACTTTAAAGAGCTCAAAGACCTGGGTCTGAGCCCCATGGCCCACCTGTAGGGGAGAAGCTTCACAAACAAGTAAAGTAGGTGTTTCTTTTTCTCTCTCCCTATCACCTTCTCCCCTTTCAATTTCTCTCTGTCCTATCTTATTAAAAAAAAAAAAAAAGGAAAAGGAAAAATGGTAACAGGAGTGGTGGATTTGTTGAGCAGGCACAGAGCCCCTGTAATAACCCTGGTGTCAAAAATAGATAAATAAATAAAGTCATCTAGCCTCCACTAACCCCCCCAAATCTCCTCAGATCTTCTCAGTTTCTCTAGGGTCTTTTAGTTGCCCTTTTACGTATAGAGGGGACAACAAACATTGCAATGGACCAGAAACTACAATCCTAGGGCTACAAGTACGTAGATGTGTAATATCAGATATGGCCCCAGGGCCACAGAATATGTTTACTGCCTGGTCATCTATCCAGGCACCTGCTTTCCCAGACAGGAAAGTCTGATGACTAAAGCCTAATCATGTCAATTTGCCCCACAGGATATAATGAAGGCGATAGGATGTACCTGGTTATGTGTACACAATTATGAACCGAACACTGCAGGATAGTCAGGCAAACAGCCTACTAGGGGTCCAGGCATGTATTACTAAATTTAATTATCTCGTGTAAGGGTGAAACCAAAACCTAGCGCTTTCATGATTAAGTGCAATTGAATCTGAGACACATGGTTCCAGTTTCTCTGCAATTACACAGTTTTAAAAAATTAAATGTGGGGTCTGTGTGTGTGGGGGGGGGGACGTATTTTCTGTTATCCCCAAAATATCTATAGAAAACAAACACAGACAGTGGGGCACACAAAAATATCAGTACTTCGATCAATGAAGTCTGAGGCCTCTCTACAGAATCCAGATGAGCCTTCCCTTTCTTAGTATGGAAGACTGCTTCTTTCTTTCTCATCAGCTAGTGTTCTGTGCTGAAAACTATATGAAACTCTGCCTGCTGGTGCATACTACTAAAGTCTAGTGGGTTAAAAAAAATCTTTATTCATTGATCAGTATAGTCTATGATTGGAGAGTTAATAGGACTCTGGATATGGAATTACTTTGAAACTTCTTCATCCACATATCGAGTTTCTATATTGGAATGGCTGTAATCATTCAGGTAATCATGGCTGGAATCCTTCTGCCACTGAAATGCACTACAATTTTAAAGAGTGAAACAGGGCAGTCTGCTTCTTGTCGGTTAAACCTATTACTGATGTTCACCTTTCTGAATACTTTAAGATTTGGGCCTTATCATATGTAACTTTAAATAAGTAGTAATTTCTTTCAAGTAAATTCTTCAATGATTTGTTGGCTCCTGATATAACTTCTTGACCTGTGATTTGTTGGCTTCTCATGTAACCTCTTCACCTGTTAAAGTTGATCCAACTTAAAGAAAAAAAGCTACTAATACTAAGAAACTGTGAGTGCTTTGGTTTTTTAGCAAAGAAAAGTAGACTGGCTAGCGTATTTTGTTTCCCTGTTTTAAGACATCCATATCCTTAAATGCTTCAATATCTTTTATCATCTAACTTAACATTTTACAACATATTATGTTATTAAAAACTTTGAAATTATGTTTGATGGTGAATACTACTAAATTCTAGTGGGTTAAAGAATCTTTATTCATTTTATCAGTATAGTCGATGATTTGGGAGTTAATAGGACTCTGGAGATGGAATTACTTTGAAATTTCTTCACCCACATATTGAGTTTCTGTGTTGAAATGGCTGTAATCATTCATGATGGATAATTATTTTACTATCCCTTTATGGTGGTTGGCACAGACTTCTTTAAAATATGGTGGTCTCATGATAGTTGTAATTCTTAGTGGCAGCTAATCTCTCTTGCAATAAGAATTCCAAGAAAACCAAATAGAAACTATGAATTCGGTATATCCATGATAAAACTTCTCTCTTCTGCAGTTTGGTGAAAGTCACTATCAGCCTGATTCAGAAGAATATAAGAATAAACTACCTTTTTCTGACATCATGGTATCTTTTTATACGAAGAGAGGGAACCAGTGGTGGCCATATTGGTACATACCTTTATAGGAATCACCTGTTATCTATGTTCCTTGGGTCAAGTCTGAATTGTACATTCAAAAACAAAACAAAACAAAAACACTCTTAGGAATTCTGAAGGACACTATAATATGGAAACACTCTAGTAAATATCTCTAGTGCTTGGATCTCTAATTTTAAAATGACCATGCACTTAAAGAAAAATGTCCAAAACAGGCTATTATAACAATAATATAAACAGGCATTACTGAAGAGAAAATGTAACCATTCTCTATGAAGATAATTGACTTTGGGGGCTATTTACTATATACTTGTGCTGTTTATAGAGGTGAAAGGGCCTCCAGTTATATAATAGTAAACTTTAGATAGTATATGAATGAAGGTATATTTTCCAGGAGACAATATAGGAAAGTAGAGCTTTATAGGGAGCTAACCTGTTCTTGTGTTTCAATATAATACATAATGAAGGTGGAGGGTCAGTCAACTCACAGATCCAAAGTCAGGATAAGTTGGCGTCAAACCTTCCATCCAATGTTTCCAAAAAAAGGACATGAGTCCTGACAGATGACCCAACTTATCCACACCCTACAGCTCGGAGACAGAAAGTCAAGTCACATGTCTCTAGGACTTAAATTGCAATCTCCAAAGGATATGCAAGAAAGGGGCAAAGAATCTAGAGACAGCCTTTGTTTGATTGTATGTCTAACAAAAGGACTTTTCAAAGTTAACCCAACTACCAAATAATGTGATGATAACAGTAATTATCCATTGTCTTCTTGAACCCTAAGAGAGCAGGAACCTCACATTTCCACTATAGAGCCTAAACTTCCCCCAGTCCTGGGACCCTAGAGTACGGCCCACTTTCCCATATGCTTCTCCCAATTCTTATCAAATAATATTGCATCCGCTGATTGCAAACTAATTAAAGCAACGAGTGCCACCCCAGCATGCTTCACTTCAGACTGTTCCAGAGACTTCAGGTGTGGAACGACAACCTTTCAGCTTCATCACTCGGGTGAGACCTTTCCTTTCATAGTATTCTCTAATTCCATCCCAGGTGGTTCACTTCCTAACAAAACAAAGTCCCAAAACCTAGATATACACCACGTTCCAGGAGATAGAGCATATGTTCACATGTATCCATAAACTAGGGCAAATATATACCTGAAAGCAGTAGTACACTAGAGTTTGCAGTGAGTACCCCCCAACATTTCATCTCCACTATTCTAACCTTTGGGTCCATGATTCTTCAACAATTTGTTTGGCTTTGTATGTTAGCTCTCTTTTCAGCCACCAGGTTCCAGATGCCATCAGGATGCCAGCCAGGCTTCCCAGGACTGAAGACCCCACCAATGCGTCCTGGAGCTCCGCTTCCCCAGAGACTAAACCCTACTAGGGAAAGAGAGAGGCAGGCTGGGAGTATGGATTGACCAGTCAAGACCCATGTTCAGCAGGGAAGCAATTACAGAAGCCAGACCTCCCACCTTCTGCAACCCACAACTACCCTGGGTCCATGCTCCCAGAGGGATAGAGAATGGGAAAGCTATTGGGGAAGGGATGGGATATGGAGATTGGGTGGTGGGAATTGTGTGGAGTTGTACCCCCCATCCTATGATTTTTTTAATGTCTCCTTTTTTAAATAAATAAAATAATAATGAAAAAAATCTAGAGACTGCCTTTAGTCAACAGGAAGTATGGGGACTCAACAGGCTCATCCTGGGCCTATCTATCACTAAGTTAAAGTTTGTGCTGCTCTTCCCTCCACTACAAAGGATGATGCACCGTGTTGAGTGCACATACTACAGTGCACAAGGACAAGACTCAAGCTCCTCTGATCCCCACTTGCAGGGGGGAAGCTTCACGAGCGGCGAAGCAGTACTACAGGTATCTGTCTCATTCCTTCTTTCTGTTTCTCTCTACCGTTATCCAATTAATGAAATTAAGACCACAGCCTGCCCATTATTAATCATAAATAAAAATAGAAATAAATGTAAAAATTCAAAGGGCAAGTTTTATAGCCTCTTTCCTCTGTTTTCTAGAAGACATCAGCTAGACTTAATATTTTCATATCAAAGTCCTGGATCTCAGGTCATTGAAAGAGAAATCAACCAATAGTATTTCTATATCCATTAGTAAATAAAGTGGATTAGTCAATAAAAAACAGTCTGGGTGCTTCAATGCAATAAAGCAGCAGTTCTCAACTAGGGCACAGAATGAAACAGCAGTGAGCAAAGCAGTCATAAAATGAAATAACAAAAGAATATGATTTATACCTTCCATTATCTGGGAAAGATCTGGATGGGCCAATTTTTATACTTTGAAGGAAAACAATTTTAAGCCATATAAATTAGAATGTGAAGTGAATTCTAATGACGTACGCTCTTCCCCAAATAACAATACCTGCCAAGCTCAAGCACAGAAGGCAACTCAGTTACTCTAAACAGAGTTTGACTGTAGCTTTTGGAAGTATAATAGATTATGACTTAGGACCATGATTAAAAAAAAATTCTTGAGACTGATATGTGTCTAGATGTTAATATGAATTAATCAGAGCCTAAACTTCTCTCTCTGGTCCATAAGAGTCATTCTTTTTTTTAACTTTAACATTTATCCTTACAATTCCCAAGGGTTTTTCAATTCAACATTACAGGACATTCTGTAAACTAAATCAATATTATTTAATGGAGGTACAAAAGATTAAATGACTTTGTCCCAAGTTCCACAGGAAGCCACTGCCAAGAGGCAGTATTAAAATGTAAAAGGTTAATCTAATGTATCATTTCCTCTCTCTGGGTGCAGGTAACTTTGTTGTTTCTTTGTAAAGACTCCTCAAGAGTTGTAAACTGATAAATGCATTTTGAAGGTAACTTTGCCTTCTCAAAGAATAAAGTAATGAATAATATAAAACTTTTTGGGTAAGCATTATTTCCTCAAAAAGAAAGAAAGAAAGAAAGAAAGAAAGAAAGAAAGAAAGAAAGAAAGAAAAGAAAGAAGGAAAGAAAGAAAGAAAGAAAGAAAGAAAAAAGGTGGAGGAAGAGAGAGAAAGAGTATCATGTTATGACTTAGAATTGGAATACATTCAGGTACAAAGAGATACAGTTGAATACTTCCTAAACTTTGCCAGTGATGAATTAGAATAATCAGTAAGTGGACTGATGATATTATGCTCAGAAAAAGGTGTAGTTATTATCTAAGCTCCTTCAGATCTGAGGATGAAGGGGGAAAGGTGTGGAGAAGTTCTAAAACTGCTTTGTTTATTTGTTTATTTGTTTGTTTATTTACCTCCAGGCTTATTGCAGTAGCTTGCTGCTAGCACTACAAATCCACTGCTCCTGGAGGCCATTTTTTCATTTTTATTAAATAGAACAGAGAGAAATTGAGAGAGCTGAGAGAGATAGAGAGGGAGACAGTCAGAGACACCTGCAGACCTGCTTCCCTGTAGACTCGAACTGGGATCCTTGCACAAGTCCTTGCACTTTATACTATGTGCGCTTAACCTGGTATACCACTGCCCGGCCCCTTAATATAATATATAGTTATATATACATTTATATATAGTTATATATTTGTGATCATAGATTTTCTAGGTTTTTTTTAACATAAGACTAGAGGATCCCTAGCTTATTTCTAAAAAGTAAACATTGCATTGTTCATTCCACTATAAAAATTCTCTTTTTCCATCTTTGCATGTTTTGATTTATAGAAGGACTAATACTCAAAGGACTGCAAAAAAAGTAAAGCATGAAAAAAAGTAAAATAAAAAGATAATACTCCAAGATACTCTCTTAAAATAATAGTAAATAGTAATACACTGCGGTATTTCATAATTCACATTTTAAGGACATCATTTTCATTCCATGTCTTTTCTTGGGCTTTACATATATATTTCCCAAGCTTAGATACCTTGTACTAACATTATTTACATGATATCATGTCATCTACATCTGATACTGTTTTTTATTATGTACTCCATAACTTCAGATACCTGGAGACACAAACACACACACACACACACACACACACACACACACACACACACACACACACACACACACAATAAAGCAGGAAAGAAAAATACTTTTTACAAGATATTTCATTCCCTAGCCCATGATCTCACATAATAAATTCAAAATTAATGATCTGTATTTGTTCTTATCATCATTCATAAGGATACCACCACTACCAAAACTTTAAGATGTTAATGAAAAGATCAGTAAACAGTTTACCTCTACAAAGTATGGCATTTAAAATGAGCTTAATGTTTTAGTGTTTGATTCTTAAGAAAAGGAATTACAGTTAGAATACCACTGGATCTATTTTTAGTATCAAGAAAAGAAAGGTGATTGAAATTATTGGAAAGAAAAGGATATTGTTGGGAAAATGATTAAAAAGCTTTGTAATAGAATTTGTGGGCTTTTTCTTATCTTGGTGAAGAATATGATTTATAATAGAAGAGTTATGTTTTTATTGGAGAAATTTCCTTAATTCAGACATATATTCTGCTCTCTGCCTAGAAACGTCATAATTACTATTGAAAAGACTTCTACAACTAAAAGTTTGTTCTTTGAAGAGGGTAAGAGTAGAAATGAGGGCAAGACCTGAACTAGCTACACAGGTGAAAAAACAAAGTTAATTTTAGGAAAAATTTTTACTTGGGACATTTTTCACTGGAATCTTTGACTGCTGAGTTTAGGGAAGTCTAATTTGTATTAGCTCAAAGTCTTCACTAACATGAGAATTTATTGTTTATTTTCCTTGTGAATTTTAAATTTCTCTGTTCAATAATAGTAATGGCTATTCTGTTACATAAAATATACACTAGAATGTATACATTATTTTATGGAAGAGTAGAGAAGCAATATAGGAAAGAACAAAATGTACCAAAACTAGGAACAGCACTAATGGTACTTTTCTCACAGTTTTGCACACTTTCATTCAAGCATTTTAACAAATTAGATACAAGAAACAACCTGTTCTGGGAAATGAGGACTATGTAGTGCAAGTGTTACAAAACTTGCATTGAGTGCTCAGCAGCTTTCTGCTTAACCTTTGGCTACCTCTGGTATCAGCCTCTTCTTTATCACTGTCTTAATATCACTACTCTTTCCATCACATCATCATCATCTTCACAGTAAATATGAGCTTTGTAGAGAGGTCTTTCCTGAACACATTATCTATACTTCTACTACTTATCTTTTCATAGTTTTATCTCTTCCCCCACTTAAGTTTCTTGATGATATACTTAGATGTTGTTCTAACTATATACTTGCACTGTATTTGACTAGACATGTTCATTTAGTATAATTACATTTCTCAGTGAACCCTAGTTTAATGAACAAATCACTATAGTATTTATATAACTCATAGTTCCTCAATCATATATCATTTATACTTTTAACATATTTTGGAGTGGTGTTTTCTGTGTCAGCTTCTTTTCTATGCATAACAGAAGCAGTACACGTAATAGAGGTAAACCCTGCCCTCACAGAGCTCACATTCTAGTGAAAGAGAATAGTAAGCAAAGCAAAAAAAAAAAAAAGTAAATGACAGAGTATGATGTTTTTTTGTTTGTTTTTATCATCAAAACTAACTTAAGCCTTCTGGTTCTGCTTGCTACCACCAGGCACAACTGAATCAGTATCTATCCACTACATAAAACTCGTTTACTCACAAATATTACTGAATTCTTGTTAAACTTTGTTTGTTTAACCTTTGAGTTATTTGGAAAACATCTACTAGGATTGAAACACAGGAGGGCGATCAGTATTCATTCTTATCATAAGATTATCTAAAATTCTCATTTTAAAATAAAACATTGTAAAAAAATCAAAGATGTAGAAAAGTAAGCCCCATAAATAGGGAAAGAAGGCAGGCAGTAGAAATTGCTTTTGGAAAAGACTAGATTTCAAACTTAACAAAGACTTTAAAGAAATTATTATAAATATGTTCAAAGAACTAAAAGAAACCATGTCTAGGGGCCAAGTGGTGGCATACTTGGTAAAGCACACACATTACAGTCAGCAAGAACCCAGGTTCAAGCCCCTGGTCTCCACCTGCAAGAAGGAAGCTTCACAAGTGGTGAAGCAGTTCTGCAGGTGTCTCTCCTTCTTTTCCCCAACTTTACTCCCCTCTCAACTTTTCTCTGTTTCCATCCAAAATAAATAAATAAATAAATAGTCTTTTTAAAAGAAAGTATGATAAAAGCAGAATAAAATTAAAGACACCATCTCATCAAATACAGAATATCAGTAAAAATACAGAGTTCATTACAAAGTAATGAAAAATTAGGAGTTGCAAAATGCAATCATTAAAATGAAAACTTCACTACATGGGGTTAACAGATTTGAATGAACAGAAAGAATAATAAATTAACTTGAGCAGATCAATAGAGGTTATGCATTCAAAAAATCTGAGAGAAAAAAGAATGAAGAAAAAGGGAAAAAAAACTCAGAACAGTGAGTGGGACATGTGTCACCACAACAATATTTACATAATCAGAGTTGTAGAGGGCAAAGAATAAAGAAGATATGAAAAATATTAGATAAATTAGTGACTAAAAAGTCTTTAGATTTGTTGAAAGCCATGATCTACACATCAAAGATACCCCAATGGGGGAGTGCGGGTGGCAGCAGGGTGGTGCAAAGCACAAGGGCCAGCATAAAGATCCCTATTCCAGCTCCCAAACCCCCACCTGCAGGGGTGTCGCTTCATAGGCAGTAAAGCAGGTCTGCAGGTGTCTATCTTTCTTTCCCCTTCTCTGTCTTCCCCTCCTATCTCCATTTCTCTCTGTCCTATCTAACAAAGATGACATCATCAACAACAATAAAAAACAAAATGCTGGGAAATTGTGCTGAAGCAGTCACATCTGCCATGTTGTCCCCTCAGGCTACTGCTAGTTCCCACGAGAGTTGGGACATTCTCAGAGTGCCTGTTCAGCCATGTTGTGCCCTCAGGGCATTGTCTATATCACCACGATATTTGGAGTGCTTTGGTTACTCCTCCCCCCTCCCATTCTCACAAGAGTTATTATCCTATCCTGGAGTGCTATGGTTACTCCTCCTCCTTCCCATTCTCGCGAAAGCTACTCCTATAAAAGCCCTTCTTCTTCCGCACCTCGTTCTCTTGCCAGCGCTCCACTCCGGTGTTCAGACACAGGAAAGGTTACTGCATGAGGCAGCCATTTTCGCTACCTCCACGTGACCCAACCTGCCTCTCTAGCACCCAACTCTGAGGTGCCAGTGCTAATAAAGATTTGTGTTTCCTCTTCGCTCTGGACCCCCTCTCTCTCTTCTCTGCGGCCTGCGCACAACAACAACAAAACAAGGGCAACAAAAGGGAAAATAAATAAATAAATAAATAAATAAATAAATAATTTTTTTTAAAAAAAGATACCCCAATGGATACGATAAGGCACACTGGTGGTGGGTATTGTATGAGTTGTACCCCTCTTCTCCCACAATCTTGTCCATCATTATTAAATCAATAGTAATAATATTTTAAAAAATAAGTTGAAAAATAAGAAAACACAAAGGAAAAATTGGACTGTGTTTGGTGTATTGCACCAAAGTAAAGGACTCTGGGGTGTGAGGAAGGGTTCAGTTCCTGTAACACGATGTCAGTGGATGTAGAGGGAGTTGAATTGTTATGTGGAAAACTGGAAAATGTTATATGTGTACAAACTACTATATTTTGGTCTTTTGTTACTGTATTATTGTTGATTATAAATCATCAATCCATGCTCCCCTCCAAAAAGATACTCCACCCCAACTATGATGAGAAAAAAGAGAATCACACCTCTAGATAATGTAGTAAAAATGTTGAGGGCCAAAAATAAGGAGAAATTTTAAGAATGTTAGAGAAAATTCCATTACACAAAAGAAATTCCAGTAATATTAACAACTGACTTCTTATCAGAATTAATGGAAAGCAGAAGGCAATGGGATGGCATATTTAAATGTTCAAAGTAAAAACAAAACAAACAAACAAAAAGACACGTAGTGAAAGGAGAATCTTAAAGGCAACTAAAGTAGCTTTCAAAGATGACAGCAAAACATAAACATTCCCAGACAAACAAAATCTGGAAGGTTTTACAGCTAGCAGAACCACCATTTGAGATACACTAAAATTCTTCAGGCTGAAACCAAGTGAGGTGACAGTAAATTACATAAACAAGAGAAAGAAGCACTAGAAAAATCACTAAACAACTAACTATAAAAGATAGCCTAGCTGCATATATTCTCATTTTAAGCAGTGTTGTGAGAATGAACTCAAAGTCACATGAATGCATGTCAATGACCTTCTTTGTCTAAAGATTTTTCAATTTTTATTTTTTTATTTTTGAGAGAGATTGAAAGACAAGAGCATCAGCTTTACAGCTTCACTATTTCTGGAGCTCGCCCTGGTACTTTCCATATTATTTTCACAGCCCAGGTTCAATTAATATGGGTACTACCCCATAGTATTTCCAGTTGCTAGGACTTAAACCTAGAGTTATATGCTTACTTTACCAAATGAATTATCTCCTGGATCTTTTAATTGATTTGTAAAAGCAATTGATCAATATGTTTTTACAAATAATACTCTCTAGGGGACCTGGTGGTACTGTACTGGGTTAAACACATATAATACGAAATGCAAGGACTGACCTGCATAAGCATCCCAGTTCAAGCCCCAGCTCCCCACCAACAGAGAAAGTGGGGGTTGCTTCAAAAGCAGGTCTTCAGATGTCATTGTTTCTCTATCTTCCCCTTTCCTCCCCTCTCAATTTATCTCTGCCCTGTAAAAAAAAAAAATTGAATAAATGGCCGTAGTAGCAGTGGATTCCTAGTATAGGCACTGAACCCCAGCGATAACCTTGGAGAAAAAAAAAACAAAAAAACTCTATATTTTGTAGATGTGTATTAATATAATTATAGTAGATGATATGTTTTTGTTGGTATGCTTCTAATTCTGCTTTTAAAAACTCCTTCTATTTCATTTAGTTTAATCCCCCCTGCATTCTATTTACATAACACTGTATTCTATTTACATAACCTCTGTTAACAAGCACCACCCTCCCTCCAGGGCATTGGTGGTTCAGTGGTAGAATTCTTTCCTGCTCCGCCCCCTCTCCTTGTCATACCCTGATTTTCACCAGTCACTTTTCTCTCCACCCTCTCTGCATCGTCACATCCTGTTCCCACCCTACTGGGCTAGTATATTTATAAGGACAAGATTGTTTGTAGTTTTTAGTTTAGCTTAGCTTGGCAGCTGTGTTCCTCAGCACTATAACAGGCGACTTCCTAATACCATAATATGAAGTGAGCTTGGTTTCTGCCTTTCTTATTGAATTAATAAAATGAGGAGTAAATTATATATATATGTATTCCATGGTTAACGTGTGGGCAAGTATCCTTGCATGCAAGCACCCATGTGTGATTTAATGTTTGGTCTTGGCATTGATAATCCCTTGTTATATCTCACATAGTTCACTGATAAAAATTAATTATAGTGTCAGAATTAATTAAAAAATTGATTGTTGCTGTATTGATTCTTTAGTAACAAACTATAGAAATGATGCCTGAAAGTACTTAAAAGTATTGATTCTTAAGAAAAGTAGGATCCAACTGTTAAAAGTGATTACAAAATGTAAATGATTATTTTTAACCTCTAATTTTGTTTATGCATCATTAAAGAAATTTTAATGAGGCACCAAATATGGCTTATGATAAAAGAATAGCACAAATATGTATATACTTTGATAATCAAGGATACTTCGTTTATTAAAAACAGCCAATATTAAGTTGAAAGACCTCCTTTCTTTTCAAATTCTAATTCAGTTGCACTGCAAAATTCAAGTATTATGTGAATAAGATGACCACTGGAAATATCACTATATTAAAATTTAATTAATAGCTTACTTAAAAAAATATTACAACAAATCACCATTGAATTTTGACAATGAGCATTTTCTCATTTGTTATGAAATTGGTCATTTACTTGTTCTTGTTTTGTTCTTTAACTTAAAAATGAAGTAGCAGTCTGATTACATTTATTTATTTTTGTTTGAATTCAGATATACATTTTTTTTCATTCACAGCTTTTGCAAGATTCTCTGATTAATATCTATTTACTAAAGCTTTTAAGTATGAACATTTATAGGTCAATTCCATTAGAGCAATAATCAGATTCTTTGCCAACATCAGAACACAATAAGTGATTGTAAATCAGCCTTTTGAGCAAGTATAAATATAAGAGAAAGTGTCTATTGTTGGAAAAAAATATTTACATTTGTTTATAGGCTTCTCTCCCAGCAAGAGGGAAAAAAAAATAAATCAAAGACTGCATTAAGTTCCTTTAGGGTTTTGGAACATAACTTAAGACACTGACTTGGCTTTACAACAATTTGGGACAGAATGAAAATATTTGGATTAATAATTCTCCCTGGAGTAAGGTGGATAATAAAACCAAAAATACATTTATAATAAGTAAATACCCTATCTTGCTTACTCTATAATAATTACATATGCTTTTGTCTCATTTAATTCTTATAATTACATTGTGAGTGTTCCATTATTGTTTGAGTTTTTCAGATGAAGAAAATAGAACTTGAGAATCTAAGTAACATATATATGGTCATAATAGTATACTCTCACCCAGGAATACACATAAGAATTATAAAATTATGTACACTTTTCATTTGTACATTGAATGCCATTTTTATTAAATAACTTTGTTCTATGCATGGTTGATAAACTGTACAAGACCAGAGAATCCTAAAAAAAATTGAGGTCATATAACCCAGTCCCAAATCAGTGTTGATTTTTTTTAATACTGAATGTGTATATAATTGACTGACATTTTAGTTATAGTTATTTGCTAAAATTAGACAAGGATATAGTTTTGTCTTAAAAGAATGAAGCAGACAGTACAATTCATTCAGATTTTACCTTTGGATACATTTCTTTGTCATAATATGAGTGAACTACAGCATGTGATAGGACCTGTAAATGTAATTATAATATCACATTAAACATCTATTATAGTTCTGAACCGTAAATGGTATTAAACTATGTAAGATATTTCTGTTTTCAGTAGAATCTAATGTGAAGATACTATGCACACAACCAACACAAGCATCATCATTACCTAAACTGTACTTGAAAGTAATTCATTATTTGTGAATATTGTAGCTGATTCATTCCACTCAGGTGACCAGCTAGGAGACAGAAAGCAAATAAACAATAAACAGAGGACTGCAGGGGCTTCCAGGAAGCATTGTCCTGATTCCAAAGCAAGCTACGTTTTATTTTGTTCTTGTTGCTGTTGTTTTGTTTTTGTTTATTGTTTATTTGTTTTTGTCTTTCTAGATATTGTGTCAGGATAGATAAACTAGAATTGTTGCATCTACATACCTACTTGTCCAGAGATTGAATCAAACCTGAGAATGATGGAGAAGAAATGAATTGGATCACTAATGACGTCAATCTTGGTATCCAGAATTTTATTATTTGTAGCAAAAACTTTTTTTACCTGATACTATGAACATTTTAATTAACTAACTAATTAATTAATTTTAATTTATTTATTAAAAGGAACATTAACAAAACCATAGGATAAGAGGGGTACAACTCCACACAATTCTCACTACCAGATCTCTGTATCCCATCCCCTCCCCTGATACCTTTCCTATTCTTTAACCCTCTGGGAGTATGGACCCAGGGTCATTATAGTTATGCAGAAGGTGGAAGGTCTGGCTTCTGTAATTGCTTCCCTGCTGAACATGGGCATTGACTGGTCGATCTATACTCCTAGTCTGCCTCTCTCTTTCCCTAGTAGGGTGGGGCTCCCGGGAAACAGAGCTCCAGGACATATTGGTGGGGTTGTCTGTCAAGGGAAGTCTGGTCAGCATCATGCTAGCATTTGGAACCTGGTGGTTGAAAAGAGAGTTATCATACAAAGCCAAACAAATTGTTGACCAATCATGGACCTAAAGGCTGGAATAGTGCACATGAAGAGTTGGGGGGGTACTCCATTTTATAGATAGCTAGTAGGCATATATTAGTTATATTCCAAAGGGCCTCTGGCTAAACTAGTTTTTTTTTGTTTGTTTGTTTTGCTTGAGCCTGAAATCTGATATGCAGGTGGATCCAAGTTATTATCTGGGGACTATGAACACTTTTAAACACTTTTGAACACTAATGACACACAGACACCAGAATTATATGTAAATTTACACCAGTATACAAAAGGGAAAACTTGGAGGATTGAAGACAAAGGTGTCAGAAGTGTGCAATGGAGAACAAGACCTACTTTAGGTTTACAAAAGGACAACTCCAGTGCCAGAATCTGGGTATCAGATGAGCTAACACAGAAACAAAGACTCAAACAAACACAAATACAGTCAGAATTTGAAGGTGCCAGGTACTTCTTGTTTGCATCTCAAAGGATGACTTCAAGCTATAACAAAGCCCACACAAAGGGATAGAATGATAACAAAATCTTGAAGACTACACAGAGAAGCTGTTGAAACAGAAAAGATCTGGTATGCTCAGTCTTCCCCTATGAAAAATAAAAGCCATTGTCCATATACTAGATTAGTAGATAAGTTTTAAAAAAAAGTTAATAATTAACATGGGGCTAGAGTGGTAGCATAATGGTTATGCAAAAAGTCTTTCAAGTCTGAGGTACCATAGATTCCAGGTTCAATCCCCAGCATGAGCAGTGCTCTGGTAAAGAAAAAAAGAAAGGAAGAAAGAAAGAAAAAAAAAGAAAGATAGAAAGAAAGGAAACAAACCTATCCTTGGCATGCACTGTCTTTTAAAGAACTGTAACTCCCCCTTCCCATTGGTTTTAGAATAAGCGTGCAACACCAGGCAGATTCAAACACACATTAAATCTAAAGGATATATTATCAGTTCTTACTTTAACACTTTTCTCCAAAATTTGAACTGGAGGAAATAATCTACTATTCCATATATCTGTGAAGAACAGAAAAAAAAATTCACAAATCAAGAAGTTGAGCCTTAAAATCAGACTATATCCCTGGCTCTAATCCCAGTAGTGACATTTTTCTAGCTATGAGATCTTTGAAATGTCATTGAACCCCATGAGTCTGATTTTTTTTTCCCCAAGGAAAATGACAATAATAATGTCTCCCTCTGAGTTTTATTTAATAAGACCTTTAGATGTGTGGAATTGCTTATCAGACAGCCATAATATAGCAGAGACCAAACAGTTCTAGTTGTTTTTTTTTTTTTTTTCCTAAAAGGAACTTAGACCAGGGAGGGGAACATCATCAAGGGAGTGAGAGAATCCTGTTGGCTAATAAAATGTGTTCTTCATTAGAGAAGAGTCATGTTCAAAGTACAGTACTGATACATCAATGAGTTCATCTCTGTAAAGACTATTTATCAAATGATACCATTAAAAAAGTGGGATTTTTTGCTTAGATGAGAATTCCAAGATATATATTAAACCATAACACTAATTTTAGCTAGAATATATTTAATTGCAAAAATAAGTGCTTAGACCTCATTTTTGAATTTTTAGAATTAAGGCAGAGAGATGCTATTTAAATGTCAGTGTTTGTTTAAAGCCCTGCAAGTGCCTCTTATTTTTAAATTCTAGCAGATGACAGTTCTACCTCTGGGGGATGACCATAAGAGTGTGTTTGGCAAACTGAATCTTTTAAATACATAGGCTGTGTATTTGATATGCGGACTCTCTCAAAAGCCTAGACCAAGTAGATTAGAAGCATCCAATAGCATAGCTATATACAAGATACTGGATACTGTACAGAAAACCATAACAAAAGGACTTTTCGAAGTTAACCCAATTAACAAATAATGTGATGATAACATTAACTATCGATTGTCTTTTTGAACCCTAAGACAGCAGGAACCTCACATCTCCACTATAGAGCCCCTACTTCCCCCAGTCTTGGAACCCTTGGATAGGGCCCATTTTCCCGTATGCCTCTCCCAATCCATACCAAATAATATTGCATCTGCCGATCACAACCTAACCAATGCAACGATTGCCACCTCAACATGCTTCACCTCAGACTGTGTCCAGAGACTTCACGTGTGGAATGACAACCCTTCAGCTTCATTACTCAGGTGAAACCTTTCCTTTTATAGTACACTCTAATTTCATCTCAGGTGGTTCACTTTCTAACAAAGTCCCAAAACCTAGATATACACCAGTTTCTGTGAGAGAGAGCTTATGTTCACACATATCCATAAACTACTGCAAAATATATATCTGAGGAAGATGGCGGACTGAGAAGCTGCTAGCAGCGTGTGCTCGGATCACATCTGGAAACGGTAGGATTTTCTGCCTTTAGCAGGCCAGTCAATAATTATAGTCACCAAAGAGGTGACTATAATTTAATTTGGATTAAGAATTAGAATAAAGGTGGCACGGACTAGCGGGTGGGCTGCTCCAGACTTCCCAGGCGGCGCCGGGCAAGACGGGTGCTCCGGGCATTGTCCTCCGCCCTGGAAGGCGGCTCCTCCGCCAGTTGCAGAGCGCTGCTGGGCAGCCGGCAGAGGACCCAGAGGGAGAACTATAGCTCAGGGGCTTTCTCTTGGGAGTCTCCAGGGACCACCGTGACCCTGAGGGCGGATCCAAAGACTTCTTAAGTATAGCACTCATTGGATTAAAGGACTTGGAGCTAGTTTTCATTTTCGAGAAATCCTTTAAAAAAGTCTGGAGGGGGGGGTTTCCCGGAAGATGGTGAACTGAGAAACTGCTAGCCTCTGAGCTCCGAACACATTCCCTGGAAAAAATAGGATTTTCTGCCTTTAGCAGGCCAGCCAATAAGGTGTCATAGCGGTGACAAGGAGATGACTATAACTTAATTTGGGTTAAGAATTAGAGTAGGGGAAAAAAATTCTTTTTTCTTCCTTTTAATTTTCAAGTATACCTCCTCCCCCCACCCAAGCATAAGCAGTCCCTGGGGACCAGCTCCTAGCAGGATACCCCACACCTCCAAGCAGGGTGCTTTTTTGAATTCACTGATACACATTTGGGAAATTCCTTGCACTGCTCTTTAATTACAACTCTTTTTCTTATCTTCTCCCTTTTCTCTCTCTTCTCTCTCTCTCTCTCTCTCTCTCTCTCTCTCTTTTTAATCTTGTCATACACTTCTTCCTTCTTCTTTGCCTTTCTGAATTTGTGAATTACTTTGGGGAAGAAATCTGACTCAGAGCGGACTCTCTATGTGTGTATCTCTGCTCTCGTTCCCTTTCCCCACTTGTTACCCCTAGAATATACGGTGGATAGTAGATTTGCATAACTGTCTATTCTTGCTATCCTCTCTTTCTTCTCTGAGATTTGGTTACTATTTTTTCACGGACTGGAGAAATTGTTTGGCTAACTGGTAACGATTAAACTAATTCAATACTTACTTCAGTTGCTACTGTAATTCCGGAGGTTGGTGAGTGCAATTGTCATAAAGGTATTTAGTACAGTGTTACTTGTACTCAAGACACAACAACTGAGGAACAACAGAGCATAAAAAAAAAGGAGAAAGAAACACATAAATAAAAAAATGGGTAGATCAAAAACAAATAAAACTGCTACTCCAATGAATGAAGACAAGAGCCCAGAAGAAACTATAAATCAGCCAGAAGTAACCATAGATAAGAAAAGTATGCACGCAATAATAAACTTATTAATCATAGAAATGAAAACAACATTGGAGGAAAGGAATGGCAGTATTAGGGAAACAACAGTTGAGACCCCCAAGGAAAATACTGATTATCTTGAGGCAATTAGAGAACTGAAAGCTGAAATAGCTGTAATGAAGAAAGAAGCTGAGGCAAGGGAAAGCAGACTAACAGAATCAGAAAACAGAATTAGTCAGACAGAGGATGGGTTAGAGAAAACAAAGAAAGAGGTGAAAGAGCTTAAAAAGAGATTGAGAGACACTGAAAACAACAACAGAGACATATGGGGTGATCTCAAAAGAAGTAACATTCGTATAATTGGCCTGCCAGAGGAAGAAAGAGAGGAAGGGGAAGCAAACATTCTAGAGGAAATAATAGAAGAAAACTTCCCAGACCTGAATAACAGAAAGGATATCAAGGTTCAAGAGGCCCAGAGAGTACCAAACAGAATCAACCCAGACCTGAAGACACCAAGACACATCATAGTCACAATGAGAAGAAGTAAGGATAAAGAAAGGATCCTAAAGGCTGCAAGAAAGAAACAAAAAGTCACATACAAGGGAAAACCCATAAGATTATCTGAAGACTTCTCCACTCAAACTCTAAAAGCCAGAAGGAAGTGGCAAGATATCTATCGAGCCCTGAAGGAAAAAGGGTTTCAACCAAGGATAATATATCCTGCTAGACTTTCTTTCAAACTAGATGGAAGGATCAAAACCTTCTTAGACAAACAACAGTTAAAGGAGGCAACCATCACCAAGCTGGCCCTGAAAGAGGTACTAAAAGACCTCTTATAAACAAGAACATCACTATAATACTTGCAATATATCAGAGCAAACAATTTTTTTAGAACAATGGCACTACAATACATTAAATCCATAATATCAATAAATGTCAATGGCTTAAACTCACCCATCAAAAGGCACAGGGTGGGGGGATGGATCAGAAAACAAAACCCAACCATATGCTACTTGCAAGAATCCCATCTGTCACAACAAGATAAACACAGACTTAAAGTGAAAGGATGGAAAACTATCATACAGGCTAACAGACCACAACAAAGGGCAGGAACAACCATTCTCATCTCAGACACGATAGATTTTAAATTAAATAAAGTAATAAAAGATTGGCAAGGACATTACATAATGATTAGAGGATCAATCAGCCAAGAAGATTTAACAATTATTAACATCTATGCACCCAACGAGGGACCATCTGAATACATTAAGCATCTACTGAAAGAATTTCAAAAATACATCAATAGTAATACAATAATAGTGGGATACTTCAATACCCCACTCTCACACTTCTTCTTCTAGCGTTTGCCCTTCTTCTATAGCCAGTCAACAGCGTCAGGTTGAGCCCGATGTCTGCTTGTTGCTGGCTTTGAAAGTGACTGGGATCCATGTGGATTCAGTCAGCTAGGAAGGATTGTCAGTTTCCCCAGTGAATGGGTACTCATGGGATGCACCACGGGAAGGTCGATCCAATGCATCCCTTAGACAGATCAACAAAGAAGAGAACCAACAAAGATACAAGAGAATTGAATGAAGAGATTGACAGACTAGACCTCTTGGACATTTTCAGAGTCCTTCACCCCAAAAAACTGGAATACACCTTCTTTTCAAATCCACATAACACATACTCAAGGATAGACCACATGGTAGGCCACAAAGACAGCATCAATAAATTCAAGAGCATTGAAATCATCCCAAGTATCTTCTCAGACCACAGTGGAGTAAAGCTAACATTTAACAACAAATGGAAAATTATTAAAAGACACAGAATTTGGAAACTAAACAACATGCTCCTTAAGAACCACTGGTTCAGAGACTCACTCAAACAGGAAATTCAAATGTTCCTGGAAACTAATGAAAATGAAGACACAACCTATCAAAATATTTGGGACACAGCTAAAGCAGTACTGAGAGGGAAACTTATAGCCATACAATCACATATTAAACACCAAGAAGAAACTCAAATGAACGACCTTACTGCACACCTCAAGGACTTAGAGGAAGAGGAACAAAGAAACCCTAAATCAACCAGAAGGACACAAATCACTAAAGTTCGAGCAGAAATAAACAACATCTAAAATAAAAGAACCATACAAAAGATCAATGAAGCCAAATGTTGGTTCTTTGAAAGATTAAACAAAATTGACAAACCACTAGCCAGTCTCACCAAACAAAAAAGAGAGAAGACTCAAATTAATAGAATTGTAAACGATGCAGGAGATATCACAACTGACACCACAGAAATCCAGAGAATCATGCGAAACTTCTATAAAGAACTATATGCCACCAAGCTAGAGAATCTGGAAGAAATGGAACAATTCCTAGAAACCTATGCACTTCCAAAACTGAACCAAGAAGAACTACAAAATCTAAATGCACCAATCACAGACAATGAAATTGAAACCGTTATTAAGAATCTCCCCAACAACAAAAGTCCTGGACCAGATGGCTTCACAAACGAATTCTACAAAACTTTCAGGAAACAGTTAATACCCATACTTCTTAAGCTATTCCATAAGATTGAAGAAACAGGAATATTCCCTTCCACCTTCTATGAAGCCAACATCACGCTGATACCAAAAGCTAATAGAGACAGAACAAAACAGGAAAACTACAGACCAATATCTCTGATGAACATAGATGCCAAAATATTAAACAAGATCTTGGCCAACCGGATACAGCAACACATCAAAAAGATTGTTCATCATGACCAAGTGGGATTCATCCCAGGAATTCAAGTCTGCTTCAACATCTGTAAATCAATCAATGTCATTCACCACATCAATAAAAGCAAAGCCAAAAACCACATGATTATCTCAATAGATGCAGAGAAAGCCTCTGACAAAATCCAACACCCATTCATGCTCAAAACTCTACAAAAAATGGGAATAGATGGGAAATTCCTCAAGATAGTGGAGTCTATATATAGCAAACCTACAGCCAACATCATACTCAATGGACAGAAGCTGAAAGCATTCCCCCTCAGATCGGGGACTAGACAGGGCTGTCCACTGTCACCGTTACTCTTCAACATAGTATTGGAAGTTCTTGCCATAGCAATCAGGCAAGAGAAAGAAATCAAAGGGATACAGATTGGAAGGGAAGAAGTCAAGCTCTCACTATGTGCAGATGATAGGATAGTATACAGTAGAAAGACCTAAAGAATCCAGTAGAAAATTACTGGAAGTTATTAGGCTATATAGCAAGGTATCAGGCTACAAAGTCAATGTACAAAAATCAGTGGCATTTCTTTATGCAAACACTAAATCTGAAGAAGAAGACATCCAGAAATCACTCTGCTTTACTTTTTCAGCAAAATCAATCAAATACCTAGGAATAAAGTTGACCAAAGAAGTGAAAGACTTGTATGCTGGAAACTATGAGTCGCTACTCAAGGAAATAGAAACTGATACCAAGAAATGGAAAGATATCCCATGCTTATGGATTGGAAGAATAAATATCATCAAAATGAATATTCTCCCCAGAGCCATATACAAATTTAATGCAATACCCATCAAAGTTCCACCAAGCTTCTTTAAGAGAATAGAACAAATACTACAATCATTTATCTGGAACCTGAAAACACCTAGAAGTACCAAAACCATCTTAAGGAAAAGAAACAGAAATGGAGGCATCACACTCCCAGACCTTAAACTATATTATAAAGCCATCATCATCAAAACAGCATGGTACTGGAACAAAAATAGGCACATAGACCAGTGGACCAGAATTGAAAGCCCAGAAGTAAATCCCAACACCTATGGGTATCTAATCTTTGATAAGGGGGCCCAAAGGATTAAATGGAAAAAGGAGGCTCTCTTCAATAAATGGTGCTGGGAAAACTGGGTTGAAACATGCAGAAGAATGAAATTGAACCACTTTATCTCACCAGAAACAAAAATCAACTCCAAATGGATCAAAGACCTAGATGTCAGACCAGAAACAATCAAATACTTAGAGGAAAACATTGGTAAAACACTTTCCCACTTACACCTCAAGGACATCTTTGATGAATCAGACCCAATTGCAAGGAAGACTAAAGCAGAAACAAACCAATGGGACTACATCAAATTGAAAAGCTTCTGCACATCCAAAGAAACTATTAAACAAACAGAGAGACCCCTCACAGAATGGGAGAAGATCTTCACATGCCAGACACCAAAATATATAAAGAGCTCAGCAAACTTAGCACCAAAAAAGCAAATGACCCCATCCAAAAATGGGCAGAGGATATGAACAAAACATTCACCTCAGAGGAGATCTAAAAGGTTAACAAACATATGAAAAACTTCTCTAGGTCACTGATTGTCAGAGAAATGCAAATTATGACAACACTAAGATACCACCTCACTCCTGTAAGAATGGCATACATCAAAAAGGACAGCAGCAACAAATGCTGGAGAGGTTGTGGGGACAGAGGAACCCTTTTACATTGCTGGTGGGAATGTAAATTGGTACAGCCTCTGTGGAGAGCAGTCTGGAAATCTCTCACAAGGCTAGACATGGACCTTCCATATGATCCAGTAATTGCTCTCCTGGGGTTATACCCCAAGGACTCCATAACACCCAACCAAAAAGAGGTGTGTACTCCTATGTTCCTAGCAGCACAATTCATAATAGCTAAAACCTGGAAGCAACCCAGGTGCCCAACAACAGATGAGTGGTTGAGAAAGCTGTGGTATATATACACAATGGAATACTATGCAGCTATCAAAAAAATGAACCCACCTTTGCTGACCCATCTTGGACAGAGCTAGAAGGAATTATGTTAAGTGAACTAAGTCAGAAAGATAAAGGTGAGTATGGGATGATCCCACTCATCAACAGAAGTTGATTAAGAAGATCTGAAAGGGAAACTAAAAGCAGGACCTGATCAAATTGTAAGTAGGGCACCAAAGTAAAAACCCAATGGTGAGGGGTAGACATGCAGCTTCCCGGGCCAGTGGGGTGTGGGAGTGGGCAGGAGGGATGGGTCACAGTCCTTTGGTGGTGGGAATGGTGTTTATGTACACTCCTAGCAGAATGTAGACATATAAATCAGTAGTTAATTAATATGAGAGGGGGAAAATCAATTGTATGTCTCAAAGTTTCTCAAAACACAAACTGAATCCTTTTAATATATAGGCTGTGTATTTGATATGCAGACTCTCTCAAAAGCCTAGACCAAGTAGATTAGAAGCATCTAATAGCACAGCTATATACAAGATACTGGATACTGTACAGTAAACCACAACAAAAGGACTTTTCAAAGTTAACCCAATTAACAAATAATGTGATGATAACATTAATTATCCATTGTCTTTTTGAACCCTAAGACAGCAGGAACCTCATATCTCCACTATAGAGCCCCTACTTCCCCCAGTCCTGGAACCCTTGGATAGGGCCCACTTTCCCGTATGCATCTCCCAATCCAAACCAAATAATATTGCATCTGCCGATCATAACGTAACCAACGCAACGATTGCCACCTCAACATGCTTCACCTCAGACTGTGTCCAGAGACTTCACGTGTGGAATGACAACCCTTCAGCTTCATTACTCGGGTGAGACCTTTCCTTTTATAGTACACTCTAATTTCATCTCAGGTAGTTCACTTTCTAACAAAGTCCCATAACCTAGATAAACACCAGTTTCTGTGAGAGAGAGCTTATGTTCACACGTATCCATAAACTACTGCAAAATATATACCTGAAAGCAGTAGTACACTAGAGTTTGCAGTGAGTACCTCCCTAACACTTCCTCTCCACTATTCCAAGCTTGGGATCCATGATTGCTCAACAATTTGTTTGGCTTTGTATGTTAACTCTCTTTTCAATCACCAGGTTCCAGATGCCACCAGGATGCTGGCCAGGCTTCCCTGGATTGAAGACCCCACCAAAGTGTCCTGGAGCTCAGCTTCCCCAGAGACACACCTTACTAGGGAAAGAGAGAGGCAGACTGGGAGTATGGACTGACCAGTCAATGCCCATGTTCAGCAGGGAAGCAATTACAGAAGCCAGACCTTCTACCTTCTGCAACCCTCAATGACCCTGGGTCCATGCTCCCAGAGGGATAGAGAATGGGAAAGCTATCAGGGGAGGGGGTGGGTTATGGAGATTGGGTGGTGGGAATTGTGTGGAGTTGTACACCTCCTACCTCATGTTTTTGTTCATTAATCCTTTCTTAAATAAAAATTTAAATATATATATTTATATATACCTGAAAGCAGAAGTACACTAGCGTTTGCAGTGAGTACCTCCCTAACACTTCCTCTCCACTATTCCAAGCTTTGGATCCATGATTGCTCAACAATTTGTTTGGCTTCGTATGTTAACTCTCTTTTCAATCACCAGGTTCCAGATGCCACCAGGATGCTGGCCAGGCTTCCCTGGATTGAAGACCCCACCAATGTGTCCTGGAGCTCAGCTTCCCCAGAGACACACCCTACTAGGGAAAGAGAGAGGCAGACTGGGAGTATGGACCGACCAGTCAACGCCCATGTTCAGCGGGCAAGCAATTACAGAAGCCAGACCTTCTACCTTCTGCAACCCTCAATGACCCTGGGTCCATGCTTCCAGAGGGATAGAGAATGGGAAAGCTATCAGGGGAGGGGGTGGGTTATGGAGATTGGGTGGTGGGAATTGTGTGGAGTTGTACCCCTCCTACTCTATGGTTTTGTTAATTAATCCTTTCTTAAATAAAAAAAATTTAAAAAAGAGAATAAAAAAATTAAATTAAAAAAAAGAATAGGAAAGCTATCAGGGGAAAGGATGGGTTACAGAGTTCTGGTGGTGGGAATTTTGTGGAGTTGTACCCCTCTTATCCTATGGTTTCATCAATGTATCTTTTTTATAAATAAAAAATGTGGGTTTTTTTTAGTAAAAAAAAGAGTGTGTTTGGGTATTTATCAACACAAATAAACAAACAAAATAAGTGTCTGACAGAAAACTGTATTTACAGAAGTGATGACAAGATGCTAGTCTTCTGTAAGGGCTTTTAAGAAGAAACCTAGAGTGGGGGTGTGGATCAACATGCTAACGCCCTGTCCAGCAGAGAAGCAATTACCAAAGCCAGAACTCCCACATACTCCATTCCCAAAAAAGAATTTTGGTCCATACTCCCAGAGGGGTACAAATGATAGGAAATGATGATCAAATGACTCTGAACTCCAGTTCCATCAGGATTCAGAAAAAGAAGAGGTTAATGGAAGGACATTCCAAAATAGTAATAGGTGACTTAGAAAGGAAGAGAAGGCAACACCATAAAACAAAAGCAAACAAAAATGGGCAAATGTACACAAATATAGACAGATAATTATAGAAATAATAGTCAACCCATCCCTGCAACTTTAGGAAAACTACTGTAGCTTCCAGTGGAGGGATACAGAGCTCTGGTTGTGGGAATGGTGCAGAATTATACCACTGTTATCACACACACACACACACACACACAATTTTTTGGCCTCTAGGGTCATCATTGGGGCTCAGTGCCTGCACTATGATTCTACTGCTCCTGCAGCCATTTGTTTGATTTTATTGGATAGGATAGAGAGAAAATGAGAGGGGAGGGGGAGATAGAAAGCAAGAAATAAAGATAGACACCTGCAGACCTGCCCCTTGCAGGTGGGGAGCCAGGGACTGGAACTGGGATCCTTGTGAGGGTCATTAACTCTTCATACTATGCGTGCCTAACTTGGTATGCCACCTCCTGTCCCCCATTTGTTACCTTATAATTCTGTAAAATAATATTAATTCACTAATAAAAAAAATTTAAAAAGAAGTCTAGACTCAGGAGGGGAATGGAGGAGCAATCAGAAGGAGAGTATGTCCGAGGTGGAGCGGCTTCCACGAGAGCTCTGTGTGGATGAAGGGGGCTTTATTCATATGGCTCTTTACCACAATTTTGAGGGCTGTGAGATGAGAGAAACATATTCTATATCTGGTCCAAACCTGGTTTGTTTTCTAGACAAGTAAGCACATAATATATTCCAAGTAGTTAGATCTCGTCTTTGAATCTCTCTTACCAACCTTAAATGTAATAAGAACTAGATGACTTCAATTTATTGTTTTCCCTAGTGAGTGTCACAGTCCTGATACTTTTATTGTTTTTGTTGCTAACCAATGAGATTCATAGATTTTGAAAGTTAGGTGAAGAGGTTACTAAATACCTCAGTGGTATTTCTTTTTTTCAATACTTTTAAAACCTGCCTCACCTTGTTTTTCTTTCTTCTGTTAGGAGTATAGATTTGACAGAAACCTAGATGACAGATAATATGAACAATGATTCCACAAGGAGACCAAATAGCAGATACCTACCCGATAGAAGACTGCTTGCCTGTGGCCCTACAAAGTAAAGTAATCATTCCCTTTATCCATGGGAACCACAAAGACTGAGTCAGGCTTGACAAACATGACTTGACCAACCACAGAAAGTGGGGTGTGGGATTTAGAAAATGTTTATAAACCTGGAAGCCTCCATCTGGAGTATGGGCAAAGGGGTATATTTACTCCTAATAATCTTGACATTTATCCTGCTCTAGCAACTTCTCTCAACATGCTGACCATTCCTGTTCTCTGGAGAATTCCAGTTCTGGGTGTCTTTCCCCTAGCTGAGAACTTGGAAGACCTAAAAAGACCTAAAGACAGCCTTCTAAAATTGTGTCAGTTTCTATCCCACAAGAGCAGTATTCCCTGAGAACAGAGTTCTAATATCATTCACATTTATATTCTCAGCACCTACCTAGTGGCAACTTCTTAATACTTTTGATAAATAAATAAATGCTGATTTTTTCTTTACAACAATAGCAAAAACAAAGGAAGGCAGGGGTGACTGGGAGAGGAGCTGATGTAACTTGCATACCCATATACAACTGAATGTATCTTCAATGAATATTTACTACCAGTAAATATTAGCCAATGTTTGGGGCACAGTGAATACTAAGATTATAATAACATTTAAAATTACATAACAATTTTGTTTTAGAGAAACTAAATAATTTACCTTATTTGTACATCTAATTCCAGTTAACGTATTTCTATAACATTTAAATGGATTTTCCTATTCTAACTTGTGAAATATTAATTTCTATATACTATAGAGTTTTATGAATTACAAATTTCATATCATAAATTACTAGATAATTTGTAGTTTGGTGGTTAACTGCCCCTGTATTAAGCTTTGTTCTTTTTTATGAATAATGAAATCTTTATTTTTTTTTTTAGTGATTTAATATTGATTTACAAAACTTGACTCATTTTCCACACTGTAAAACAAGTCACCAACTCCTTTGGTTTATAATGCATTGTTGCCATCTAGTGGAGGAATATATTTCATTAAATTGAAGGCAGCCCATTCCTCCAGATAGCTACTAAAATATTATTTGTATAACAAAGTACCAAATTTAAATCTTATAGAATACTTAATTATAGTAAAAGCTAATAAAATTAATACCTTTAAAAATTAACCATTCTAATAAACTTTTACCAAATACAGATATTATTGTTTGACATGTTTCCTGTTTGCATTACTGTATTCATTGTATATTTGTGGTTTCTGTATTTATTTTATAGTCTTGCACGTTTATTGCAGTTTTATGATAGTTATTATCTGATAATTATATAATTAGCTTTATTCTGTTTCCAAGGTTTTTTTTTTTCTTTTCTTTTACTCATCCTTTGGTATCTAGGCTGACTTATTCAAAATGACAGGGACAGAAAGAGAGAGAAAAGGAATAGATGGAAAGATACCACAGCCCCCCCCCAACACCCCGAGGGTATCGGTATGAGCCTGGGTTGTGTTAATGGCAAAGCAGTCACCCTCCCAGGTGAGCTATCTTGCTGAGACTCATTTCCAATTTTCACTCTGTTTTTCAGAGCTTTCTTTGGAAGATTCAAAGAAGTTAATACAGAACTATTTTTGGTCCTATGTTAACATATCAATAGTCTTTCTTATATGTTTGTAAAAATACTTTATTAATTTTGTCAGAGACAAAGGAAAATTGAGAGTGAAGGAGGGAGGATAGAGAGGGAGAGAGAAATAGAGATACCTGCAGCACTGCTTCAACATTCATGAAGTCTCTCCCCGCACCTCCGCTGATGGGGACTAGGGACTTGAGTCCAGATCCTTGTGCATGAGAAAGTGTGTGCTCTACAAGGTGCACCACAGCCTGGCCTGTCTTATATGTTTTCTAATAACTCAGGTTTAGTGTTCAACCATTTCTACTGTTCATAAAATTCAGTTCAGATAAATAAATGATTAGGTTCTTGTCAATTCATGTAAAGCTATTTTGGGTGTGTATGTTTGTTTATGCTTGATTTTGTTGCTGTATTATAGGACTTTGAACTTCATTTCTCAAAGATTAAGTAAATGAATGCTTAAAATACATACAATTCCTATACATAGTCATCAACTATCTAGCACGTTACATGGTTGAGATTTATAAATGAAAAAAAAAAAATCACGGTTATAAACATTGTGTGTGTGCTCAAGACACACAATCTAGTTAGAAATACACCTTTAAATGTTACAGAGTCACTGCCCTAATCCCTAGTCAGAAGTACAATGATCAATATCCTTGCTATGAATTCTTCAAAGTGCTTCTCAGTTTGGTTAGTTCTCACCAAATCACATGCTGAACTCTACTTGCAAATAAAATCCCAGTTTTCTGCGGGGGTGAGACATAAAAGAGAACTCTCCCATGACCAGATAGGAGGAAGGATAACCTTCTAATTTCATTTTGTTATCCCTTTCAGGATAGGTTTATTCTTCTTGTGTTATGTTATTTTTGTTGTTGTTGTTGTTGGGGACACCACAGGGTTATAGTGAGACCCTAGAGACACAGGCACTTTCTTGAACTGAGTTTGTGCACGTGGGAATTGGGCCACAAAGATACAGCAAAAGCTCATGGAAAGCCGAAACTTGAGCACAAAAAGATGCACGCTGTGGGAGGAGCTTAGGGTAAGGTAACTACACCTGGCACTGCCAGTTGGCCAATAGGAGGCTGGCCCAGGTGGGCTGTGTGTAAGGTGTTAAGAGAAGAGAGTTTATATATGAAAGGGCCTTCTGGGAACTTCTCCAGAGCCTTTAAATATCTGTCCCTGAATTTTTTTCTTCTCTCTAATTTCACTTCTGCACGAATCCTACCTCATAACTTAATAAAGGAAGATTTGGAAATCGCATACCTACTGTGTATGTTTCCCTGTAATTCTTTCAAGAGAATTTCACATTGGACCTGAGTGAAGGAAACTTAGCCTCCCACCTCCTTCCTTCCTTCCTTTCCTTCTTTTTCTTTTGAAAGAACACATTTTTGTAAACTACTTTGGAAGGGGGGGTGTTGAAATGCCATATAATCTCTCTCTCTTTTTTTTTTAAAAAAAGATTTTATTTATTTATTAATGAGAAAGATAGGAGGAGCACTCTGGTACATGTGCTGCTGTAGATTGAACTCAGGACCTTATGCTTGAGAGTCCAATGCTTTATCCACTGAGCCACCCCCCGGACCACCATACAATATCTCTTATAAACCCCTTTCCTTCTAATTTCAAAATTGTTTTTACCAAATAACATTTGATTATTTTTCTGTCTATATTAAAACTGTTAGTGGGGAAACTTCTAGTTCTGACCTCTTGTCTGTTGGTAGACTGCGGTCTGAAACTGCTGAAGTGAACATTTCATCTGTTTGACAGAACTTCTGACTCATCTAAATTAGCCAGAAAGTTTGAAGTATTTTGGCATTTGTTCTCAGCATGACTTCCCTACACTGGATAATGATTATGCTAATAACTTCTTTATGCTGGCTCTTGACGTGTTTTCTTCCGCATTGTAACTTCCATGGCCCTTTTTTTTTTTAATCAGTAGGACCTTGTTCTCAAATGTGTATGCTCTGTGATCTTTAATTTGTTACAGTACCTAGCAGGAGAGTCTTTTGATACTAATCAGAAATTTTTTACAATGATAAAAGTAGTCACGTGCACACAGACCTAACTGCACTTGGGAAAGCTGGTGTTTGTCCTTCCCTCTCTCCTTCTGTCTCCATTTGGATCTGAAAAAAGTGGGGACAGAGTGGGGAAGCCCCAATGACAACAACAAAAAGTTATCAACGCAAATCTTTGTTTTTTTTAACTTTTTATCCTTCAGGTTTATTGTTGTTGCTCAGTGCCTACACAGCTCCACTGTTCCCACAGCACACCCAATTCTTTAATTCTTTATTATCCCCCCCCCCAAACTATATAAACAGAACATGGTCATCTTGCCAAGTCAAACTGCTCTCCTGACTCAACGTTAGGGACCAGTTCAGGCCTCCTTTGAACCCTACACTCAGACTTAAAAATCTTTGATGCTAGAAGAAGAGTACATGATGTTAGCGAGCATAAATCAAACCACCATCCACTGTAAGGAAGCAAAGATGTTTATTGACGAATTGCAATCTGGGCCGAGATGGTGACTGGTGTTAGTCTACCAAACTCGACCCCGAACAGGGCTCAAACCATACAATTTATAGGAATTCAGACTACACTCAGGGAGGGGGAGCACATCACCTTATCAACCTACATCTAATAACAGGCTATAGCAAACACAAGATCTAATCATTTCAAACTTAGCAAAAGCATGATCCATTCAAAGCAAAGCGCGGGCTAGTTTCAAATATAGTAAGATCACACAACCAATAGAATTCAACCAGGCAGATCCTCCTGCCATCGGCTATGACCACCCATCCGGTATACAGCACACCACAAAGTCTGTTCAAAGGTCCTGATAAGGCTTGTCCCCATGTAGGGTCCTTCGAACAATGGGTGGCCTTCACTGATGAGGTCCTGATAAGGCTTGTCCCCAGGCAGGGTCCTTCGAACAATGGGTGGCCTTCACTGATTAGGTCCTGCTTATTCAAGGGGGAAGGGGCAAGGAATTTTCCACCTCATACTACAAGCAACTCATACTAAAAGCACTTAACAAACAACTGCATAAAAAGAGAATTTCAAGGCTACTGCCTTTTACACATGACAGGCCCAAGGTTGAGAAGTGGAAACAGTTTTTTTTTAGAGAGCTGATTCAAGATGGATAAGAGAATTTAGAGATTTGGAAAGGAGTCAAAATAAATAATGAAGAAATATTTGGCCTTCTGGCTAAATCCTAGAGACAATAAGGCAGCAGGAAGCAAAGATTACAGAAAGTTTTTCTTCTTTTTTATTTATTTTTTTTATTTTCCCTTTTGTTGCCCTTGTTGTGGTTAGTGATGTCATTGTTGTTGGATAGGACAGAGAGAAATGGAGAGAGGAAGGGAAAACAGAGAGGAGGAGAGAAAGATAGACACCTGCAGACCTGCTTCACCGCTTGTGAAGTGACTCCCCTGCAGGTGGGGAGCCAGGAGCTCGAACCGGGATCCTTACTTCGGTCCTTGAGCTTTGCACCATGTGTGCTTAATTTTTTTTTTAAATAAATAAGTTAAGAAATTGTCACCAAGAGAAGAGAAGGAGCCATTACTTCACAGGTGAGACAGAGGGAGAAATGTCAGCAAAGAGCTGGAGCCAAATCCTGCTAGGCAGGAGTTCTTTGCTGATACACCTTTTACAATGAAATTTGGTTTCCTGGGAAAACAGAAGCATTGTCTAGCCACCCTCACACCAGGGGCAGATTTCTATTCTATTCAATTGCCTCCCACACTTGTCAGATGTTTCAGTCTTTTCTTTTGATATTCAGAAAGACTAGAAACTGATGGCTCCTTTTTGCACTTGTAAATATCTGAAGCCTGGGAGTTTGCACTGGCCTAGCTCTCAACTGTTGCTATTCTTACAGCCTGGAAAAAGCCTTACTTAGAATTTTATGCCACAGCAGGTAGGTTTGTTTCAAATTTGATTAGAAAACAGAACAACCTGCTTTATCATTTTCTGTAGGGGGTTTCATTTAGCTAAATCCACACATAGGCAAATAAAATAGATTCCTCCGCATAAAATAGGAATGTAGGTTAAAAAAAAAACAAAAAAAAAAAACCAAGCATCGAGGTGGCTTGGGAAATCTCAGTGAACATGCAGATAAAACCCCGGTGCGGCCAGGATGGTCAAATAGGGAGAACCTGTGTTCTCTTTCTCCAACAGAAGCAGAACTGGAAAAATCTACATAGAAATGGACCTGGGACTCAAAAAATCTTCCAGAACCATAGGCAAAATAGTGAGCATCCAGATGGTGAGGAGACAGAGATACCCTCCCCCAGGGATAGAAAATAACCCTTCTAGAAAATAACCTTTATGCACAACAAGCTATGATCAGAAAAACAATCTATAAAACACAGAATTGCATCCTGTAGAGAAGGAGGCAAATTGTATCAAACTCTTGGCAATGCAATTGTAAAGGCAAGAGGACACAGATAACTGGGGCCATTCCCCAGTTCCCTCCTGTGAGGAGTTCCCACAAGAGAGCCAGTTATGGTTCAGGGAGATGAGCATTTACTGGGAGAAAGTAAAGACAGAAAAGAATGGGGGCCGGGTGGTGGCACACCTGGTTGAGTGCATATGTTACAATGCTCAAGGACCCGAGTTCAAGCCCCCAGTCCCCACCTGCCAGGGGAAAACTTTGCAGTGGTAAAGCACAGCTGCGAGTGTCTTTCTATCTCTCCTTCTCCATCTCCCATTTATTTTCAATTTCTGGCTGTCTCTATCCAATAAATAAATGTATTAAAAAAAGAAGAAAAGGAGAAGTATATACAAGCCATGTAGTCTTGAGAAAGATAGACAAAGACCCAGGGCTTCCTGGTCTTCCCAGTTCTCTAGTCCCTTCAGAGGAAGGGCGAGGAAGGGCGGGGCCCTCAGGGGATGCTGCAGCCTTTGTCTTCAGGTGCTGCATCTGCATTTTATGGCCTTTGCAGCCAGGGAGGGAGGAAGTGCTGGTGCAGGATGCAGACACACTGGGGCTTCCTCTGGTCCCTTCTCCTGGCTTCCAGCAGGGTTCAGGGGGAGAGGTCCTGCTTTCCCTAAGCTGCCCTCAAACATAACTCCATTATGATTTTATAATTATATCATTACAACAGCAGATGAGTCAACAAGAAACTAAAAACTATATACTGGGTGTGGATTATGATATCAGCCTTTCTGCCAGCACTGCAACCTTGCAGAGAACTGGGCTGGTGGATGCCATCTTGAAATTAATTCTCCATGGTAACAGAATTGGAGGCAGATTCCAGGAGGAGCTCTATACCCTTAGCTAGCAGCCCATTGAACCAGAGGTAGAGAGAAACCTCTATTATTAGTGTTTGCTAGTGGCACACAGACAGACCCAGTCCTTCCCAGATCATACTTGACTGCTAGTAAAATCAATCATACCCTTAAAGCTAGAACACAAGTATAGCAGGACAAGCAGTGGAGTCCCCTTGCTGACTGGTTATGCTGTGGGGAGTCTGCAAGGCATTTGCTTACATAAAATCAGAGCTGCCCGAAGTCACCCATGGAAGATAGTGGAGGCAGTAGTGAGCAATTTACCATAGAGAGACGTGGTTTTCCTGGCTCATACAATCTGAGGGGAATCCAGAATTCATTCTGTGAAGACATTCAGACAGTGCTGTGGAGAAGCCTCCTGCTCCTGCTAAAGCCATGCCATCTCTGAATGTGGCTTCTCCAGTCTCGGCCAGACTTGCAGTGGACCATACAATCGCTGATACCTGCCTGCAGCTCCAGCAGCAACCTGAGTAACACCACACAGCCATGTACACTGAATTCATAGCACACCTATAAATTTTGGCACGATTTGCTATTCAGTATTAGACTATATATATGTCACCAGGGAAAGAGATAAGGTCGGAGGTGCACTGACTGTGGAAAAGGACCCAGACTGGCCATGGAAGTGGGGAGCATACCTTGAAGACACCTGTCATGGGGAGATGAGAGGTTGGACCTAAATGTCAATTACTGTACTGTAGATCATTAACTCTTTTTTTATTATCTTTATTTATTTATTTTATTTATTTATTTAGAGACAGCCAGATATCAAGAGGGAAGGGTTGAATAGAGAGGAAGAGAGACAGAGAGACACCTGCAGCACTGCTTCACCACTCGTGAAGCTTTCCCCCTGCAGGTGGGGATCAAGGACTTCAACCTAGGTCCTTGTGCATTGTAACATGTGTGATCAACCAGGTGCACCACCACCCAGCCCCTAAACCATTAACTCTTTAATAAACTGGAGAAAAAAAAACTGCCAGCAAATGAAGTAAGGATCTATGAGTTGCCCCATCCCCAATTGGAGGGGGGTTGAGGAAAGGACTCTTATTTACAATACTCACATAATGTGTGAAAAGGTGATGGGGAGTTAGAAAATTGCCACTTTCAACCATCACAATAATGACTCACTTGGCAAAAACAACTGTGGGGCGGGGGGGGGGGGACCACAAGATAGCTCACCAAGGAAGATACCTGCTTTGTCACATGTGGGACCCAGGCTTAAGCCCCACCCCCACCACTTTGATACTGTGGTGTCTTTCCATCTCTGTATGTCTGAAATTAAAAGGGAAAAAAAAGTTTGGTGGATACCACACGTGGGAAGCCTGGTAGGACAGCCTGTTGATGTCATCTAAAACCAATGGATGACAGTAGAATGCAAGACAGGCTATTATGCGGTCTTAAAGTATCTCTTTACAAGTCGTTTATTAAATTGGAAGGAAAAAAATAGTGATTTTCCAGAGGATAAAACTGGCAGATGCCAGCTTAAACGAAGTCAAAGTTCTTCTCCTCTGTAAGGGACCATCACACATCACAAGCATCTGTGGTCATAATGCCCTGAGAACTTTACAACTAACTCTTCCCTTAGTATTCCTGCCAAAAATGTGTAATTGGGATCATATCATAAGGGAACATCAGATAAAGTCCAAACTGAGAGTTTTTTTTTTTTTATCAAGTCAAAGAAAGATCAGAACTGTTCCACTTCAAAACAGTCTAGAGAGACTTGATTATATACGTCACGTGAGCTTTCCGACAGATGTGAAGCTTTGCGTGTAGCACCCAAGAACTAACATTTCCAGATTTTTGTATTATTTGCATATGAGCAGAATGTGCACAAAAGGATCTGTAACTCTAGGCAAGACCTTTGAGTGTAGTTTGGCTCTGACACCTGAAAGGACATAAATGCACTTTAATTTTATCCTTCTGTCTTCTATCCTTCCTACTGTACTGTACAAATGGAATTCGATTTTAGGATCTGGAGATGTTATCACTGAAAGTGCCTATGTGAAACCTTAGCTTCTACAAAAGTAGGGCTAAAAATGTCAGCCAACCTTTTGGAAATTGGTTTTAGCAATGCAGCTAAGGTTCTTGCTAAAAAAAAAAAATTTGAAGAAAGACATTGTATATATTAATATCTTTAAATGGAATAGAAAAAAATTGTAATAGGAAAATATTTACTCTCCAAAGGGTGGGTATTCTTGACAGAACACAAAATTCTAATGAGTGATGACACCTGGTTTTGAAGTAGAATGAGGAACAGGTAAGCTGCCTGAGAATAGTGCAATGGGAAATAAAGACTGCAAGAGAGCTGGTCTTCATCCCCTGGAAGGTGGACTCAGATAGAATGCAGGCACTCACACAAGTGAGGAATGAAGGAAAAAAGAGTTCTAAGGGGAATTATAGCACTTTGCAGTGGGATTCACAGATCTCACAAAATGTTTACTATGTTAGGAACTGTGTTGGAGCTGATAAGGAGGCATAGCTCTCTGTGTTGATTGACTAGGGCTGAAATCTTCAATCCTTGTAGATGATATCACTGCAGACAACCGAGTTATATAAGCAAAACTGGTCAAGACCAGGCTTAGGAAGAAGTTCTTTCAAGGGTTTTCATTTGATAAGTGCATATTTCTCTTTCTAGAAAGCCTGGCCAACAGTGATTTTCTGAACGCTTTTGTACTGTCATTTTTACAATGGGATGATTTAATAAGTTACATTTCTTAGGTTAGTTCACAGGAAGACAAATTCATAAGAGGATGGTTTGTTAAAACAGTCTGTTCACTGGTTTTCTCTAAATAGATATGTGAGTCATCTCTTCCCCTTAGTTTACCATCTGCTATGCTTTAGATATTTTGATTTACTTTTTGCTCTCCTCTCTTACCTTTGATATTCTTGCATGTATTAAGTATTGGCCTAGGAATCATACATTTATTTCTTGTTGTTATCATAAATTACAAAAAGTTCAGAAAGCTTCACACTTTAGTAAGCCAAGCAAGCTAGCGAGATGCTATACTTTTTGCAAATTGAAAGGGTGAAGACTAGAATGAAAATGTTCTGTGTGACTGAATATTCTGTTTGTCAGACAAAAAAAAAAAAGCACTAAAGAACTTTAAATAATTCACCCAATAAAGTGCATACTTTATCATGTTCTGGGACCCTGGTTCTAAACATGATGTCACATGGTAGCATCATGGGTGGCACCAAGGGAAATTTCACAAATGGCAGTGCTGTGGAGTCTCTCCTTTTCTCTCTGTCTCTCAAACTTTCTGCTCTCTTTACCTGAAATAAAAAGAATACAGAATTTGACCCAGGAATGGGAACAATAGAACTGCACAAGTATGGGACTCCCAGTTCTGCAGAAAAATAAAAATAATTTTCAAAAAGCTTCAGATTACTGATGGAATGTAATGTTATCAGACCAACTAAAGAACAATTTTTATCCAGTCTAGAAACTCATAGGTATGTCCCACATGGAGCTCTGGTTTATACTGAAGCTGTAGGTCTCTCTCAAGCATTCTCTTCCATTCACTGCCTTTGAACTATGTAGCAAATATAAACTAAATATGGCAACATGCAGAAGATAAAGCCTCATTAATAAATCAAGACTCATCTGTACTAGAAGTGAGCTAGGTCGAAACTTGCCAAAACTGTTAATGGTGACTGACAGAAGTAATTTACATGCTGTGCCTGTAATCTCTAACTTTCTTCCAACTGCCTGGCATTTAGGTGGAATTGAGCTAACTATTTGAAGAGTGCTCCCTAAGTGCATAAATACTAAAGGAGCTTTGCTTCATGGTTCAAAGGGTGAAAATCTGTGAAGATTTCCACTGATTTTATTGTCCTCAGGAACAGGGCATGGAGTCAAAACACATATAAAATTCAAGGGTTTGTAGACAAGGTGAGGGGGCGGCTACCAATTCATAGGAGACAGGAGACAGAAGTGGAAAGTGCGGCAGTGGTCTCTTGTCTGATTCCTAGTACTGTGAGATCTCCACACACCTTTGGACTTTTTATTTATTTATTGGCGAAGTCTGTTTCTCCAGATCTATTGGATACAATGAAAAGCTAAAATGATACGTTGTTCTGAGCTTTTGGAATATCCCGACCCTGACTCACCGCAGCTATTCTTGCTCTCTTCTCCACCCAGGCACTCTGCTAAACACCACAAGTTGATTCCTTCTAAATCTAAAACAATAGTCAGTTCTGTGGGATAGAACATTTTGCCAGCACTGCCATATCTAAAGATAAATATAGAGGCCTGAGGATTTGAATAATTCTTCAGGATAAGTGGTGAAGAACTGAACCTAAGCAGTAATTACCAGATTAAAAAAAAAAAAAGACAACAAACTCATCTGTTGAACACTGAATGCTAGTTAAACCGATGAATATAACCACCAAACACTTTATTTTTTTCTCCCCTTTATTGGGGAGATTAATGGTTTACAGTTGACAGTAATACCAAAGAGTTTTAAGGAATTTTTTTGGAGTAAAATCTTAGTTTATAGGTTGGTTTATGAAACTGTAAATAAGAAAATGGGGGAACTTAGGTTTAAAAGAGTTGAGTTCCAATGAATGAGAGAACTGGATCAGGTAGAAAGAAGTTCTGTGCTCCTAACTGGAGCACAGAAATGAGACTATAATTAAGGGATTGATTCTACCTCCTGCCTCTTTCTCTCTCATTTCTAGCAAGATTCATGGATGTAACAATAGTGCATGGAAGAAGTTATCCTCTCTTTAAAAAGAACAACTTTACTGAAAATTTATGCTGAGTAACTTGTTCTTCTTGGTGATCAAGTTTTAAAATGAACATTAATAATGCAAATGCACCCACTGTGGCCCATCTGTTTTAAATATATACTATATTGGAAAAGAATGATTTCACGCAAGTTCTGCTTTATAGTATCCCAATTTTGCAGAACTACAATTCAAGTTCCCTGCTGTGGGTAATAAGAAAACTGACAGATTTCAAAATGAGATTTTAAAGAAGCTTATTTTTTTCTATTAACATATCAAACCATAACTTTGGAAATTGAATCATAACACTTCTGGACAAGCTTGCTGATTCAAGGAAATCTTGAAGCTCTTTATTTTTTATGTGTGTGTAAGAGATGGGTAAATCTTTTCTTCAAAAGAACATGAATACAACAATTGTCTGGTATTAAAAACTTGTTATCTATAACCACCCGTGTCCACTAGCTCTGTATTATTTAGGTTCAGATAATATTTACTTGTAGTGCTTGCTAATCCTCCAATAGAGACCCTCAGATTCTCTTCCTTTCCTTATTTAGATAGCAGGGAGGTTGTGAGCTCTGAAGCCCAGCCCAGAAGTGGAGCAGACAGTTCTGCAACTGGTATAAAAGAAGGGAGCTGGGAGAGGGGGGTACATTGCTGCCTGACTGCCACTGTTGGCTACATGCCTTTGTGCAAAAGTATAAACGCTTTGCTTCAACTCCTTATCTTTTGCCTTGACAATTATTTTTAATTGGACTTTATTTACAACATCTGAATATGCCACTCACATATATGGAAGGACTTTTTTAAATGTCAGCAATTTCCCTCAAACTTCACCTGAGTCAGTGCCTATAAAGAAATGATAGAGGGACATCATGAAGCTAAGGAGAAATTCATAGCTGTAATGTGATTTTTAAAATCTGAATTTTTTATTTCCTTTAATGAATTGACTTACACCTTTGAAATTTAGATATATTTAAGAGTTTCTATATTTGAAAGTTCATGACTGAAGAAAAACTAAGTTTCAGGAAATCACATCCCTCTTTCAATAAGAATCTTTCCACAAGCAAGGAAGTGATCTCTAAATATAGTACTTTGGATTGGCAAAGTTCTAACTGATTTGACTTCTGAGACTGCTGAGTAGTTAGCCAGTAGTTAGTAGTTAGTGATTTCTGAATCATGAAAGTGGTCTGTGGAGACGGAGATCTCTTTTTTTTTTTTTATTGTATTTCATTTTTCTTTTTTTTTTTTTATTTAAGAAAGGATTAGTGAACAAAAGCATAAGGTAGGAGGGGTACAACTCCACACAATTCCCAACACCCAATCCCCATAACCCACCCCCTCCTATGGTAGCTTTCCCATTCTCTATCCCTCTGGGAGCATGGACCCAGGGTCTTTGAGGGTTGCAGAAGGTAGAAGGTCTGGCTTCTGTAATTGTTTCCCCGCTGAACATGGGCATTGACTGGTCGGTCCATACCCCCAGTCTGCCTCTCTCTTTCCCTAGTAGGGTGTGACTCTGGGGAAGCTGAGCTCCAGGACACATTGGTGGGGTCTTCAATCCAGGGAAGCTTAGCCAGCATCCTGGTGGCATCTGGAATCTGGTGATTGAAAAGAGAGTTAACATATGAAGCCAAACAATTTGTTGAGCAATCATGGATCCCAAGCTTGGAATAGTGGAGAGGAAGTGTTAGGGAGGTACTCACTGTGAACTCTAGTGTACTTCTGCTTTCAGGTATATATTCTGCAGTAGTTTATGGATATGTGTGCACATAAGCTCTCTCTCACAGAAACTGGTGTATATCTAGGTTAAGGGACTTTGTTAGAAAGTGAACTACCTGAGATGAAATTAGAGTGTACTATTAAAGGAAAGGTCTCACCCGAGTAATGAAGCTGAAGGGTTGTCATTCCACACGTGAAGGGAGACGGAGATCTCTAAGCACACTGTGAAGTTGAGACTCAGATGTGATGCTTAGCACTGAGGGTGCCGAGTAAAGCACAAGTCAGAAGCAGTTCAGGACACCCTGCTAACTCAACAATCCATATACTGGCTTGTATCTGGAATGATTTGGAATCCATCTATTATGAATGGCCAAGCCTGGCAAGGTACAGCTGAGGTCAAGATGAAGGCTCATAAGTAAGCTGCAAACAACCATTGTAAGAGCAAACTTTGCATACTCATCCCCTTTAAGGACTGTCTTCATTGTCCCTCACTAGCACTGTTTGGTTGAATTCACTTTGAGAGAGCTCACGTTCATAGAGCATATTTGAGACTAAGTACAGGTCACTTTTATTTATTTATTTTGGTAAAGGAATATCTTAACTAGATAGAGGAGAAGTGTTGGGACCAATTGGTTATAAGATAGTGCCCTCCAGAGCAAAACTTTCTTCCATATAAATTTGCCATGCACTAGACAATCTCACCTCTCCAGAGCCCCACTCCACTAGGGAAAGCCAGAAACAGGCTAGGGGTATGAATTGACCTGTCAATATCCCTATCCAGTGTAGAAGCAATTACAGAAGCCAGAACTCCCACCTTCTGCACCGTAAAAAGAATTTTGATCCGTACTCCCAGTGAGGGATAAGTGATGGGGGAAAATGACCAGAGGGCTCTGATCTCTAACTCCATCAGTACCCAGAGAGAGAAGAGGAAAAAGGGAGGGATGTAGTAATATGTTTATATGTGACTTGGTAAGGAAGAGAAGATAGAACCTTAAAAAAAAAATACATGGTTTGGGAGGTGGCGCAGTGATAAAGCTTTGGACTCTCAAGCATAAGGTCCTAAGTTCAATCCCCAGCAGCACATGTGCCAGAGTGATGTCTGGTTCTTTCTCTCTCCTCCTATCTTTCTCATAAATAAATAAAATATTTTTTAAAAAGGAAAACATACACAAATATAGATGGATGGTTGTAAAATAATAGTTAACCCTTATCTGCAACCTTAGGAGAACTGCTGTAGCTTACAATGGTGGGAATGGGATTCAGAACTCTGGCAGTGGGAAAAGTGTGGAGTAGTATACATGTTATCTTATAATTTTGTAAATCAGTGTTAAATCACCAATAATAATAGCTCAACAAATTCTCCATGCATTTTCCTATAAGCTTACTACAATGGGAAATGGGCTTTTACAACTGAATTTTGAGTTTCATGCAAAAGTTTAGTAACATGTTTAAGTGTAGCCACCGATTAAGATAAAAGTCTTGCTTCCAAGCTACTTCCAAACCAAGATTATAACTGCAATGGTAAGATATGCAAATAGACTGGAGAGAGTGATCTGACAGAGCCTAGGAAGTGGAATGAAGAAGCTCTAGAAGCAATGTCATTTGAAATGTGCTAGAACTAGGAGGAGTTAGTGGGGAAACACAGTGGAGGAGCAGACAATGTTTCCAGTGGAAGAAGCAGATGAATAAAGCCTTGAGGGTAGAGGGCTGGACAGTGGTGCACCAGGTAGAGCGCTCAGGTTTTTTTTCCCTCCAGGGTTATTGCTGGGCTCAGTGCCTGCACCATGAATCTACTGCTCCTGGAGACCATTTTTTCCCCCTTTTGTTGTCCTTGTTGTTGTAGCCTTGTTGCGGTTATTATTGTTGTTGTTGTTATTGATGTCATTGTTGTTGGATAGGACAGAGAGAAATGGAGAGAGGAGGGGAAGACAGAGGGGGCAGAGAAAGATAGACACCTGCAGACTTGCTTCACCGCCTATGAAGCGACTCCCCTGCAGATGGGGAGCTGGGGGCTCAAACTGGAATCTTTATGCTGGTCGTTGCGCTTTGAGCCATGTGCATTTAACCTGCTGCGCTACTGCCCGACCCCCTAGAGTGTTCATGTTACAATGCACAAGGATCCAGGTTCAAGCCCCCAGTCCCCACCTACAGCAGGAAAGCTTCAATAGGAGTGAAGCACTGTTGCAGGTGTCTCTCTTTCTCTCTTGCACTCAATTTCCCCCTTCTCTCTCTCTCCATTTTTCTCTGTCTCTGGAAATAAATAATAAAATAAAAAATGTATTTTTTAAAAAACAACAGCCACAAGGGTATAGAAATCATCCTCAACCAGGCACACAGTGGCGGATGTGTCCAGAGAGCTACGTGTAGTTGAAAGCATGAAAGGACAAAAGCTGAAATCAGCAGAATCAGAAAAGAGGCTAGAAAGTTACACCAGTGAGGTCATGGGGTCACAGTAGATCCTTAGGCAAAGTGGGAACCATCAGAAAGTGTGGAGGTAGGGGCTGGAAGGTAGCACAGTGGGTTAGCGCACATGGAAAAGTGTAAGGACCCCAGTTTCAGGCCCTGACTCCCCACCTGCAGGGGGGTGGCTTCACAAGTGGTGAGGCAGGTCTGCAGGTGTCTATCTTTCTCTCCCCCTCTCTGTCTTCCTCTCCTCTCTCAATTTCTCTCTGTCCTCTCCAACAACAATGACAGCAATAACAATAACAACATCAACAACAATAAACAACAAGGGTAACAGGGGGGAAAGGATGGCCTCCAGGAGCGCTAGATTCATAGTGCAGGAACTGGGACCCAGCAATAACCCTGGAGGCAAAAAAAAAAAGTGTGGAGGTGTCTTTAGAAAGAAATGGCTGTGTGGAGGAGTGAGTGATCTGAGGCAGATAAAAGAAAATTTTTAAAAGTCACTGAGATGGTCATTGTAACAGGAAAGAGACAGAGATTGAACTGGGCAGTATTCATAAGGACAGAGAAAAGGGAAACCCTTCTGAGAACAATCAGTAACTTAAGTCAGTAGAGCACAGTGATTGATTCTATGAGGGAGGAGGAAGCAAAAAATCTCGAGATGAGAAACTCTCGGCTATGGTCACTGACTGACTGTAATGGAAATACTGTTTGCACGAGGAGCAGACTTTGAGGTGTTCTTTGGGTGTTGGAGCTCTCAGGTGGAGATCTCCCCTGGCATTTGTGCTGAGATATCTCAGCCCAGGTCAGGGCTACTACTCTTGATTATGATAGCAGCAACAAAGTGACAGGAATTAGAACCATGAAGTGGATGGGATAATTTAGGGAGAATGTAAAGAATGCAGAGGTCAACGGCCAGGGGCAGTGAATGAAGCAGAGGTGGGGGGGGGGGAATAGCAGAAAGGAAAAATAGAAAGTTGTGGGTTGTGGGTTGTGGGTTGGGGTTGGGGTTGGGGTTGGGGGAGTGAAAGTGCTGGTGGGTGAACTTCAGCAAGAGCCAGTGAGATTAGAGAGAATCTGGGAGAGCTGCATTTAGAATGAAGATGAAGACTTCCATTAAGTGTAATTCAGAGACAGCCTTCTCTGAGTAAACGTACTTAAAATACTTGAGCAAGCATCAATCAACAAAGAAACTATTCGGTTTGACAGTGGAGACATTTTGGCCTGTCAGCTAAGTCATTTGTATCAACTATAACTGTGTCCTCCAGGATGATGACTACTATCACAACTGACTACATGCATTAGAATTAATTTTTTTATCTTTATTTATTGATTGGATAGAGACGGCTAGAAATCAAGAGAAAGGGTGAGAGAGGGGGAGAGAAACAGAGAGACACCTGCAGCACTGCTCCACAACTTATAAAATTCCCCTCCTGCAGGTGGGGATTGGGAGGCTTGAACCCAGGTCCTTGTGTACTGTAACATGTGCGCTGAAACAAGTGCACCACTATGTGGCCCCTTGATTTAATTCCAACTAAAGGAACTGGGATCCTTGCGTGTCCTTGCACTTTGAACCACGTGTGTGCTACCACCTGCTGTGCTACTACCCGACTCCCATTTACTACTACTTCTACAACTACTACTACTACCATCACCACCACCATCACCATATTTCAAGTCCTCAATAACCCCATGGAGCTAGAGGTTACTGTGCTGGATAGTCTCTCCCACTACGGTAAAGAGTTCTTTCAACAATACTGACCTAGAGAACAATTACTTGGTCAGATATTGTCAAAGAAAGGTGCCATATGCCAATCAAAATGTAGTTTGCCAGTAGGAAAATTAGAGATGTAGGCTGAGTGATTATGCAGTGGGATGCTCAGAATATACAACATTACAGTATCAGTATTATAAAACTTTGGAAATTGAATTACATAGAGCAACTTACAGGAAATCAGTCTTGCAATGCTGAATGAAGAGTAAAATAGTTGTTTCTTCTAATGTGCTGAGATGTAGTATTATTTGAGTATGCTGCCATCATCTGGGTGATTAGGGAAACTAAAGTCCATCTAGATATTTAAAGTTTGTATTTGCTTTCTCCAAATATGCCAAAGAGCCAAACAGCCTAAAACAGTAGATGCCTTTTGTGCACGAAGAGATACTTTTCTTTTAGTAAAAAAGTAAAAAAAAGAAAAGAAAACCTTTTGGGGTCGGGTGGTAGTGCAGTGGGTTAGGAGCAGGTGGCGCAAAGCACAAGGACCAGCATTAAGGATTCCAGTTCCAGCCCCCGGCTCCCCACCTGCAGGGGGTGGGGGTCGCTTCACAAGTGGTGAAGAAGGTCTGCAGGTGTCTATCTTTCTCTCCCCCCCTCTGTCTTCCCCTCCTCTCTCCATTTCTCTTTGTCCTATCCAACAACAATGACATCATCAACAATAACAATAAAACAACAATGGCAACAAAAGGGGGGAAAAAGAAAAACAAACAAACAAAAAAACCTTTTGTCCCCTCTAATCTAAACCAAGGATTTCAATGGTTTAAATTATGAACGTTCTGAAGTGAGACAGAGAGAAATAAAACACTATTTAACTGGAAAGAACATAGGTTAAAAAAAAAAAAAAAGAAACCTGGGAGTTGGGTGGTAGCGCAGTGGGTTAAGCACACATGGTGCAAAGCGCAAGGACGGGCATAAGGATCCCAGTTTGATCCCCGGGCTCCGCACCTGCAGGGGAGTCACTTCACAAGCAGTGAGGCAGGTCTGCAGGTGTCTATCTTTCTCTTCCCCTCTCTGTCTTCCCCTCCTCTCTCCATTTCTCTCTGTTCTATTCAATAACTATGACATCAATAACAACAACAATAAAACAACAAGGGCAACAAAAGCGAATAAATAAATATAAAAAAAATTTTAAAAGAAAAAAAACCTCCTTGATGTATAAATTTGTGTTTATTTGTATTATCTTATTTATTGGATAGAGAGGTGACCAGAAATCGAGAGTGAAGGAGGTGATAGGGAGAGAGACAGAGAGCCACTCACAACAACACTGCTTCACCACCTGCAAAGCTTTCCCCCTGCAGGCAGGAACTGGGGACTCAAACCCAGATCCTTATGCATTTTTTTAAATCTCCAAGGTTGTTGCTGGTACTTGATGCCAGCACTACAGATTCACTACTCCTGGAGGCTTCTCCCCCCTTTTGTTGCCCTTGTTGTTCATTGTTGAGGTCTCGAAACTTTACATCAGGCTCAACCTGACGCTGTTGACTGGCTATGGAAGAAGGGCAAACGCTAGAAGAAGAAGAAGAACTATTATTGTTGGATAGGACAGAGAGAAATCTAGAGAGGGGGAGAAGACATAGAGGGGAAGAGAAAGACAGACATTTGCAGACCTGCTTCACTGCTTGTTAAGTGACCCCTGCAAGTGGGGATCCGGGGACTTGAACCGAGAACCTTATGCGGGTCCTTGCGCTTTGCGCCATGTGCGCTTAATCCACTGTGCTACCATCCAGCCTCCCCCGCCCCATACATTGTAATATGTGTGCTCAAACAGGTGTGCACCACCCAGATTCTAACTTATTCTTCATAATGGAAAATATTAAAATGATAGCCCCTTAGTGATTAGCAAACATTAATAATAATACTAAGATGAAATTCTCTAGAGAATGAAGCTAAGAATTCACCAAATAGCTCATTTTACAATATTAATAGACTATAATAATCAGACCGTGGTTACCCAGAAGATGTTGGCTTGTCTGACTGACCTGTAGATTCTGGCAGGATGATTAATATACAGGGGAGTACAAATGGTTATTTAGCTTGTGTGTGTGCATTTGTGTGTGTGTGTGTGTGTGTGTGTGTGTGTGTGTGTGTGTGTGTATGAGTGTCTAGTGAGAGAAAAATATCCCTAAAAAGCTATTATTCTATTGGGGAAAAAAAATCTATGTACACCTATGTTCCTGGAAACAGTACTTGTTATGGTCAACATTTGGAAACAATCTATGTGCCCAACAATAGATGCATAAAGAAGTTGTGGTATAGATAGTAGACTATTACACAACTTTAAGAAATGATGACATGTTTTCCTTTGATATAATATGGATGAACCTACAGAAAATCTAGTTGAACAGAAGCCAGAGGGCCAGGCAGTGGTGCACATGTTTGTATGCACATGTTATCAAGTGCAAGGACCTAGGTTCAAACTCCTATTTCCCACCTGCAGGGAGAAAGCTTCACAAGCAGTGAAGCAGGGTTGCAGGTGTTTCTCCCTCTCTATCTCCCCTTCCCATCATAACTTCTCTCTCTCTCCTATCAGATAAAAAAGATAATAAAACAAGTAATTCTCTTCAAGGAAGAGAACAGGTTGGAGGAGGAAGAGATGCCACTGCCAAAATTAGGAGGAGGAGAATACTGGCTGATCTCACTTGAAGGCGCTAAGAAACCAGGGAAAGGACAATACAGGGAGAATCCTCAATGGACTGTCGTCTGCTGCAGCAGATTCGAAAGCTCACAAGATGGGAGGGCTAATAACAGAGGTTGGAGATCTAATCCTTTATGGTTGAATAAGGTGATTGACTGATGGTGAAGTGTACTTACATGTATCTTGAGGGAATGTGGAAATGTACCCTTCTGACAACAAAGAGTCTTATAAATCAACATTTCCTCAAAAAGTGATATTGGGAGTTGGGGACACAGCATAATGGCTATGCAAATGGCCTTCATGTCTGAGGGTCTGAGCTCCCAGGCTCAATCCCCAGAACTACTTAAAGTCAGAGCTGAGCAAAACTCTAGTAAAAAAAAAAAAAGGGAGTCAGGCAGTAGTGCAGCGGGTTAAGCGCAGGTGGCGCAAAGCTCAAGGACTGTAGTAAGGATCCTGGTTCGAGCCCCCGGCTCCCCACCTGCAGGAGAGTTGCTTCACAGGCAGTGAAGCAGGTCTGCAGGTGTCTATCTTTCTCTCCCCTCTCTTCCCCTCCTCTCTCCATTTCTCTCTGTCCTATCTAACAATAATGACATCAACAACAACAACAATAATATCTACAACAATGAAAGAACAAGGGCAACAAAAGGGAATAAATAAATAAATATTAAAAATTTTAAAAACTTAATCTGGTTAGTGGTTATGCATATTATGCATAAAGACCCTCATACCTAAGGCATCAAAGGTTTTGGGTTCAAAATCCATTCCCACCAGAAGCCAGAGCAACATTTGAGGTTTGATGGCTGTTCTAGGGGGGGAAATTATATTATTAAAAAAAAAAAATCCATCACTGAAGTATTCCAGTCATTTGCACTCATCCAGCTTTTGTAGTCCTTACTTTATCTGACAAGGTTAACCTCGGAGTGATTGAGGAAAGCAAAATAGGAAGTGGGTAAGGAGGGTATCTAAGGTCTAAATAGAAACTACTGACTAAGTACTTTATGGTGTCTTTTTAGGTCTTTCTACTTATTTGCTGCATTTTAAAAAAATATTTATTTATTTATTCCCTTTTTGTTGCCCTTGTTTTATTATTGTTGTTGTTATTGATGTTGCTTTTGTTGGATAAGACAGAAAGAAATGGAGAGAGGAGGGGAAGACAGAGAGGGGAAGAGAAAGATAGACACCTGCAGACCTGCTTCACAGCTTGTGAAGTGACTCCCCTGCAGGGGCTTGAACCTGGATTCTTCACGCCGGTCCTTGTGCTTGGTGCCACACGCACTTTACCTGATGCACTACCGCCCGACTCCCCGTATTTGCTGCATTTTTTGAGTCATTGCAAACTACTGTACACTTTTACTTTAAGGTATACATTCCCCTCTAACTTATGGGTACATGTGCACATGTGCTCTACCTCACGGGAACTGTCTATATCTAGGATCTGAGGTTTGTTAGGAAGAGTGCCACCCAAAGTGGAGTTACGGAGTCCTACGAGCTAGGAAAGGTATCACCAGAGTAATGGAGCTCAAAGGTTGACATCCAAGCCTGGTGTCTCTGGACACAATCTGAAGTGGTACTGGTTGCAGTGATTTAGTTGAGATGAGTAGTAACAAATGTTATGGATCGAGAGAAGTGTGAAGAAAAACAAGTCATGCCCACTGGGAGAAATATGGGTTTTATAGAGAATGGTGGAGGTTCCTGATATCTTAGAATTTTAATTAAAGATAGTTATAACAATAACTATCTTAGATAGTTATTGTTATAACCAAGTTATTTGGAAGTTTGGTTTACTATGAACATCCCATGGTTAGAATCTAGGGAATCCTGGGATTTCCACATAGATATGATGGACCTAGAACTCTGGCAGATGCTGCTGGTCATCTCTATCAGAAACAGCACCCTGGACCCACATGTGGGTCTCTCCAGGATCTTGCCCTCAAGGTGGAACAACAATGGTAGAGACAACCCCATTCTCTGAATGGAGGTCGGGTCAACATACTCAGCCACTCGAGGAAGACGGGTCCTAAAATGAGTGCAGCCTAGAATGTTCCTAGCTATGGCCACAGAATGCAAGCTCAAACCTACAGGAATGCAGAGGTTACATAGGCTCTTATGCTTAATATGGGTCCCAGGTCAAATCGAGGGGAGTTACAGTTAATGGCATTTATATACTTTTCCCATATTTGGGAGCTACTCTCCTCCCTGACCCAGATATACAGACTTATTTTCAACTCTGACACCATCTCCCCAGACAGTACCTTTAGCCCATGTGCATGTTAAGTGTTGGGCTCAGGCCAAAATTAGTAGTCATGGGCCTCTTGGAATATACCTAAAATTGAACTCCTAGCTTTTTCCAAAATGGAGACCCCAAATCTCATCTGTTCTACTCTTACCTGTTTATTAAACATTTGTTCTGCTTTATATCTTAGTGCTTTTCAGCCTCCAAGTTGCATATGCTACCATGATGCCAACCTGACTTCCCTGGGAAGATGACCTCACCAATATACCTTGGAACCTCACCTCTCCAGAGCCCAACCCCAGTAGGGAAAGACAGTAACAGTCTGGGAGTGTGGATAGACCTCCCAATACCCATGTACAGTGGAAAAGCATTTACAGAAGCCAGACCTTCCACCTTCTGCATCCCATAATGATCCTGGGTTCATATTCACAAAGGGTTAAAGAATAGGAAAGCTTCCAGTGTAGGGCATGGGATATGGAACTATGGTGGTCGAAATTGTGTGGAATTGTATTCTTCTTCTTCTAGCATTTGCCCCTCTTCCGTAGCCAGTCAACAGCGTCAGGTTGAGCCTGATGTAAAGTTTTGAGACCTCCTTTGAATCTGGAGAGGTGGCAGTCATTGACTATGTGGGTCATAGTCTGTCTGGAGCCACAGGGACAGTTTGGGTCGTCTCTGGCTCCCCAGCGATGGAACATAGCTGTGCACCGGCCATGGCCTGTTCGATAGCGATTGAGGAGGGCCCAATCATAACGAGCTAGGTCAAAGCCGGGTTGACGCTTGTAGCGGTCTGTGATGAGGTGTTTGTTCTTTACCTCAGCTGACTGCCAACTCTGTTTCCAAGAGTCTGGAACAGAGAAGTTCAGTGTAGGTGTAGGGGACCAGATTGGGTGACGAGACGTCAAGCGTTGGACAGGGTGGGCGAAGATATCCACGTATATTGGCAGGTGTGGTCGAGCATAGACGTGGGAAATGAACTTAGATGATGCCACATCCCGACGAATATCTGGTGGGGCGATGTTGCTAAGAACTGGCAGCCATGGAACTGGGGTGGAACGGATGGTTCCAGAAATTATCCTCATGGAGGAATATAATTTGGAATCGACCAAGTGGACATGGGGGCTACGGAACCATACTGGGGCACAGTATTCTGCAGTGGAATAGCATAATGCCAGAGAGGATGATCATAGTGTGGAAGCGCTCGCGCCCCATGAGGAGCTGGCCAGTCTTGCAATGATGTTATTCCTCGAGCCCACCTTTGCTGCAGTTTTTATGAGATGTTTGTGAAATAACAGAGTTCGATCGAGAGTAATGCCAAGATAGACTGGCTGGGCTTCATGCCGGATTCTCTTATCGCCAAGCTGCACATAAAGCTCACGTGAGGCCGAGGCATAGTGTAGATGGAAAACAGATGATACCGTTTTTGCAGTGCTAGGGATTAGTCGCCATTTTTTACAGTAATCAGATATCAGAGACATGTCTTTCGTGAGTGTTTCCTAAAGGATGTCGAACTTGGATGCCTGAGTTGCACAGCAGATGTCATCGGCGTAGATGAACTTCCTTGAAGAAGTTTCTGGGAGGTCACTGTTGTAAATATTAAATAGTGTAGGATCCAGAACAGAGCCCTGGGGGAGGCCACTTGAGACAAGTCTCCATCTGCTAGACTTGTCACCCAGATGCACCCGGAATCTTCTGTTTTGGAGAAGAAACGATATAGTGTTGGCCACCCATGGAGGCAGGCATCTTGAGATCTTGACTAGGAGACCATGGTGCCATACCGTGTCATAGGCTGCTGTGAGATCAACAAAGACAGCACCCGTCTTTAAATTCTTCTGGAATCCATTTTCAATGTAAGTTGAGAGGGCCAGGACTTGTTCGCAGGTAGATCTTCCTAGGCGGAAACCAGCTTGGGCGGGTGATAGGAATTTCTCTGTAAGAGGAGAAATACGTGACAGAAGCAGCCTCTCAAGGAGTTTGTGACACACGGAAAGGAGAGAAATTGGTCTATAGCTGGCGGCCAGCGTTGGGTCTTTCTTTGGTTTCAAAACCGCTATAATCTTCGCACGACGCCAAATTTTGGGCATAGACTCAGATTCCAAGATGTGGGACAGGAATGAAGCGAGCCACTTCTTTGCCGCGGGGCCCAGGTTAAGAATGAGTTCTGGGGTGATGTTATCATAGCCAGCAGATGTTCCCGGTTTAACCCTCTTCAAAGCGTCTTCCAGTTCAGACAGTGTAAAGGGAGAGAGTTTTGGAGATGGACAAGATAACCGGAAGTGGGATGACCACTCATGGGAAATTTCTCTTTTCCAGAGTGGGTCGATCTTAGCACGTCCAACTTGAGTTAGGTGACTGGCCACTGAGTTTGGAGATACGAGAGGATGGGAGACGGGAGGGGGTTGGCTACCGGCACCCAGTCTGTGAAGAAGCTTCCAGGCCTTCCTACTTGAGTGGGTGAAGTTCAGACTTTCCTTGTGTTGTTGCCAGCGGGCTTGGCGTGCTGCATCCAGGGAGGCAATGAGATGGTCAGCCACATCTGGGTCGCCCGACTCATCATACTGCCTTAGTAGTTGCTCACATTCAGCATCAAAATTGTGTGGAATTGTATTCATTTTATGCAACAGAATTGTTGATCATAATTAAATCAATTAAAAAATTTAAAGGCTGGTATTATTTTTTTAATTTATTTATTTATTGGGGAATTAATGTTTTACATTCAACAGTAAATACAATAGTTTGTACATGCATAACATTCCCCAGTTTCCCATTTAACAATACAACCCCCACTATGTCATTTATCATCCTTCATGGACCTGAAGGCTGGTATTCTAAAGATGCCCTATAGGTGGCAGAATTGCTACAGTTAACATGAGCAAACTTTCTAAACCTAAAGTTATTTGTGATCACCCCTAACCATTTCTCTTTATGTCACAAAGACAGAAACACAATCTAAATAACTATCCTCAGGAGAAATATTCCTTTATCCTCAAAATGACTGATTTTCAACATGATTTAGATAGAGCTGTCATATAGTATCAGCTTCAAAGACCAGAGTGTGGTGGTATACAGAATTAGGATAAGAACAATCTAAACATGAGATAAGTGGATGAACTACTTTCCATCTAGGAAAGGCTCTCTAGAAAGAACAAATCCCTCTTTCTTGTGGCCTTATGAAACCTTTACAGGTGGCTCTTATGCACGGGAGGAAGGGAGGAAGGAGTTTGGAGTCAGTACCTCAGGCATTTGGAATGAGGGGAGTAAGCCCTTGCTGCTGGCAGATTGTCACTAATGTACACATAGGCTGCTTGTTTTAGACTTTGAGGCCAGAGTGACTAGCTCCTGTCATGTGCTTGAGGACTATAAAGATGAAGAGCAGGTGTGATGCAGGGGTGCAAGTTCCCTTCCTTTCTCTCTTCGTCTCTTTCTATCTGAAAAAGTAAGCCTGGAGAGGTGAAGCCCTGGTGATGACAAAGTAATAATAATCTTAATCACTTATTTATTTAATTGCTTGCTGGTTTCACTGTAGTATGTATAGTCTTTTATTAACATTAAATATATGCAGGTAGATAAGAACTGGACATGATCTCAAAGGGGGCACAGTTCAGGCCTTATAACTTTTAAAAAAATTTTTTTATTTATAAAGAGGAAACACTAACAAAACCATAGGATAAGAGGGGTACAACTCCACACAATTCCCACCACCATAATTCTGTATCCCCTCCCCTCCCCTGATAGCTTTCCTATTCTTTATCCCTCTTGCAGTATGGACCAAGGGTCATTATGGGGTGCAGAAGGTGGAATGCCTGGCTTCTGTAACTGCTTCCCGACTGAACATTGATATTGGTAGGTCGATCCATACTCCCAGCCTCTCTCTTTCTTTAGTGGGGCAGGGTTCTGGATAAATGGGGTTCCAGGACACACTGGTGGGTCGTCTGCCCAGGGAAGTCCCATTGGCATCATGTTAGCATCTGGAATCTGGTGGATGAAAAAAGAATTAATATGAGAATTGGGAGGTAACACAGTGCATTAAGCCCAAGTGGCTCAAAGCACAAGGACCATGTGAGCATCCAGTTTGAGCCCTTGACTCCCCACCTGCAGGGGAGTCGCTTCACAGGAACAGGTGGTGAAGCAGGTCTGCAGATGTCTATCTTTCTCTCCCCCTCTCTGTCTTCCCCTCCTCTCTCCATTTCTTTCTGTCCTATCCAAAAAAAAAAAAAAGAAAAGAAAAGAAAGAAAGAATTAACATATGTTGATATGCATGAGACCCTTTCTGTTTCATTTGGTTTAAATCCCCCAGGCTTAACACTATTCTATTTACATAACCACTTCATTCTATTTACATAACCACTGTTAACAAGTTCCACCCTCCCTCCAGGGCAGTGATAGGATTCTTACCTAATCTGCCCCCTCCTTGTCACACTCTGATTTTTACCAGTCACTTTTCTCTCCACCCTCTCTATGTCACATCCTGTTTCCACCCTACTTGGCAAGTATATATAAAGACAGCATTGTGAGTTTTAGGGTACTGTACTTTGAATTTAACTTAGCTCGTCTTAGATTGTGCTGCGTCCTGCATGAATAAAGAGATACTGCCTACAGCTCAACCATGAGTCCCTGGTCATCTGTTACCTGCCCGTGAAGCCAGCCCGGCGAAAACAACCTAACCTGTCGAAAACAACAAACATATAAAGCCAAACAAAATGTTGACTAATCATGAACCTAAAGGCTGGAATGGTTCAGATGAAGAGTTTGGGGGGGTCTCTGTTTTGTAGATAGACAGTAGTCCTATTATAGGTGCATTCCAAAAAGCCGATGACGATACTAGATTTTCTTTTTTTTTTTATTTAAATTTTTAATTTAAGAAAGGATTAGTGAACAAAAGCATAAGGTAGGAGGGGTACAACTCCACACAATTCCCACCACCCAATCCCCATAACCCACCCTCTCCCATGATAGCCTTCCCATTCTCTAGCCCTCTGGGAGCATGGACCCAGGGTCGTTGAGGGTTGCAGAAGGTAGAGGGTCTGGCTTCTGTAATTGCTTCCCCGCTGAACATGGGCGTTGACTGGTCGGTCCATACTCCCAGTCTGCCTCTCTCTTTCCCTAGTAAGGTGTGTCTCTGGGGAAGCTGAGCTCCAGGACACATTGGTGGGGTCTTCAATCCAGGGAAGCCTAGCCAGCATCCTGGTGGCATCTGGAACCTGGTGATTGAAAAGAGAGTTAACATACAAAGCCAAACAATTTGTTGAGCAATCATGGATCCCAAGATTGGAATAGTGGAGAGGAAGTGTTAGGGAGATACTCACTGCAAACTCTAGTGTAATCCTGCTTTCAGGTATATATTTTGCAGTAGTTTATGGATACGTGTGCACATACTCTCTCTCTCACAGAAACTGGTGTATGTCTAGGTTATGGGACTTTGTTAGAAAGTGAACTACCTGAGATGAAATTAGAGTGTACTATAAAAGGAAAGGTCTCACCCGAGTAATGAAGCTGAAGGGTTGTCATTCCACACGTGAAGTCTCTGGATACACACTGAGGTGAAGCATGTTGAGATGGCAATCGTTGCTTTGGTTAGGTTGTGATCGGCGGATGCAATATTATTTGGTATGGAATGGGAGAAGCATACGGGAAAGTGAGCCCTATCCAAGGGTGCCAGGACTGGGGGAAGTAGGGGCTCTATAGTGAAGATGTGAGGTTCCTGCTGTCTTAGGGTTCAAAAAGACAATCAATAGTTAATATTATCATCACATTATTTGTTAATTGGGTTAACTTTGAAAAGTCCCTTTGTTATGGTTTGCTGTACAACGATACTAGATTTTCTTCTGTTCTTTCTTTCTCTTCTTTCTTTCTCTTCTTTCTCTCTTTCCTTCTTTCTTTCCTTTCTTTCTTTCTTTCTTTCTTTCTCTCTTTCTTTCTTTCTTTTTCCTGAGCCTGACATCTGATATGCAGATGTTATTGTCCAAGTCATTGTGTGGGGAGATGACGTCATGGCTGAAAAAAGGACCAGAAAGCTGGATCGGGGAAGTAACTCCCAAATATGGGAAAGATATGTAAATATTGTTGACTGTAAACCCCATCAATTTGATCTGATCTGGGGACCATACTCAATTTAGGAGCCTATGTGACCTCTGTATCCCTGTAGATCTGATTTCACATGCTGTGGCCCTTATAACATTTATAAAAATTTTATTTACTATTGGATAGAAACAGAAAGAAATTGAGAGGAGAGGGGATGAGAGAGAGAGAGAGAGAGAGAGAGACACCAAGACCTATAGCCCTATGAAGCTTTCCCTGTGCAGGTGGGGACCAGGGGCTTCAACCCAGGTCTCTGTGCACTGCAGCCTGTGTGCATAAGCAAGTATGCCACTGCGTGACACCCAGGCCTTGTGATTTCATAAAAGACCACACTACTGAAGGCCGGGAAACCATTGATGTACAGTGAAATGGCTGAATATGTATAAAGGCCAGAGCTGAGAATTTCAATTTGGGTTAAAATGATATTAATGCCATCTAGACAGGGGAGAAGTTGTTTAGGATTTCATGAGTAGTCCTAACTTGAGGCTTTATCAGCTGGTCTAATTAAAATATTTTTTTAAATTCTTAATGATAAAAACGACTTTGTGATCCTCTAGAGTGAAATTTTCTTTGAGGACACTCCATAGTGTTTATAAAATGGTTGGGCCAATTTTCATTACCACTAGTAGTGTATGGATGACCCCCTTTTTTTCCCACACCCTCACCAACACTGTGGTACTAGTATTTTCTCTATTTAGATTTTTCAATATATTTCTGTTTTTGGGTGCAATTATTCTACAAGACTACAAATGTATTAGAAGTATGATTTAAAACCTCTTTGATAGGGGCTGGGCAGTGATGCACCCAGTTGAGTGCAGACATTACAACGCACAAGGATGCAGGTTTGAGCCCTGGCCCCCATCTGCTGGGGGAAAGCTTCATGAGTGGTGAAGCAGGTCTTCAGGTGTTTTTCTGTCTCTCTTTTCCTCTCAGTCACCCCCTTCCCTCACAATTTCTGGCTGTCTCTATTCAATAAATAAATAAAGATAATAAAAAAATTTGAGTCTCTCTAATATATGATAGTACACCACAGCCATCAACAAAAGCTACCGCATCCACTCACCAAAGTTCACTGAACCCCTCAGGGTGCCCTTGGTCTGGTTTTTCTATCATGCCTGGCCCTCTCTGGCAACCTCAGCTCTGTAGTCTGAGTCCATCGGTTTATCTTCATTGGACTTTGACTGTTTTTATTGCTTTGTTTGTTTGCACCACCCCCTCACAGGTGAGGTCACTCTGTATTTTCATTTTATGTAAGTCATTTTATGTAGTATTTCTTGTTCAGTTGGTTTGGTGGTTATGAATTCCTTTATCTGATGTTTGCCTGGAAAATTTTTTTCATCATTTCTTTAAACCTGATTGATAACGTAGCAGGACAGAGTATTCTTAGATATATGTTGTAAGTGAATTAAAAGGTCTTAGCTGTGGCATGAAAAAGACTGGCTGTGGTGTGGCTGGAGCAGGTTTAAACAATCGAAGCTTTATTATGGCGGTACAATAGTATGAGACGTAAAATATTAGTTACCACAAAATAAGCAATTATGGGCAGGGATGAATAAGCTAGTCCCATAAGCCCATGAATTAGTTACCAAAAGTTCAGCTCCACAAGATAAACAATTATCAGCAGAAGTATAGGTTACTCATATGGCTGTACAGAAGTCTTCAAGTTTACCAGCTAGCTGAGTCAGTTAGTTCAGATCCCAGGAAAGGCAGCCATAACTGGCACCTTGAGCAACTCAGCTGATATCTGTCTGAGCAGGAGAAGAATCAGGGACCAAAAATCCTGGACTTCCGGCTGTCTGTGCTTAAGTCCCTTTGATCCATCCACAATCCCTGTGTGCTTGTGCAGATTGCTGTATGCTCTGCTGCCAGGCTAATGTCAGCCATGTGCTTTGTCCAACTTCCTTCTGTTGGCTGGTATACTGGGTCACAACAGATACATACATTTTCCATTCAAAACTTGATGTTGTTTTTTTCCATTGAACTTCTCATATTAGTGAACATATTGAGGACCATGTTTCTGATATCCTCTTTAGATTTATAAAGTTTCACTGAATTTGGTGTTTTTTATTTTGTTTTGTTTTGTTTCAGTTGCTGCCTTGGTTCAACAGTGTAGGTTATATTGTCTGTGTTCTTTATCTCTCTCTCTCTTTCTCTCTCTCTCCCTCCACTCTGCTCTGTGAGAACATGAACCTGGCATGTGAGGGTGGCAACCAGAAGCTCAGAGTTGTTGGTGCTGAAGGGTTATGAGACTGCTGTGGGCAGGACCTGTTTAGGTTGTAATAGCTTTCTGTGTACTCTGGAACTGATCTCCAACAGGATCTGTGAGCTGTGAGTCAGGAATCCACCCTCAGGATTTGTTGTATAGAAACTGAGTTGTTGAGTTATATCTTCTTTTTTTTTTAATTTATAAGAAGAAAACATTGAATAAACCATAGGATAAGAGGGGTACAACTTCACATAATTCCCACCACTAGAACTCTGTATTCCCCTCTGCTGATAGTTTTCCTATTCTTTAACCCTCTGGGAGTATGGGCACAAGGTCATTGTGGGATGCAGAAGGTTGAAGGTCTGGCTTCTATAATTGCTTCCCCACTGAACATGGAAGTTGACAGGTTGATCTATATTCCCAGCCTGTCTTCCACTTTCCATAGTGGGGAAGGGCTCTGTGGAAGTGGAGCTCCAGGACACATTGGTGGGGTTGTCTGTCCAGAGAAGTCTGGTTGGCATCATGGAATGTTCCTACTCATGACCACTGAATGTGAGCTCAGATCTACAGGTATGCAGAGGTCAAATAGGCTCCTAAGCTGATTATTGGCCCTAGATAACATCAAATTGATGGGGTTTACAGTCAACAATATTTATACCCCTTTCCCATCTTAGGGAGCTACTCTACCCTGATCCAGCTTTCTGGTCCTTTTTCCAACCATGAAGCTTTCCTTCTGCAGGTGGGGATCAGGGACTCGAACCTGGGTCCTTGCATATTGTAACATGTGTACACTAAACCAGGTGTGCCGCCACCCGGCCCCCCAAAATATTTTCTTTATTATTTATTGGGTAGAGACATAGAGAAATTGAGAGGAAAAGGAGAAATAGAGAGGGAAAAAAGAGAGACACCTGCTTCCCAGTGTGTGAAGCTTTCCTCTTTAAGTAGGGACTGAGGGTTTGAACTCAGATCCCTGCACATTGTAACATGTGTGCTCAACCATATGTGCCATCACCTGGCCCTCATTCCTATGGCTCCGATATTCCCATGTTGAGTTGTTGCAGAGTTCAACAGGGTTGTGGTACCAGGAATTTAACACAAATTTCATCAGATCAGAGCTCCCTATCTTATAGATCCCTTCCATTTTTGGTTTGTTGTTACATCTTTTGTGTAACGAAAGTTGGACGTTTCTGTCTTCTTGGGAGAAACCATTTTTCTGTATCTTTCATTCCTTATCTGACTGTTGACCTTTCTGTCACTTGTAATGGAAAGAATGTTTATTTATTTAATATTTATTTCCTTTTTTGTTGCCCTTGCTGTTATAGTTATTATTGTTGTTGATGTTGTCATTGTTGGGTAGGATAGAGAGAAATGGAGAGAGGAGGGGAATACAGAGACAAGCAGAGAAAGACAGACACCTGCAGACCTGCTTCACTGCTTGTGAAGTGACTCCCCTGCAGGTGGAAAAATGGCCAGAGGGCTCTGAACTCCAATTCCATCAGGACCCAGAGAGAGAAGAGGAAAAAATAAAAAGTAGTAGGTGTGACTTATAAAGGAAGAGAAGGCAAGACCATAGGAAAAAAAATGGATGGGGACACACACACACACACACACACACACAGAGTTCTTGGAAGAACTAATGCAGTTTCCAATGGAGGGAATGAGGACAGAGAAGTCTGGTGGCAGGAAAGGTTTGACAATATACCCCTTATAATTTAGTAAATCAGTATTAAATCACTAGTAAAAAAAATCAAAAAAAGAAAATAACACTTTTTCTAGATGTGCTCTCATTAAATTATATCAAGATATATGTTGCAGCTGTCCACTGTTGTTACTGCACATGACCAAGAGAGTATCACTTGTTTGTCTAATCTGTAAACACCATATTCTTTCCATGGAAGTCTCATTTGAGTCACCAAGTTTCAGTATCTGGTTTCACAACTCACACCTATCAGTCACTTTTGATTACTTATTGTTTTGAGAAATTAGTTAGCTAATGTGAGTTCCCAGAAAGTATGATTCCCGTGAAATTCTGTGAAAAGGAGGACACATACAGAAAGGTTAGCATCACGTGGTTGCTGGCCCTTCACGGGCTGTGGTCCTAATGATCACTCAGTACTCTAAATGCTGATCATTCTTGCTTTTTCCATTTCTCAACCTTTCACTCAGTGGAAACATGTATTAATTCATTGGGCTGCAACCTGCTTTACATGTACATGACACAGGTTTGAGTCCAGACCCTGCAGCACTGGGGGAAGTATTAGTGCTGTAGTATCTCTCCCTCTTTCTGTCTCTCTCTGTCTGAAAAAAAGTCAGCTTGAAGCAACGAAGTCCTAGTGAACACACACACACACACACACACACACACACGCTGTGGGGGAGGAAACTTAGATATTAGTTTCTCTTTCTCCACAAACTAGTAAATATGTCACTGAATATGCTAAACAAAACTCAGAAGAATGGATTAGGTTACTTGTAATCTTATTTCCAGCTCAAAACTGTATGATTTTAAGTTGTTTTGAGAAAGCATTGCTTGTACTGTATCTAAGAGGAAGCTTTCCAACATTTCTACATTTAGGTAATCTTTGCTTTGGTGGAAACAGATGTAGCATTACATGCAACATGGGCTCCATTAATCCTGTGTGTAAATCTCCATTAAGTAAGATCCGCTGTTTGCTGACTTTCAAGTTAGCAAAAGCTTTTTTCATAGTACATGTTGAAATGGTGTGTTCTCCAAGAAAAAAAAAATCTTGTGCAAAGGATTTCTTAAGCACACAGCTGAAGAAATATAGCAATTAATTGTCTGGCTTCCTCAGTTTTATAAACATTGAAGCCCTTGCTATTACAACATTGGGGGCCTACTAGAGGCAAAGAAAAATGTGCAATTATTGAGAAAGAAAAAGGCAAGGATTTTTTTTCAAGAATAAATCTGATAAACTTGGAATAAGGTTGAAAAAACATGGTATTGTATAACATCTTCACCATGAACTATTTCTTCGTTAAGGGCCAAGAGTAAAAAAAGTAAGAACACAAATACTAGACTGACTTTATGAAGAATACTGTAGGTCAAAAGTGGCTAGATATTGGTACATCTGATTTGGTTAATTCAAATAGTACTGCTTCCTACATATGGGTATCAAGTGTGGATTTTTTCAGAATATGAAGCCAGGTAGCCCAGAAAAGAGATACACCATTATTATCATTATCCCTATTATTATTTTTAGGCTGGACCCTTGTGGGAGAGGACCCTCAACAATTACAAGGTTTCCAGGGAACTAGAAGCCATAGTAGTGAGGCTGGAGAAGAAAAGTGAGTTGGGAATTTAGGGCATGGCCTAATTTGTAACCAGCTTAACAAAATCCAATGCTGTCCTCACCTTAACACGTCGATGTGCAAAAAGGACAATGGTATCATCACTGTGTTTGGGAACTAATACCTTTGTATCCTATCCCCAGGAGAAAGGAGTACAAAATGCAGTTTAGGGATTGAGAGACAGTTAATTCATAATTCCCTTGTATAACTAACTAGCCACTGCGCATTCCTTTAGACTTAGTCGGGGGTGGGGGGGAGTTCAGGTCCTGGATCATGATGGCAGAGGAGGACCTAGTGGGGGTTGAACTGGTGTGTGGAAAACTGGGAAATGTTATGCATGGACAAACTATTGTATTTTACTGTCGACTGTGAACCATTAATCCCCCAAAGAAACTAAAAAATAAAAAAGACTTAGTCTCCAGCCCTCTGATACCATTCTTCCTCTCTTGGTTCTGAGAGATTTTTATATGTACACCATTTTATCTGACTCCCTAGTTTCCAGAGAGTCCTTTCATCTTGACTTCCCTTCAGCTCCACTTCTTCCCCTAATAAATTTCTCTCTTTCCTTCCTTCCTTCCTTCCTTCCTTCCTTCCTTCCTTCCTTCCTTCCCTCCAGGAGGGAGTAAGATCGACGTGTCAATGCCCATGTTCAGCAGGGAAGCAATTACAGAAGCCAGACCTTCCACCTTCTGCATCCTATAGTGACCTTGGGTCCATATTCCCAGAGGGATAAAGAATAGGAAAGCTATCAGGGGAGGGGATGGGATATGAAGTTCTGGTGGTGGGAATTGTGTGGAGTTGTACCCCTCTTCTCCTATGGTTTTGTCAGTGTTTCCTTTTTACAAATAATAAAAAATATTTTAAAATATTTGTATTTATTTATTGGATGGAAATATCTGGAAATTGAGAGGGAAGGGGGTGATAGGAAGAGAGAGAGAGAGACAGGAAGAGAGAGAAAGAGAGAGGCAGAGTGACACCAGCAGCACTGCTTCACCATTTGTGAAGCTTTCCCCCTCCAGGTGGGGACTGGGGGCTCAAATCTGGGTCCTTGAGCACTGTAATGTGTGCACTTAACTAGGTATGCCACTACCTGGCCCCTTAAAAAAGATTTTTTAAACATTTTCTCCTCTGTAAATATTTTAAGTCATCCTCATTTGAATGACTTTTATAGTGTACACCCTTTGAAATTTAAAAATTAAGTGCAGGGAAGAAGAGATGGTGTATGTTATGATAAATCAGTAGAACAGTGGGATGCATTGGATCGACCTTCCCGTGGTGCATCCCGTGAGTACCCATTTGTTGGGTAGTATGCCACCTCCCCCTGGCTTCTGCTTAACCATATGCCTATATAGGGATTTACTGATCCAAAGCTTTGGTCTATTTACATAAATCACTTTTACATTTACATAAAGCACTCCCTCCAGGGCATTGGTGGTTCAGTGATAGGATTCTCGCCTGTTCCGCCCCCTCCTTGTCACACTCTGATTTTCACCAGTCACTTTTCTCTCCACCCTCTCTATATCACATCCTGTTTCCACCCTACTTGGAGAGTATAAAAACATCTGCTCTTCTGATTAAAGACACTTGGAAATTGCTTTCCGGCTCCGAGAGTTCCAGAGTGTATCTCCTGCGGAAGTTAGTGCGGCACGAGTTCCTGATCCCTCTCCCACACAGCAGCCTAGATCAGCTCCAGTTGAGTTCTCTCCAAGCCAGAGAGCACTAGCTCGGGAAGAAGTACCCTCAGGCTATCCCAGCACCCATTTATTGGGGAAACTGACGATCCTTCCTAGCTGACTGAATCCACATGGATCCCAGTCACTTTCAAAGCCAGCAACAAGCTCCTGACAGCTTTCAAGCTGTTGGTCCTGCTCTTCGAGTCCACCCTGTTCATCACTTGGCGTCTCAGTCATCCAATCTGGTCTCCTGCGCCAACACTGATCTTCTCTGTTCCAGACTCTTGGAGGCAGAGTTGGTAGTCAGCTGAGGTGGAGAACAGGCACCTCATCACAGACCCCTGCGGGCGTCGGCCCAGCTTTGACCTAGCGCCTTGTGATTGGGCCCTCCTCGGTCTCTGTCGAGCAGGCCATGGCCAGTGCACCGCTATGTTCCATCGCTGGGGAGCCAGAGACGACCCGGGCTGCCCCTGCGGATGCGGATGGACTATGACTGCTGCCTCTCCAGATTCAAGGGAGGTCTCAAAGCTTTACATTGGGCTCAACCTGACACTGTTGACTGGCTACGGAAGAAGGGCAAACGATAGAAGAAGAAGAAGTGCATCAGTAGGGCTTGCCACTGTTGGCTCTCTCTCCTCTGCCTCTCTGTTTCTAAAACATTTAAAGACTTATTGATTATGAGAAAATTCAGACTTCGGAGGGTACAACTAATAGAAAATTATCTGAGAAAATGTGTTGAGAGAACATGAGAAATCCAAGCATCACAGCATCCAAATACTAAAGCTCATGAATGTTTCACAAAGGTACCTCACCTGAACTCATTTCTGCTTGCTTTACATAGATATCTGACAAGTTTTGAGAACCTGGACTCCATGAAAGATTGGAAGAATACTGTATGTAGAACAGAGACTAAAGCATTAGTATAGCTATATACGAAATACCCAACAGTTCAAGAAAGAACAGAAAAACAAATCCGCCACCTTCAGGGGGGAATCTTCAGGAGCAGTGAAATAGTGCTGCAGGTCTCTCTGTTTCTCTAGCTCCTCATCCTATCTGAATTTCTTGCTGTCTCTATCTGATAAATAAATACATTAAACATCTATTAAAAAGTAAGATAATCCAAGATCTGAGATTTTCTAAGAGTAATTTGAGTGATTGATTGTTGGGACAGATAGTTGTGTTTCTTGTTGACTCTGGGATAATTGCTACAATGAATTTCAGAAAAGTAATTCATATTTACAACTAATGCATATATCCAACACAAGTTAAATGTAAATAGATTTAAAGGTAAGTAGCAAAAAAAAATTTAGACAAGAAAAAAATCTATCTAGAGGTTCTCTAAGTTTTATGGTTGAAAATGTTCAGCCACACAGAAATTTAGACCTTTAGATTGATTTCTTTCCCCCAGAGAATTCTAGATAAGTGAAATTCTGCTGTTTAATCATTAACCTACACAATGTGAGCTAAGTAAATGCTACTGCTTATTGCCTAAATGACTAATGCAAAATAAACTTTCATTTTATCTAGTAGGTCTAAGCTCTGGGGAGGAATGCATTACATGAAAATTTTCATTTTTCACTGTGATAGAGTCACTGGTGACATACACAAAGAGAAACTCAATGCTATATTTTAACCTAGTTCTGTTAGATTTCCTGTTTTCCAAGAGATGTGCTGTTTAGTATGGTGCCTCTGTAGAGTCATAAACCCTTTCAATCCTTTTCTTTCTTCTATTTTAGATAGAGACAGAGAGAGGGGGAAACAAATCACAGCACTGAAATTAGTGAGGGCCAGGCTCAAACTTGACAAGTGTACATGGCAAAGCAGCATACTATCCAAGGGAGCTATTTTGCTAGACCCAAAACTCATTTATTTATGATACACACACACACACAGGATAGACAGACAGATAGATAGATAGATAGATAGATAGATAGATAGATAGATAGATAGATAGATAGACTATATATAGATATGATCAGAGCATCAACCTTGGCAGAGGCTGGGGATGAGTTGGGTCCTTAAGTATGCAAGCTCTGTGTTCTCCCACTGCACCATTTCCCCAGCTGCATGGGAAACTGGTAGCTGAAGGTCTAATTTTAAGGGAAGTGTTTAGTCTAGTGGTTTTACTATAACATTTGTGGAGACAATGTGGTTTCAGGTGAAACGTACCCTATCTAGTATCTTATATTAAGGCAGAGGAGGACCTAGAGGAGGTTAGACTGTTATGTGGAAAACTGAGAAATGTTACAAATGTAAAAACAACTGTATTTTACTGTCAACTGTAAGTCATTAATGCGCCCAATAGAGGGGGGGAAAAAGCTATTTAGTGATAGCAGAGAAGAGGTCCAATGTTGCATGGAAGATACCAGTCAGAGGAATGTCTGGGCAGTGAAGGAGACATTCCGGTTCAATCTGATAACTGCTCTCTGTGCAGAGCCACTGTCCTATAGGGCAGTAAGCGCTAGTGTAGACACAAACAGTGAGCAAGGTTTTCAGGTGGCAAAGTCACCAGGAGAAGTCATCTGAATTAGCATAGGATCCCAGACATCACAGTCAAATGGCAACTTCCTTTACCAGAATCTATGAACACAGCTCATTAAAGCTCGTTTTTGCCTGGCCCAATAATTACCACTTGCAATCAAGTCTGTGGTACAAAACAGCAACCCAGGACACTCTGTCACAAGACAAAACCAGAATGAAATGTACTGAGAGGGTCACTGTAATCAGGGAAGAGTAGGATGGTGAACACTGACACTAATCTTTAGCATCCTCAGTGCTATGGGTTGAATTGTGTTCCTCAGTTCTCTCCACCCCAAAATAAAAGTCTCATATGTTGTTACTCTGGCTCTAGTATTGCAGAAGACTTTTAGGGCCTTACAGATGTTATTGGTTAAGACAAAGTCATATTTGAGGAGGGCAGGCCTGTAGTTCAACCTGACTATATCCTTATGAAAAAGTGAGGAGTTTACAGTTAGTGCTAGGTTGACACAGAGATGTCATGTAAAGAATAGGACAGAAATCAGGTAAGCCAAGGAATGCCAGAGATGGCCAGTAAAGCACAAGAAGCAGGAGAAAGAAGCATAGGAAGAATTCTCCCCATAACCTTTAGAGGGAATCAATTCAGTTGACACATAGACCTTAAGCTTTTAGCCTGTAGAACTCTGAGACAATAAATGTCTGTTCAAGTCACCCCATTTACGCAGTTTTATTATCGTCACAATTGGAGCAAACTAATATGCATGTTTAGTTAGTTGTGCAGTGATATTTAAAAATTGCCAGTACACAGTTGTAGAGGATTTGTAATCATAGTCATAGAATGGATGAGTACGAGGAGAGAAGAAAAAGAAACAGAGATCTAAACTTTAATTTGTTCTAGTTGTTTTATTTCTTGAAAATCTATTTTTTATTTTTCATTTATAAAAAGGAAACACTGACAAAAAACATAGGATAAGAGGGGTACAACTCCACACAATTCCGATCACTAGAGTTCTGTATACCCTCCCCTCCCGATAGCTTCCCTGTTCTTTAACCCTCTGGAAGAATGGACACAGGGTCATTATGGGGTGCAGAAGGTGGAAGGTCTGGCTTCTGTAATTGCTTCTCTGTTGAACATGGGTGTTGGCAGGTCGATCCGTACACCCAGCCTGTCTCTCTCCTTCCCTAGTGGAGGGGGTGGTTCTAGGGAAGTGGGGCTCCAGGACACACTGGTGGGGTCTTGAGGAAGATGGGTGCTGAAATTGGGGCAGCTTAGAAAGTTCCTACTTATGACCACAGAATGTGAGCTTCACATATCTCTTTACTTAACCATCCTATATAGTTCTGTGAACTACATAGAACAAGATTCTCTATTAATATTGTTCCATGAGGAAGTCGGTCCGTAATGCAGCAGGTTAAGCGCATGTGACGCGAAGCGCAAGGACGGGCATAAGGATCCTGGTTCAAGCTCCTGGCTCCCCACCTGCAGGGGAGTCGCTTCACAGGTGGTGAAGCAGGTCTGCAGGTGTCTATCTTTCTCTCCCCTTCTCTGTCTTCCCCTCCTCTCTCCATTTCTCTCTGTCCTATCCAACAGCAACATCAACAACAACAACAATAATAACTACAACAATAATTCAAGGGCAACAAAAGGGAATAATAAATATATAAAAAAGAAAATATCATTCCATGCATCTGGCCCAGTCCTGCTGAGCTTCTTGCTGACCATGAGAAGCAACATGAGAGGAACGTATTTAAATTCATAATTATGCTGAACAGAACATCAGATAATTAAATCATGCCTCTCCCTGAGCCACACCCCACCCCCTAGTAAGGATGCCACTAGTCAGATCCAGGAAATTAAACAACTCTCTTTGAGCAACTCTTATGTTCAGGGCTCCTCAGCATGAGACATTTGGGGACAATAATACATTAATAACCAACTATAAGACTAGACAACTATCAGGAAACTATATGTGTAATTTTTGCAGGTTTTCATTACTGATATCCTGAAAAGAAAATGGTCATGGACTGAGTGGTCAAATCCTAAGATTCTGAGATTTATAGTAGGTTTTATGTCTCCAAGTCCTGGCAAAATCTGTATGCAGTACTTTCTCTTAACGAAGGGGTTCATTTTCTGGACATTCAAGAAATGCAGTGTTAAATAAAGTCAAAGACATCTTACTATTATAGAGAGTTATTTGGAAACATTTTTAAAAACCAGAGTGAAATTTAGACTAGCTTAATCTAGTTGTGCTGGACTGCATTTGATTGAAGGACTATAAAGGAGGAGTCAGAAGTGGGCTGAAAGGAGATTAGGGATCCAGTGCACAATGGTGGAGGAAGATGTCAGCTGGCAGTGGGCAGACACCATGGGGAAATAAGAAATAGTACACATTTACATTTACATCCACTCTTAAAGGGAAATATTTTCATAATCTCTAAAATGTACATTACATATTTATCTCCATGCACATTATGGAAGAATATTTACTGTGTGTTTAGTGATAATTAAATTTTGAAAGACAGAATTTCCCCTTTACTTATCTGATTCTATTTTTTAAATGACTTTCTAAAAGGTGATTTATTGGATGCTTTGTATGCTCTATTAACCCTCCTGTGTTTAAAAGGCCAGGAGTAATAAAAGCTTCCCACATCTACTTCTTTGACCTTATCAAATAAAAGGGACTTATCTCTCTATTCTAGGATAGTCGTATGAATATTGTGGCTTTCTGCACAGCACTATTTAACGACAATTAGAAGCGGCTTTCTGCTTTACATAGCAACAAAAGTACTATAGGAAATAATTTGCTTTACTGATAGGATCACAAGAGATATCAAATAGCAGTCGTAGGGGCAGTGCAGAAATATCACAAATATTCTGAAGGAAAGATGAATATTAAATCTGAATTTTTTCATAAAAAATTCACTATTTTGTTATAAATTGATTATCAAAGAATATTTTCAGACTGGTGAGGACCTCTCCATTGGATGTATGTGGAACTATCTCTATAAACTGAAAGCATAAACTGTAGTACCTTTATGCTATATTTCTGTATTTCTTCAAAAAAACCAAATCTAGCATACCATATATTTTTAATACATAAATGAGATGGGCAGAGGGTAGCTCATATAAACACATTATCTACTTTGTCCTTGAAAAATGGGAGAAGCCATTTGGAGATATTTAAAATTGGGGTGAAATGTAGACTAGCTATGGTCGATTGTAGTAGATTCAAAGACTCTAAATGGGGGGGTGGCGGGAAGCAAGAGTGGGCTGAAATGGGTTTGAGGACCCGGTGAACAATGGCTGCGGAAGATGTACAAACACCTATCTGGGGGAATAAGAAAATGTACACGGGACAAACGATCTTGTAAATCAATATTTATATTTTAAAATTTTTCATTATCTTTATTTATTTATGTATTGAATAGAGACAGCCAGAAGTTGAAAGGGGATGGAGAAACAGAGAGGGAGAAAGACAAAGACACACTTGTAGCCCTACTTCACCACTCGTGAAGCTTTCCCTCTGAAGGTGGGGACCAGAGGCTTCAACCTGAGTTCTTGCACATTGTAGCATGTGTGGTGATTAGGTTGCAACCACCTGGCCCCTGAATCAGTATTTCTTCCAATTAAAAATCATAATGTGAATGAGATATATATTATGATATAACAGAATTTTAAAAAGAATTTACCCCTACTTACTCTCTTCCTATAAAAGGCACATAGTCTCTCTTCTTTTGAAAAGTCTTTTCTTCTACTCATTTATTGTAATCTACTGATTTTTTTTTTATCTATTCCAAGATATTTATTGCTCACCTGAAGTGAATCCATGGCCAAATGTACAGGCACATAAATTTCACATCCAGAGAATGTGATAGACAAGTAAAAGGGATGGCTGAACTGAACAATTTGTGAGAAGAATGAAATGGTAAGGAATGTGGCGAGCTGAAGATTCTGTAAGTTAGATTTTAACTCTAGATCACTACCATTTAGACACTTATTTTAAATATCCCTGCTGTTATGTGTCATGGGAGGTGTTCTGGTTTTAATGTAAAAAGTTTATAAACACAGTGAAAGTTTAACAAAACACTTTTATGGACCCAGGCCCTGGTTTATGTTCTACTGTCTGGTTTGGTGTTTTTATTTTTAACAGTAGTATTTGAAATGTAATATTATATGAAATCATAATGTAGGGGGCTTGAACCTGGAACCTTAGGTATACAAGTCCTGTGCTCTAACACTGGACTATCTCCAACCACTATCAAAGTATTTTAATGCCAATTATCTCTGCTATGTTGGCCAATTTCTGAACTATAATGAAATCTACTTTACAAAACACATGGATTTCTTCCATCCCCTTTCTCCTAAGAAACACACAGTTGTTATCCAAATTCTTTTGCTTGTATTTACTGTGACCTAACTCTCCATTACTGGAAGGCATGGAGCCCATTTCCTCTCTCTGTCCAGGGATTCTCCCTCTTCCTGCAACTGGGTCCTGACAGGCGTGGAGGCAGAATGAAAGCTTGCTTGTGGCTTTATAGATATTCAGTAAATTGGGCCCTCCTCAATTGCTATCGAACAGGCCATGGCCGGTGCGCCACTATGTTCCATCGCTGGGGAGCCAGAGACGACCCGAACTGCCCCTGCAGCTACAGACAGACTATGACCCACATAGTCAACGACTGCCACCTCTCCAGATTCAAAGGAGGTCTCGAAACTTTACATCAGGCTCGACCTGACGCTGTTGACTGGCTACAGAAGAAGGGCAAACGCTAGAAGAAGAAGAATGTGTTTAGCAATAATAAATGCACTTCATTTTAAAATTAGAGTTGCATCAATCAATACAGGTCAGGCCACTCATTACTTTAGATTTTAGAATTCGTCCATGGGGATATGATATTGAGCAGTTTTTTTGGTTCTTTCTTTGTAATTCAGTATCTCCCCTATCTCTAAGTTTTAATTTATAACTCAGAGCTGCTTTACCCTATTATCACTCCTCCAAAGCAATGCAAATATGGTAAGGGAAATTACACAGGATTATTTGTATTAATTGAGTTTTTTTTATTAGTCAAGACATAACATGTGATGTGAGTTCTTACGTTTTTAAGTTTCTCAGGAACTTTCAGTTGGCTCAGTGTTATTGTCATCCTTATAAACAGCTCATTATAGATTTTTTATTCTGAACTACCTGTGCTTACTAGTCCCTGTCTTCTTTTTTAACTCTTTATTTATTGGATAGAGACAGCCAGAATGGGAGAGATAAAGAGGGAGATAAGGATGGGAGATAAGGAGGGTGAAAGAGAGACACCTGCAACACGGAGCATGCCCCCTGCAGGTGGGGACTGGGGGCTTGAACCAAATCCTTGCACACTGTAATTGCCCAGTGCCCCCAACCACCACTCTCATCTTCTTATATAGAGAAAATTTGCTGTGAGTAGAAACGATTTGGTAGTGACTGTCTGCTGATACCTGACTTGGATGGAAAATTTTGCCTTTCAAAATGAAGAGAGAGAATGACTTAATTTCTCTGAGAGGGTTTCCATTTTGATAGCATTCAGTAGTGTTAAGTTGTATTTGATTTTTAATTTTTTAAATTTATTTTATCTTAGAAAGAGAACAATACAGAAGGAAAGATAGAGATAGAAATTAAGATGGGGGGGGCCAGGTGGTGGCTCACCTGGCTGGGCGTACATGCTACAGTGCACAAGGGCCCAGGTTCGAGCTCCTAGTCCCCACCTGCAGGGGGAAAACTTCACGAGTGGTGAAGCAGGGCTGCAGGTGTCTCTCTCTCCCTTTCTACCTTACCTCCTCCTCTTAATTTCTGGCTGTATCTATCCAATAAATAAATAAAGATAATTTTAAAAAAATTTTAAAAAAAGAAATTAAGATAGGAAAGAAAAATAGAGGGGTCCAGGTGGTGGCACACCTAGCTAAATGTACACAATACATTGCACAAGGACCCAGGTTCAAGCCCATGGTCCCCACCTGCAGGGGGAAAACTTCAGGAATGGTGAAGCAGGGCTGTAGGAGTCTCTCTACCTCTTTCACTATCTTATCTCAATTTCTCTCTGTCTATATCCAATAATAAATAAATTTAAATAGAGAAGAAAAATAGAGGCATCACTATTATCAACTTCAGTTTATAATATAAAGCAATGGTAGTTAAAACAGCATGGTACTGGAACAATAATGGATATATGGACCAATGGAACATGACAGAGAGCCCAGAATTAAACTCACACACATATAGACACCATATATATGACAAAGAGGCCAAAATTGCCCAACGGGGAAAAGAAGGTCCATTTAATAAATGGTGCCAGGAGAACTGGAGAGCCACGTGTAGAAAAAAATGACCCTGGCCACCAGTTAACACCATGCACCAAACTTAGCTCAAAATGGATCAAAGAACTGGATATTAGACCTGAATCTATAAAATATATAAAATATATTGCTGAAACATTTCATGACATTAACATTAAAGATGTATTTGGAGACTTCATCCCATGGGCAAGAGAAACAAAAATAAAATTAAGCAAATGGACTATTAAAAGATTCTACACACATCAAAAGAAAATTCCATAAGGATAAACAGGAAAGCCCACAACTGGGAGAAGATACTTGCACACCACACTTCAGAGAAGCAGTTGATCTCAAACATGTGTAAAGAACTCATACAGCTCAACAAAAAGAAAAAGAAAAGCCCAATAAAAAAGTGGGCAGATGATATGAATAGATAGTTCTCTTAAAGAAGAGATACACATGGTCCACAGACATGCAGAAATGCTGCATTCATTCATTCATCACCAGAGAAATTCAAATTAAAAACACATTGAGATTCTACCTCACACTTGTAAGAATGGGCCCCATCAATAAAACAAGAGAAGTTAAGTGTTGGAGAGGATGTGAAGAGATAGGAATTCTTTTTTTTTTTTAAATTTATTTTCCCTTTTGTTGCCCCCTTTTCATTGTTGTCGTAGTTATTATTGTTGTTGCTGATGTCATCATTGTTGGATAGGACAGAGAGAAATGGAGAGAGGAGGGGAAGACAGAGAGGGGGAGAGAAAGAGAGACAGCTACAGACCTGCTTCACAGTTTGTGAAGTGACTCTCCTGCAGGTGAGAAGCCAGGGGCTGGAACTGGGATTCTTACTCTAGCCTTGCACTTCATGTCATGTGTGCTTAACCCGCTGTGCTACTGCATGACCCCCAAAAGATACTAATTCTACTACACTGCTGGTGGGAATGCAAACTGGTGCAACCATTATGAAGAACAGTGTGTCTTTAAAGAAAGACAAATGGAAATAGCTTATGATCCAGCAATTTCACTTATTGTTTTTTATCCAAAAGAGATACTAGCACTAATTTGAAGGGATAGATGTTCATAGCTACATTATTCACAATAGCCAAAACATGGATACAAATGTTATGGGAATAATCCTCAATGGAGTACTACTCAACAACAGCAACAAATACTATCATGTCTTTTGGGATAAAATTGATGGAGTTGGAGAAGATTATACTTCGTGAGGTAAGTAAGGAGGTAAAGGACAACTATAGAGTGGTTTAATTTCATATGTAGAATATAGAGAATGGAACACTCAAGCTTAAAAAATAAGTAAGCCCATATCTAAGATTTGTGGGAGAACTATGGTGGTTATCTTAGGGGAGTAAGAATGAAGGCATAGACCTTTGGTGGTGGGAGCAGTGTGAAACTATGCTCTTGATTTATAATCTTACACATAACTACTAATTCAACATGTCAGGGAAAAATCGATTTAATATTTCAAGTTTGTAACAGCCTATGTATTTGTCAATCTAAGTATATATCTTTAATATATAATTTAATAAATATAAATATATATTCTTTTTCTATTTATTTATCTATTTATTCCCTTTTGTTGCACTTATTATTTTATTGTTGTAGTTGTTATTGTTGTTGGATAGGACAGAGAGAAATGGAGAAAGGAGGGGAAAACAGAGAGGGGGAGAGAAAGATAGACACCTGCAGACCTGCTTCACCACCTGTGAAGTGACTTCCCTGCAGGTGGGGAGCTGGGGCTTGAACCGGGATCCTTAGGCCACCTGTGCTTAACCCGCTGCGCTACCGCCCACTCCCTAATACATACATATATATATATATATATATATATATATATATATATATATATATATATATATATATTCTTAATCTAAATATTTAATGCTTCAAATCTGTAAGTTGATTGAATTCAGACACTGGGCTTAAACCATTTAAGCAGTTCTAAATGTATATTTCTTTCTAAATTACCTATAATCTTAGACCAGAGAAATCAAAACCATTTGGTTCTATCAGTGTGAAATGGATCAAAGAACTGGATATTAGACCTAAATATATAAAATCTATAGAATATATCGCTGAAACATTTTTGCTATTAGTATCTATCATTAAATGGCATAAAGTATGGTAATATCAAGTATGTTATGGTAAATTCTAACCATTGAGTTTTCAAAGAAAAATAAACTTCCAATTAACTGGGCTATAATAATAATTAACTATTGACCTTTTCAACTTTTTTCTGAGACTACAAGGAACCTTTCCCATTCTCTTTAAAATCTGTAATTCCTTTTAGTCCTGCAACCTCTGAAACTTTGCTTGTATTTCCTGATGCTTCTCCTCTCAATCCCTTAACCTGTGATCCTACCAGTTGATCTCAGCTAGATCAACAGTACTGGTGCCACCCTGCCAAGTTATGCTGCTACTGCTTTTTTGCTATGGATTGTTCCCAAAGGCGCCAAGCCTGAGATGTCAACCTTCCAACTTTTGCACCATGTGCACTTAACCTGCTGTGCTATCTACCGCCTGACTCCCTGAACTTTTAACCTGGTAAGACTTTTCCTAACACATCGGACTACATAGTTCCATTTCATAGCCATATGTTTTCTAACAAATTTCTGGCTGCTAGATATAAGCTAGGGCCTCTGATAACATGTACATGTGTTCTGGTATCCAAAAGTTAGAAGCAATCATATACCTCCAAGTAAAAGTGAATAGTAGTCCTCTGTGATTAGACTTATAACCAATAAGCTTGGCAACCTAGTAGGACAGCCTAAAGAATGCCCCATAAATTCTCTAAACATTTATGACTTAGGCTTAGATACCTTCCTCTCCTACCCCCTACTTTATTTGCCTCAATCACTCTATCTACTCAACTAACTATACAAAAGAAATATTTACTTTTCCATTCTGACAGGGTATCAGCATTATCTTCACCTCTTAATAATCTTTAGAATATTTTTTTTTAGGGTTGTAGCTGGGGTTCGGTGCCTACACTACAAATTCACTGCTCCTGGTGGACATCTCTTTTCCACTGTTGTTGTTGTTGTTGTTGTTGTTGTTGGGTAGGATAGAGAGAAACTGACAGAGAAAGGGAAGACAGAGAAGGAGAAAGATAGACACTTGCAGACCTGCTTCACTGCTTGTGAAACGACCCCCTTGCAGGTGGGGAACCAGGGGGCTGGAACCGGGATCTCTATGCTAGTCCTTGTACTTCGTACTATGTGAGCTTAACCCAGTGTGCTACCACTCAGCCCCAATCTGTAGAATCTTTAGAAGAAAGTGTTTTGCATAGTTATTATGCTATTTCCCCAGCCTCACACTAATCTTCTTTCCTCTTCAATATACTTTATTTCTGCTGTCACTAAATGATCCCTTAATTTTAGTCATTAAATTTCTGTGTATGTGATATTAACTAATCTATCATTTTCATCTTCTTGAATAAGCGTTTCTCAGAGTTTTCTGACTTGCTTCTATCTGAACTAGTTATTTCTTAGCTCTACCACACATTGCTACATTAGGCAGGATAACAGTGCAAGGAGTAGTCTTTAATTGTTAAAAATACTTTTTTTTTTCTTCAGGGCTTCGTGCCTGCACCATGAATCCACCGCTCCTGGAGGCCATTTTTCCCCCTTTTTGTTTTCCTTGTTGTTGTACCCTCGTTGTGGTCATTATTATTGCCATTGTTGATGTTGTTCATTGTTGGAGAAATGAAGAGAGGAGGGGAAGACAGGGGGAGAGAAAGACAGACACCTGCAGACCTGCTTCACCGCCTGTGAAGTGACTCCCTGGCAGGTGGGGAGCCGGGGCTCGAACCGGTATCCTTACTCAGGTCCTTGTGCTTTATGCCACTGCGCCACCACCCAACCCCCTTAAAAATACTTTTTATGGGCCCCAGATCACATCAAATCAATGGGGTTTACAGTCAACAATATCTATACATCTTTCCTATATTTGGGAGCTACTCTTTTCCCTGATCCAGCTTTCTAGCCCTTTTTCCAGCCATGACATCATCTCTCCAGACAATAACTTGGACCCACCTGCATATAAGATTTCAGGCTCTGGGGAAAGAAAAAAAAACTAGTATAGCCACAAGCTCTTTGAAATATAACTAAAATATGCCTACTATCTATCTACAAAATGGAGACCTCCCCAGCTCTTCATCTGCACTATTCCAGCCTTTAGGTTCATGATTGGTCAACAATTTGTTTGGCTTTATATATAAACTCTCTTTTCATCCACCCAGTTTCAGATGCTAGCATGATGCCAACCAAACTTCCCTGGACAGAGAACCCCGCCAATATGTCCTGGAGCTCAGATTCCCCAGAATTTCCACCCCACCAGGGAAAGAGAGGGGCAGGCTGGGAGTATGGATCGACTTGTCAACGCCCATGTTCAGCAGGGAAGCAATTACAGAAGTCAGACCTTCCACCTTGTGCATCCCACAATGACCTTGGGTCCATACTCCCAGAGGGTTAAAGAATAGGAAAGCTATCAGGGGAGGGGATGGGATACGGAGATCTGGTGGTGGGAATTGTGTGGAGTTGTACCCCTCTTATCCTATGGTTTTGTCAGTGTTTCCTTTTTCTAAATAAATAAAAAATAATTTTTATTCTTTGTTGTAACACCATTTTTTTTTCATTTTGAAAATTTGTTTTTCTACAACTTTCTTCCACATGTATGTACTGCTTTTAGGCACTTGGTGAATCAATGTATCTGAAAACTCATAGTTTCTCTTTCTCAGAATTTTTGAGTTACTTCTCTTTTATTTCATTTTTCCTTTTTTCCTGCAGATTCAAATATTTTGGTGCCACTTAACCATTTTATTCACTGCTTGTAAGGTGACCCCCTTGCAGGTGGAGGCCTGTGGGCTTGAACTGGGATCCTTACACCAGTCCTTGGTCCGTGCTGCTTTTCATGTCATGTGCACTTAACCTGCTGCATCACCACCTGCCCCCCGCCATTAGTCTTTTTCTTTCAGTTTGGAAATAGTCCTTAAGTGCTTGGTAAACCTGGCTGTTGACTTACATAAAAGCAGACACTAGTTGAAACCAAGTACATGCTGTAGATCTTGTTGACTGTGAGCCTCACTGGACAGTTCTGTGACTGCATTTATTATTGGAAAACACCAGCATTGTTGTCTTACTTTGTTTGTTTTTTTTTAAATTCAAAGTCAGATTTTAAGTTTTTTATTTTAATTATATTTATTTATTTACTGGATAGAAACAGCCAGAAATCGAGAGGGGAGAAGGAGATAGAGAGGGAGGAAGATAGAGAGACACCTGCAGGCCTGCTTCACCACTCATGAAACTTTCCCCTCTGCAGGTGGGGGCTGGGAACTTGAACCTTGGTCCTTGCACAATGTAACATGTGTGCCTGACCAGGTGTGCCACCACCCAGCCCCACGTTTTTTTTTTTTTAATTTAATCTGGTCAGACTCCTCAGAGTAATACTGTTGTGGATGCTATGAAGCATCCTCTTTTCAGGGCCAATGCAAGCCATCCCAAAGGTGCTGGACTGGTTGAGGCCTCAGAAGCAACTGTATTTGAGATTGACTTTCTCTCTGCTCAGTCCTGCTCTCAGTCACTTTGCAACTGTATACAATAAAATAGAAAAGTTAAGTGTAAGTTATCACATACACAGTCTTAGAAAGTTCGATGCTTAGCTAGTAAAGTTTTGCAAATAATTTTCACTAGATTTTATGATTTGATAGGAATATATTTCCCCCACCTTTGAAATTTTTATTGAGATAACAAAAGTTCTCAAGACTGTATGTTCTAGAGGTACAGTTTCATATATCTATGTGATGTATGCTACAACATCGTGAATTTATTTTTACCCATGATAGAGTCACAATGGCAAATATTAGGTGTGGTTAATTATTTCAATTCTTCTTCTTCTTCTAGCGTTTGCCCTTCTTCCATAGCCAGTCAACAGCGTCAGGTTGAAAGCTGTCAGGAGCTGCTTGTTGCTGGCTTTGAAAGTGACTAGGATCCATGTGGATTCAGTCGGCTAGGAAGGATCGTCAGTTTCCCCAATGAATGGGTACTCACGGGATGCACCACGAGAAGGTCGATCCAATGCATCCCAATTATTTCAATGATAATATGGTAAACTTTCCGGGTCTGTTTAATATATAACATATAACTCTTCACTAGTTAAAATAATATACCTCTATATAAGTGGTAACATAGTATATGAATATGAGAAATAATTAGAAATCATAACCAAATAGTTAATTCAAATTTTATAAAGATTTACAGTTATAACCTTTAAAAATATGTTCATTGTTTTCAATATGGAATGCTTAAAATTTGTCTTCCAAAAACATAATTTTAACTTTTATAACAAGTAGATCTGTTATTTGCAAATCTTTGTACTATATATAACCTAATTTTCTGTGACTGAATGTCTAGAAGAGGTGTTTTCTGAAGTAAAATTTGATAGAAATTGTATCTTAGAAAAGCTTAAATTGAGATTTCTGTAAAGTGTTGAACCTGAGATCAAGGTAAACTTTAAAAAATTCTTTATGGGCTTAATTTCAAGAACTTAGTAATGAGTCAATTCTCCTGATACTGGTACCATTCCCAGAAGAAAAAAGTGTGCAAATGATCTGAATCCCAGGAAGGAAGAAAGGGGGATGCTGTTGGAAAACTAATGGGTTTTAAAAGCCTCATCTTCATCTCGTGAGAACCCTGATGGGCAGGGCATTAAGCACCAGGAAGAGAAAAGTGGTTTTTGAGAGCACAGTTTTAGTATTATTAAGCTTCTCACAGCGAATTAAGGCTTCTTGTTTAGAAAAGGGCCAAAAAAAAAAAAAAAAACCAATGTTGAGTAATAAGTGCAGAAATCTTATGAGTGGTGGGGAGGACAACAACAATAATAATAATAAACTGATGGAGCTGTGGAATAGAAAAGGTTTCACCTTATGAAGTGCAGCAGCAATAATGACGTTGGGAGAAGCTTCCCAAGGTGGTTGAGATGAGCCTTGGAGTCTCAAAACTTTCTTGACTCCCACTTGCAGAAGGGAAGCTTGACAAGTAATGAAGCTGTGTTGCAGTTGTCATTCTCTCTCTCTCTCTCTCTCTCTCTCTCTCTCTCTCTCCCTCTCCCTCTCTCTCTCCCTCTCTCTCTTTCTCTCTCTCCCTCTCTCTTTCTCTCTCTCCCTCTCTCTTTCTCCCTCTCTCTCTCCCTCTCTCTCTCCCTTTCTCTCTTCCTCTCCCTCTCTCCCTCTCCCTCCCCCCTCTCTCTCTTCCTCTCTCTCTCTCTCCCTCTCTCGTTCTCTCCCTCTCCCTCTCTCCTTTTCCCTCTCTCCCTCTCCCTCTCCCTCTCTTCCTCTCCCTCTCCCTCTCTCCCTCCCCTCCCCATCCTCCCTCTCTCTCCATTTCCTCTCAGTCTCTATTTCTATACATAAATACATAAAAACATTCTTGACTAAATCCTACTAATATCAACAACTGTCATTGTGTGCCACTGTTGGCACAATGTTTTGTCACTATCTTCTAAGCAGAAGCAAGTGTCCTTTCTGACTATATTGATTCATATTCCATTTATCTATAAGAAAGAATATTTACTTTCATAAAAATACATCACTCCTAATATCCATTCTTTAATGATAAGGACATTCCTTATCCAAATGGTGTACTAAGACTTAGGTAATTTAGAGGACAGAACATGGACCTCATGCTTGAGAGTCCAATTCCTTATCCACTGTGCCACCTCCTGAGAAGACAGCGCATGGGAGAGCCTCTGGATGAAATGTGATCACTGTCGGTGGAGAGCTAACCTGGTGTTCCCCAAGAGACTGTTTTATGATTCTCAGGGTGCCCACTCAACATGGCCCTTAGAAACACTCTGCTTTTTCTGTAAAGAACAAGCATTATCATCTTTCCTCTTGTTTTCCCAAAACCCTATTAGTTTGGTCATTTCCCACAAAAACAAACAACAGTAACAACAACAACAACAAAAACACCCAAAAGAGGCTATGAAATCAGGTCTGTGAACTTCTGTTCTGGATTCTAGTTGTATATGGTAATGACTCACACCTAGAAGACCTGGAGAAGTTCTTCATCACCTGATGATACATTGAGTGAAAAGATGATAGCTGCATCTTCTCTTCTGTGTGGTTTCTGTGCTGGTCATTGATGGAGAGTTCTAAATTCCTTGAAAGTTCATTGGTTTTAATGAGACAACTTTTGGTGAACCCTTCGATAATTTCAAGATACAAACAAGACAGATCATCGATGGTTAAAGGGCTCCACTCCCAGTCTCTTAAGTGGGGAGAGGACCTGGAAACTGATGTATCAACAATGATTAAGGGTTTAAAAAAGAATATAACCCTGGGTTGGGCAAATACCTAGTTTTTTTTTTTTTTTTTTTTTTACCAACTTGGACAGATTTAGAATTGTTGTATTGATAATAGCTATAGATAAGCTACAGCTAAGACATTATCAGTTTTATAGGCAACTAGAATCTAGAACAGAATTGCAGAGACCAGATCTCTCTCTCTCTCTTTTTTTTTTTTTTTTTGGTTCTGTAGGAAATTACCAAACTAATAGGATTTTGAAAAACAAAAAAATTGAGAAAATTATAGGATTTCTAAAGTGTGCATCATGATAATTTTATATATATGTACCCTGTGAAGTATTTTTTCCCCATCTACTAACTAACACATTGATTTTCACAAATGTTTATCTTTCCTGTCTTGGTTACAGCATCTAAGTTCTGCTCTCAGAAAATTTCATTGATAAATACAATAGTGTTATCAACTATAGTTATCATATTATTTTATCCTGAAACTTTATTGATCTTATTACCTGAAACTTTATACCCTTATATAAATCTCTTTTATTTTCTTCTCATTTAATCCAGTGGTAATCACTTTTTGTCTTTTTTTTTTAGATTTCTAGACTACACAAGTAAGATATATTAGGAAGTATTTACCTTTTTGATCTCATTTCAGTGTTGGAACTGGTTACACATGTGGCATGTAAGAAACTTGAATTTGGGAGCCATGAGAGCAGATCACAGTGGTTTGAACAGGACTCAAATTTCATGTCTATCTAGATTTTCAGAATGTGACTTTATTTTTAAGGATGTTGATTAAATAAATGAATGAATAATAATGACATATATATTTAATATCTTTTTAATTAAACATTTTATTTATTCATTTATTATTATTTAATTACTTTGTTATTGTTTGTTTAATTTTTTTTTTTACCAGCACACTGCACAGCTCTTTATGGTAGTATAAAGGATTGAACATAGGACTTGGGAGCCTCAGGCATAAAAGTCTCTATATAACCATTATGTTATCTCCCCCACTCAATAACAATATATTGTACATACATTATATTATCTGAAATTCTGAATTAAAATGCACATATATATATTCATTCAGTGGGAAAAGAAACAATGTTGAAGCATGTTGCCAAAGACAAGCATTGTCTCAATGATCAATTGACAATTGATTATATTATAGGATATAGAAACTGAGATCACCAGAAGTATTCAAAGAAATAAAAGTATACTGAAGTTCAGCTTTGGACACTCAAGATGGAAATTCTTCTTCTAGCGTTTGCCCTTCTTCCGTAGCCAGTCAACAGCGTCAGGTTGAGCCTGATGTAAAGTTTCGAGACCTCCTTTGAATCTGGAGAGGTGGCAGTCGTTGACTATGTGGGTCATAGTCTGTCTGGAGCCGCAGGGGCAGTTCGGGTGTCTCTGGCTCCCCAGCCATGGAACATAGCTGTGCACCGGCCATGGCCTGTTCGATAGCGATTGAGGAGGGCCCAATCATAACGTGCTAGGTCAAAGTCGGGTTGACGCTTGCAGGGGTCTGTGATGAGGTGTTTGTTCTTTACCTCAGCTGACTGCCAACTCTGTTTCCAAGAGACTGGAACAAGATGGAAATGAAACAGAGCTAGAGAACATGTGTGAACACAAAATCTCTTGAGAATCTCTGGAGACGGGAGTGCAGAGTCTTCTGCAAGTCCCTGAGCTACCATAGGGTCCGGCAGTCTTCTTCATTCTCTAGTACTCTGTCAGCAAAAGATAGTGTGATACTTTCTTTTTTTATTTCTTTTCTCTGCCCTAGTGGTATTAACATTTTTTTACAGTTGCAATTTTTCACTGTGGCCTTGCTTTGCCTTGCAGGGCCATAGTGAGTTGGATTTGGCAATCCCTACACTAGATTCAATTAAAGTAGTTTTATGTTTACTTATTGCATATACTGTGGTTATAGGCAATGTTTTGTCTTTGATAGAAGGATGATTGTTGCTGGAAAAAATTCAAGTTCTTAAAGAACCTTTGATATTGTTTCTATTTTCTTACCTCTTTTTATGAAAAAAATTATATTAAGACAGCATTGCTTTACAGTGATACATAAGTTAAAGGTATATAGCACTATAGTTCAACATTTGTATATACCACCAAAAGCATAGTTCTATCCAACACCACAGAGTTGACTCCCTTTACCCAATTCTCCAACCTATCCCACTTCTATTATCAGCATCAAGGGTTAGTTTCTTTTTATTAATATTATTTTCTGTTTTGCCACCAGGGTTATCACTGGAGCTCTATGCCTGCACAAAGAATCTACTGTTCCCAGTGGCCATTTTTCATATATATATGTGATGCAGACAGCAAGAAATTGAGAGGGGGAGATAGAGAAGGAAAGAGACAGAGAGACACCTGTAGCTCTGCTTCACCACTTGTGAAGCTTTCTTCCTGCAAATGGGCACCAGGGACTTGAACCTTTGTCCTTCTGCATTGTAATGTATGTGCTTAACCAGGTGTGCCACCTCCTGGCCCATTTTGTTTTTTTGTTTGTCTGTTTGTTTTTAATAGAGGAGAGAGAAATTGAGAGGAGTGGTGTAGGGGTGGGGGAAAGGGAGATGTGAGACAAGGGGAGAGAGCCCTGCAGCTTAGCTTTACCACTCATGAAATTTGTCCCCTGCAGACAGGGAAAGGGGCATGAACCCTGGCTCTTCTGCAATGTAATGTGATCATTCAACTGTGTGTGTCACCACTTGCTCCACCATATGTTACTTTCTTTCCACCTTCAAACAACCCCGTTGTCACTTTCATTCATCCTTCAGTCAGCTTGCCTGCTAAGTAGTAACCACCATTTTGTTGTCAGAATCTTACTTTTTTCTTTGTTTCTTCATTTGCTTTGTTTCCTTTTCTGTATCAGATGGCTAAATCAAATCCTTCACCCACGACCTCTTGGAGTCACTTCACTTCACATTAAATTCTACATTAAACTTATTTTTGGTTTCTGCACCTACGGCTCAATACCATACACTCTTGGCATATATATATATATATAGATATAGATAGATATAGATATAGATATAGATATAGATATATTTCATATTTTTGAGAGAAAAAATATATGGAAATGTTCATACCCACCCCATACTGTATGATTTCTTTGATCTTGAATTCTATTCTTCAGCCTCATAAACTAACTAGAGAGTGCCAGGCTACCATGAGGGTGTTTCTTCAGGGCAAGTGCTCTCTGAGTTGGAGAGAACTCAACCGGAGCCAACTGGGCTGCTGCTTATTCAGCGACGCCGGAGAGGAACCAGGAACTCATGGCTGAGCGGGAACACAATGCAATGCTTTTATTGATCAGAGAAAATGCCTTTATCTCCATTGAAATGGAAGTGGCAGGTCAGAAAAGAAATGGGTAGGAGAGGGCATGGAGAGAAGAAAAGAGCTCGAAGGTAGCAAACTTCCATCTAACCAGTGGGGATTAAACCAGTGCCCTGTAGGCAGGGTGGGTCTCAGGCAAAACAATGATTATGTAAATAGACCACAGCATCAAGCAATGCAGGGGACCTGGCGTAATGACCAACAAGAGAGTATATACAGGAAAAAGCTTGCCTATCTTGAAAATTCCATATCTCACAGATGTCCTGATAAATTGGCCAGGCATATGTATTCTAAAACTAAATCACAAATCTGCTGAATGAGTCAATTTATCTAATAACTATTTTCTCCTAATGCAGCCATTTATATTTTAGAGAAAAAGATAAATCAACATGTACCAAAAAGTTTTTAGCAAGATAACTAAAGAAACATTGGAAGTAAATTTATTGAATTTATTTCATTCAAAATTCCTTTGTAATTTTAAAATCTTAAGCTTTATAAAGTATGATATTTAAGTCCAAACATAACATTATGGATGCCTGCCACAATGTTGATCCTTATTATGTGTTTACAATTATACCTGCTACTTTCTCTTAGTTGAACAATGCCAGACTTCACAATTTTGCATGATATTTATTTGTTCATTTTTCATTCCTGCTTTCATTTACTGCACAGAAATTATTGTGCGCCTTCTATGTGAACTCGGGATGTTTAAATGCTCTTTATCCCATGATATATCTGGTGGTTCCTGTGCTAACAAAGCTGTTCAGATTTGTTTTATTAGGGAAACAATGATTTACAAGGCAGTTGTCCCATAGGCACAATCTCTCATCCTCCCATGATAGATGTCTGCACACTGAGCCTACCACCAACTTGGGTTCTTATGCACCACTGTGAATTGGGCCCCCAATGCCCACTTAACCTCCCCCTCCCACATTCTTGGCCTTGGTTCAACAGACCACATCTAGTCAACTTTCACCCTGTGTTCTGCCTGCCACTCCCCTCTCCCCATTCCCTTTCAGCCTCTTTTCTTCTCTTCCTTTCTTTTATGGAGGCAAAGAGGCAGAGGTACAGAGGGAGAAAGTGAAAGAGACCACATCACTGAATGCAGTGGGGGCTAGACTCCAACCCTGGTTGCACACATGGCAAAGCAGTGCACTTTCTAAATGAGTTATTTTACCAGACCTCTCATTTCTTAAATTCCATCTAAAAGTCATCTCCTTCTGCCTAATCACACTAAACTAATTCAAAATTCTTACTGAAGCACTCTAATAAGGATAATACAACTATAAGCCATGTTTCATTATTTCCTTAAAGTGCCACATTTTCTTTTTTTTTTTTTTTGAAAATATTAACCATTAAATACAGTACAACATGGTAACACCAAAAATAGAATATTACCACAGCTAGATATTTTATTTTTTTAAATCTTTATTTATTTTGAATAGAGACAGGGAGAAATTGTCAGGGGAGGGGGGAACAGTGCAGAAGAAAGACAGAGAGAAACCTGCAGACCTGCTTTACCGCTCAATGCTTAACCAGGTGCGCCACCGCCTGGCCCCCACAGCTAGCTATTTTATATGTGTGAATGGAATTTATGCATTTATTTGGGGAAAAATAATTTTTTTTTTTCCCTCCAGGGTTATTGCTGGGCTCGGTGCCTGCATCATGAATCCACCGCTCCTGGAGGCTGTTTTTTCCCTCGTTGCCTTTGTTGTTGTAGCCTCGTTGTGGTTATTATTATTGCCATTGATGATGTTGTTCATTGTTGGATAGGACAGAGAGAAATGGAGAGAGGAGGGGAAGACAGAGAGGAGGAGAGAAAGATAGACACCTGCAGACCTGCTTCACCGCCTGTGAAGCGACTCCCCTGCAGGTGGGGAGCCGGGGGCTTGAACCGGGATGCTTACTCCGGTCCTTGCGCTTTGAGCCACATGCGCTTTAACCCACTGCGCCACCGCCCGACCCCCGAAAAATAATTTCTTTGTTATCAGCCCTCACTGCATTGAAGGAACCATCTATCTGTGCTATGGTTTCTTTTCATTTCTCTCTCTTTTTCTTTCTATCTATCTAATTTTAAAAGTATTTTATTTATTTATTTATTTATTTATTTTTGAAGAGATGCAGAGAAAGACACAGAGAGACACTGCTCAGCTCTGGATAATGATGGTGCAGGGAATTGAACCTGGGACTTCAGAGCCTCAGGCATGATAATCTCTTTACATAACCACTTTGCTATCTACCCCAGCCCTCTATCTATCTTAAAAAATAAGCCTAGAGTGGGGAAGCCCCAGTGATAACAAAATATATATATATTTTTTGAGAAAAAAAAACACGGATAACCTGAAATCATTAGGAGATAATAATACAGCAGATGTTAACAACAAGAATCAAAGATCCTGAGCAAACTATCTGTGGATGGTTCTACTAACCTCACTTCTGTTATTAGACAATGTGAGGAATTATTGCCCCAGGATGAGTAAAATCACTATGGATTGCAGAGAAACTAGGTATAATAGCATAATTTATTCATGTGTTTATCTTTTTCCTTAGGAAAACAGTGTGAACTTGTCATAGCTCAAGTTAAATTCCAAGTAATTACTTTTGTTATTGTTCAGATACTACCATACACACACACACACACACACACACACACACACACACACACCACAGACTGGACATATGCAGTTAGCTTTCCTGCCATAATTCTCCTTTTCAGAGATAGCTACAGATTTTATTTAAGGATACTTTTTTCACTATTTGTATCGGTGCCTAAAACTAGCTTTAAACTTTGGCTAGACTGTTATTTTGGTTTGCTAAGGAGAATTTAGGGTGGAGTGTCTACTAACATGCAGCCAAAAACCCACCAACAATTAACTTTATCAAGCACACATTCTTTGTCCAAATTAGTTGGACACATTTTTCCTTTGCAGATAAGAACTAAGGTTGAATGCAGACAAAACCAGAAAGTAAGTAATAGAAGTAGAATATGCTGAATGATAGCCAATAGTAGGATTGATAAAGGGCGTCTTCATAGCAATGCCAGTTGTATTTAGAACTATGTAAAACATTTCCAAAATACATTTTTCTAATATTGAAGAAATACAAACTAAAAAAGAATATTCATTTTTCATAAATATAATTACAAAGGCAAAAAATGTGGTGTGAGAAGCTATGAGGGTGCTTACTTTGGGGAAAGTGGGGTATTAGGAAAGGGGCACATGAGGTATCTTTGAAATTCTAGCTCTAGTGGTCCAGGAGGTGGTGCACTGACTCTCAAGCATGAACTCCTGAGTTCAATCCCTGGCAGCACATGTAGAAGAATGATGTCTGGTTCCTTCTCTCTTCTCCTATCTTTCTAATTAATAAATAAAAAATCTTTTAAAAACAAGAAAGTCTAGCTATCTTGTTTCTCCATCTAGGTGCAAATTACATAGGTATATGAAGTTTGTGAAATCTAGTCAATATTTCCCTTACAAAGCTGCTTAAAAGTAGACAAATGTACTTCTGCTTTCAGGTATGTATTTTGCAGTAGTTTACAGATACGTGACCTCCTACACTATGGTTTTGTTAATTAATCCTTTCTTAAATAAAAAATAAAATAAAAAAGTAGACAAATGGAATGAAGTTCCATGTATCGATGTAACATACTCAAGTACAATGATTAGCTTGTGATTAATATTGTCAGAGTATACTCCACTACTCACTTCCCATATTGTTTTTAAGAAAAATTCCAAACATTTTATCATCCATGTCATCTGTGACTATTCTAATCTGTATCTCTAGATTATACACATTGTTTACATGGTCTCATTAGCAGTACCCTACTCAAAACTTAGTCACAATATAAATATTACAAAAATGAAACTAGTATAGTCAGGGCCCTTTGGAATATAACTAAAATAGGTCTACTAGCTATCTACAAAATGGAGACTTCTTCAACTCTTCATCTGCACTTTTCCAGCCTTTAGTTTCATGATTAATCAATGATTCGATTGGCTTTATATGTTAATTCTCTTTTCAGCCACCAAGTTCCAGATGCTAGCATGATGCCAACCAGACTTCCCTGCACAGACAATCCCACCAATGTGTCCTGGAGCCCCACTTCCCCAGAGCCCTGCCCCACAAGGGAAAGAGAGAGACAGGCTGGGAGTATGGATCGACCAATCAACGCCCATGTTCAGCAGGGAAGCAATCACAGAAGCCAGACCTTCTGCACCCCATAATGTCCCTTGGTCCATACTCCCAGAGGGATAAAGAAAAGGGAAGCTATCAGAGGAGGGGATGGGATACGGAGTTACGGTGGTGGGAATTATGTGAGTTGTATCCCTCTTTTAAAAATTTTTTAAAAATCTTTATTGATTTTGAATAGAGAGAGAAATTGTGAGGGGAGGGGAAACAGTGTGGAAGAGAGAAAGAGAGAAACCTGCAGACCTGCTTCACCACTTGTGAAGTTTTCCCCCTGCAGGTGAGGACCAGGGACTTGAACCCTGATCCTTGCACACTGTAATATGTGCCCTTAACCAAGTGCACAACCGCCTGCCCCCCCCCCCAGTTGTGCCCCCTTTATCCTATGGTTTTGTCAGTGTTTCCTTTTTTATAAATAAAAAAAAATAATTAAAAAAAGAAAAATCCCAAACATTTTATCATTCACGTCATCTGTGACTATTCTAATCTGTATCTCTAGATTGTTTACAACATTGTTTAAACATGTTTACAACATTGTTTACAACATGGTCCCATTAACAGTACCCTACTCAAAACTTAGTCACAATATAAGTATTATAAAAATGTGCAGACAACATTCAAGTTGCCAAAGAGAGCATATACACAGATTTTAAAGGGAGACAGAAAGTTTTTATCTAACTCTCCCTTTGCCTATTCCTCTATTTTCATATTCCACTGCTAGGTAATTAACAAATGTATTTTACAAAGTGCCTTCAGGTGCTCAGTCCTGGCCCTTTGCAAAGATAACAAATACAAAGTGTGGGAAGGCAAAGGACTACAGATAACTTGGCACAAATTTCAGATTTTAGAATCAAAGTCATCACACTACTGTTACCAAAGAAAACAGAAAGTAAGAATGTGGAGTGTGACTGGCCTAAAGCACCAAGAGATTATGTTCTAAAAATGGATTTATATTATGTAAATCATAGTAAAAGTGTCTACATTTTCTATGGTTCCAGAAGTTTACTCTTCTTGAAGTTCTCTCAATACGACATCTAGTTCCTGTATTTCATGTGTTGCTTTCCCAACGTATTTTTTTCAACTATTAATTCAACTCTTTGAATAGTTCTATATACATAAGTAGATTCAGAAAATTATATATGGTGTGTTTAATGAATAAATTACAATGTTTTGTGAAACACACACACACACACACACCTGTGACACCCCTCCTCATTATGTGGTGTCAGAGATGGAACACAAGTTCTCAAGAATGTGCTCCACTGCTGAGCAACATCTGTGGCCCAATGTTTTATTTTTAACTTAAAATTATATATATATATATATATATATATATATGCAGATCATTGATTCTTCCTACTACCTGTGAAGTTCTAGTTGTTTTTGTCTTTCCAGGGCCTCTGGTATACCATGTAGGTTCTCTACCAGTAAGTCATCGCCCAGCCTCTGAGCCTCATTTCTGTGATATGTTTTTCTAGTTTTGTTAATTTTTGAGTATATCTGTTTTTATTCAAATGATATACTTGAGTAAATCTGTCTGATACAATCATTCTTTGAGAATCAGTATTTTGACTTTTACTATTATGAAGAGACTCTTGAGATGATTAAAATAGCTGAAAATGAGAATTTAGCTTTCTGTGGCAAATTGTAGCTTTGAAGATCAAGTGACATATAATAATACAATGGCTATATTTATTCCTGTGGTTTGGATATTTATATAAACAATTATGGTGTTTCCTGAATACAGGATGTTTAAACCAATGAGTCTCCTTTATGATCGCAAGAGGAATTTATACTACCATGACCTATACTTACTCAACATGTCTTGATGTTCTGAACCCTGAGTCATCACTGAGGAAGTTGACCTAAGTCATTCAAAATACAGTGGTACTGTCTTTCCAGTATACTTTTTCAATTAACCAATGTGTACTGTGACCAAGGTAGAGGGATACACTAGCAAAACTGTCTGTATTTATGTTTCCGCCTCATTGAAATTGGCTTCAGTAACAGAAAACATGAAATAGCCTGTGTTTTTTTTTTTCTTTCTTGAAATCAGAGATAACTGTTCCCAGTAAAAATAAAGTCAACTCCAAGGCTAACCTTATCAGATAAGGTAAGGACTGCAAAAGCTGGATAAGGGCAAGAGACCGACATACTTTAATGATGGCTCCTTTGGTCACTACCAGGCCACACTATCAACCAGGGCCCTAGTCAGGGAATCCTGGGATTCCCACATAGATATGTTGGGCCTAGACCTCTTAACAAATCCCTCTTTCCACTGTTACTGGTCATCTCCATCAGGAACAACATAGTGGACCCTCTTGTGGGCCTCTACAGGATCTTGTCCTCAATGTGGGTCAACATTGATAGAGATTGTCCCATTCTCCAAAGGGAGATTGGGTCAACATACTCTGCCACTCAAGAAAAATAGGTCTTGCAAAGAGCCTAGAATGTTCCTAGCTATGACAAAGAATGCAAGCTCAGACCTACAGGGGCACAGAGATTACATAGGCTCCTATGCTGAATATGGGCCCCAAACCAAATTGATACAGTTTACAGTTAATGATATTTATATACTTTACCCATATTTGGGAGCTAATCTCTTCCCTGATCCAGCTTTCTACTTCCCTATCTAGCTTTCAATTCTATCACCATCTCCCCAGACAATATCTTTAGCCCACCTGCATGTTAGCTGTTGGGCTCAGGCCAAAATTAGTAAAGTCATAGACCCATTGGAATATACCCAAAATAGACCTATTAGCCTTTTCCAAAATGGAGACCCCAAATCTCATCAACTATAGTCTTTTCTTCAGATTTATGATTATTAAAAAAAATTTTCTGCTTTATATCTTAATGCTTTTTCAGCCTTCAAGTTGCAGATGCTCCCATAATGCCAACCTGACTTCAATGGACAGTTGACTTCACCAATTCCTGGAACCTCACTTCTCCAGTGCTCTGCAGCACTAGGGAAAGATAGAGATAGGCAGGGAGTATGGATTGACCTGCCAATGCCCATGTCAAGTGGAAAAGCAGTTACAGAAGCCAGACCTTCCACCTTCTGCACCCCATATTGATCCTGGGTCTATGTGCACAAAGAGATAAAGGACAGAATAGCTTCCAATGGAGAGGATGGGATACAGAGTTTGGGTGTGGAAATTGTGTGGAATTGTATCCCTCTTATTCTATAGTATTATCAATCATTATTAAACAAATAACAATAAAATCAAAATCTTGGAACTAATTTCAATTTGATTTTGACTGGTTTCCTCTTCTCCTAGCACTCAGGAGACATGAATCCAAAATTGTGGCATTTTAGCAATGGGGAAAAGATACAGACAAGAGTTTACTATTGGTGCTTTGCTTTTAGAATGCTACTAGTACTGTTCCTATGTAACCAATGAGCTTGCTTATTTGTTTGTTAGCCAGAATACTGCTCAGCTCTGGCTTATGGAATTGTGGGGGATTAAACCTAGGAGTTCTGAGCCTCTGCACTGGAATCTTTTTGTGCAACCATTATGCTATTTCCCCCACCCTACCAATTGTATTTCACTGAGAAAGTGGGTAAGACTAGGTATGAGAAGGAATGTTTTTAAATACAAGGAAAAGAAAGTTTTATTTTATAAAAATATAGAGAGAATTGGCAAGTTATCTCACTTGGGAGGGGGCCTGCTTTGTCATGCACTTGACCCAGGATTGAACACAGCCCCCACCATACTGGGGAAAGATTTGGTGCTGTGATATCTTTTCTACTCTCCCTCTATCTCTTTATATTTTTTTCTATCTGAAAAAGTTGGCATGAAGCTGTAAAGTCTAGGCAATAACACACACACACACACACACACACACACACAGGAAAAGCTGTAGGGATGGCTCAATAACTATGATAGCACCACAAACACAGAATGTGTTGAAGCTAGGGGTCAGTGTTTTGATGATTCATATCACAGGGAGTTGAGAAATTGCATCCATACGTTAGTGGCTGTACTACAAACCATCAACACCACCACCACCACCACCACCATAAAGTAATTTGAGAAAAATATGGTCCTCTCTTGTAATTAAGGAGCAAAGGTATTTAAGAAATTTACTTCTTCCTAGTAAAGTTGCTCATGTCTCATTTTCTAGGTGTTCACACCCCAACCAATAGAAGACAAAAATGAATTGGAATTGACAAGATCAGTTTAAACCTCGTATAGCTCATCTCCTGGGGGGTTATTAAACAAAACTTAGTAACCATATCGACCAGGTCCCATGAGATAGGGTAGATGTACATATGTATCCATAAGTTAGGGCAAAATATAGACCTTAAATCAAAAGTGCACAACAGTTTGCAGTGAGTCAACAAATGAAGCAAGCAAGTAGAAAGACCTAAAAGTACCTTATGAAATAGTTTCACTTAGACCTAGATACTTCTTTGTCGTTTTCGACGGGTTAGGTTGTTTCCGCCAGGCTGGCTTCACGGGCAGGTAACAGACGACCAGGGACTCATAGTTGAGCTGTAGGCAGTATCTCTTTATTCATGCAGGACGCAGCACAATCTAAGCCGAGCTGAGCTAAACTAAAGGTAAAGTACTCTAAAACTCACAATGCTGTCTTTATATATACTTGCCAAGTAGGGTGGAAACAGGGTGTGACATAGAGAGGGTGGAGAGAAAAGTGACTGGTGACAATCAGAGTGTGACAAGGAGAGGATCAGGGTGTGACAAGGAGGGGGGGTGGAGCAAAAACATATCATGAAACAGTGGGGATTGAACCAATGCCCTGGAGGGAGGTACTTGTTAACAGCGGTTATATAAATAGAATGAAGTGGTTATGTAAATAGAATAGTGTTAAGCAGGGGGGATTTAAACCAAATGAAACAGAAGGGGTCTCATGCATACCAACAATTCCCCCTTTCTTTTTAACTAATGGCCATTGTGGGGTGAACAGAAATGTATATTGTACAGGCGTTTTCAAAAGAACTGGCATATGACATGGAAAACAAAATAGGCGAGCAGCAATAACCAGTGTGATGCCAAGTGGAGCTTTTCTTGCCTCAAAGGGCAAGGCCTAGCAGGCGAAAGGGCATTTCTTGCCTCTGGGAACGCTTCATGCCTCTGGGGGCATCTCTTGCCTCAAAGGGCGTTTCCTGCCTCTGTGGGCATCTCTTGCCTCTTGGGGCGCTTCATGCCTCTGTGGGCATAACCTAATAAGGAGGGGGAGTTTTCTGCCTCTGGGACAGAGCCTGCAGGCGAGGGGACATGGTCTATAAAGTCTCAAGGCAATTGGCTGAAGTTAGTCTTTGAGAAACACAGCTGTGTGTACCAGTAAGTCCGATGGAGGTGTCAGTCCAAAGTAGCTGACCACAGAAGAAAATGTCAGAGGATGAAATGCTGTACATCTGTCTCGATGGGGAATGTCGGCCACCTGAATTCTGCTTTTCTGTAGAGAGTGATCTTTGGAGTCTGTGAATCTGTTTCTTCAGGTCGTGCCAGGTCTCATCATTGGTTTCCGGGGGCGATGTCAGAGAACAGGATCCAAATGGATTTCCAGGAATTCTATTTGAGTAGATGCTTTTTCATGTGAAGACTTTGACAGCTGAAATTCACTTACTTGTCAAACAAAACTTGTAGCAGATTAGAAGTTTACTATAATTGATAACTCCATTATAATTGGAAGTCCTTTCTAGTATGATTTTAAGGTTGTTTAAACAGTTTAAACTCAATAAAATGTGGAAAGGTAAACAGAAGAACCACGGTTAAAAGCCTCAGGCATGAGAATAATTAACATAATCATTGCACTATCTGCCCCACCCATAACTCATACAGTTTTCAGGATTAAACGTTTCAGATTCATGTCAAGACGTAAAAGAGAAATCAAAGGAGGAAAAAACAACTTTTTGCATTGTTTCTGGATGTCTCTAGAAATCATGACTGCGTCCAGCATTTTTTTTTTTTTAAGTCAATGTCAAACAAAAATTCAGTCATTCAAATCATTCTCTTATGAAACGCAACTTGAACCAGATTATCAAGATCTCACCATGTAGGATTAAGAATCCCCGGAGGGCGACCTAGTCCAAAAAGGTCCTCGAAATTCCATTTAGGGTGTTTCTGACTGTTCCTGCTGGATTGCTTCAGGCACCCATTTTTAAAAGCGTCTTCCCATCGAAGAAAGAATCCAATCAGGAGAGTAGAACTAACCACGTGTCTCCATACTTGGGAACTGCCAGGGTACTCGAGAATGCTCCTCAAACTAGAGTAGTCCTTCTCCACGGGAAACATTCGAGAAGAAGTCCAGAAAGTCCCAGGGGAAATCCCCATGCATATCCCAAGGTCTACGATCACGGTCATAAAGAACGAAATTATGGCCTGGAGCAAAATGTAGTCCTTTTCCTCGGGAAACATGAGAGAGGGAATCCAGAAAGTCCAAGGAGAAATCTCCGTGCATCTCCCAAGCTCTATGACCCTGGTCATAAGAAACCAAAGTTCCCGGTCAGGGAAACAAAGTTTGGCCCAGAGCAAAATGTTCCAGAGACAGAGTAACTGTCTCATGATGAAACAGTAGAGGCTTTGGCAAACCTCTTCGTAAGTAGAAAGGCAACCCATGGTGGATGGGTAGCCAAGTTTACTTATCTGGACGATGGGTGGGTAGGGTCCCACGTTGATGCCAGTCCATGTTTCAGGGCTTATTTCAGTCCCTGTTCGGGTGCCATATGTTGTTTTCGCTGGGCTAGGTTGTTTTCTCCGGGCTGGCTTCACGGGCAGGTAACAGACGACCAGGGACTCATAGTTGAGCTGTAGGCAGTATCTCTTTATTCATGCAGGACGCAGCACAATCTAAGCCGAGCTGAGCTAAACTAAAGGTAAAGTACTCTAAAACTCACAATGCTGTCTTTATATATACTTGCCAAGTAGGGTGGAAACAGGGTGTGACATAGAGAGGGTGGAGAGAAAAGTGACTGGTGACAATCAGAGTGTGACAAGGAGAGGATCAGGGTGTGACAAGGAGGGGGGGTGGAGCAAAAACATATCATGAAACAGTGGGGATTGAACCAATGCCCTGGAGGGAGGTACTTGTTAACAGCGGTTATATAAATAGAATGAAGTGGTTATGTAAATAGAATAGTGTTAAGCAGGGGGGATTTAAACCAAATGAAACAGAAGGGGTCTCATGCATACCAACACTTCTTCACCTACTTCCTATTACACTTCCCTCAGTTACTCCAAAGCTAACCTTATCAAAGTAAGGACTACAAAAGCTGAGTAAGAGCAAGAGACTGGCATACTTTAATGATGACTCTTTAGTCAATATCAGGCCACCCCATCAGCTGGGGTCCTAGTCGGGGAGTCCTGGGATTCCCACACAAACACAATGAGCCTAGATCTCGAATTTATCCCTCTCTCCATTATCACTGGGCATCTCCATAAGTAACAGCATAATGAACCCCTTTAGGAGACCCCATAGGACCTTGCCCTCATTGTGGATCAACAATGATAGAGAATGTTCCATCCTCCAAAAGGGGGTTGGATAACATACTCTATCTAACACCTGAAGAAGATGGGTCCTGAAATTGGTGTGACTCAGAATGTTCCTACTGATGAACACAGAAAGCAAGTTCGGACCTACAGGGATGTAGAGGTTACATAGGCTCCTATGCTGAATATAGTTTACAGTCAACAATATTTATACACTTTTCCCATATTTGGGAGCTACTCTCTTCCTTGATTCAGCTTTCTAACCCCTTTTCCAGCCATCACATCATCTCCCCAGACAATAACCTAGGTCCACCTGCATATCACAGACGGCTCAGGCAAAAACTAATAAGGTCATGGGCCCTTTGCAATATACCTAAAATAGACCTACTAGCTATTTTCAAAATGGAGACCCCAAATCTTCATCTGCAATATTCCAGCCTTTAGGTTCATGATTAATTAACAATTTGTTTGGCTTTATATATTAACTCTTTTTTAACTACCAGGTTCCAGATGCAAACACGATGCCAACCGGACTTCCCTGGACAGATGACCCCACCAATGTGTGCTAGAGCTCTGCTTCCTCAGAGGCCCACCCCACCAGGGAAAGAGAGAGACAGGCTGGGAGTATGGATTGACCTGTCAATGCTCATCAGGGAAGCAATTACAGAAGCCAGACCTTCCACCTTTTGCATCTCATAATGACCTTGGGTCCATACTCCCATGGGGCTAAAGAATAGGAAACCTATCCAGGAAGGGGATGGGATATGAAGCTCTGGTGGTGGGAATTGTACCCCTCTTATCCTATGGTCTTGTCAGTGTTTCCATTTTATAAATAAATACATTAAAAAAAAAACCTTAGTAACCTCCAAAAAACTGGATGGACATCAGGGAGACAAGGAATAACATTTTTACTGAGTTGTATTATGGCTCTTTTAAGAGTACTATTTTGAATAAAATTACTCACATGAATTTTCCATTTTACATTCACCAATTTATTATGCACCAGATGTAGCCCAATAGAAATCAACAAGAAAAGCAAATAAAACCGACTTATTTCTTAAAACTTACGGTGTACATAATAGCAAATTTTCTTTCTGAACAGATGTCTCTTCAATTATGATCAACATGTCAATCAATATTGTCAGATGTTGCCTGGTTTTCTGTTAAGTTGCTTCATTACTATTTTAGAGTTTTTGTCTAATCAAAAGAGTACCAAACCATATAAAAAGCTTAAAACACCAGGAAACATGTCTTAGTAAATTAAGTAAACATTGGGGGAGAAGATAAATTCACATATGTTTGTTTTGGCATAGTAACCATATTAAAATTTCTATCTTCATTTGTTTGACCCTAAGATGAATGTTACCTCTCACAGCCCAGTAAGAAGTTTTTTTCTAACTACTCACATTATTTTTCTTGGAATCCCTGTTGTTTCTGGCTCCAGCTATGAGACCTTACTATTTGCAGGTCTAGTCCTCTTTCCCATCAGGTCTTTATTGTTTACCTGTTAAGATGGCTGAAAAGGACCTCATCTTTAGTTTTTGTGTCTTCCCCAAATTCCTCAGGCCAGCTGACCAGAGGGATTTTTCCAGGAAGCAAGCTGTATGTTGCCCCACCTTTTTGTTGTCTTATACAGCCTGTAAGATGAGAGACAATATTGTTAATAACCTTGTATTTATCTGTGCAGCCATTTACATTCAAAGTACAGTAGGAAATATACAGTTAGGTCCTTGAGATTTTGTCCATGTAGTTTGTTTTTCCTAAAATGTCTTTCCCATGATCTTGAATACTCTAGCCTACTTAAGTGCTTTGTCCTTTATGAGAAGGTCTTCAAGGGCAGAAATCATATCTTTCTTTCTTATAACTCTAACATCAGAGGATTGTCAGCAAGTGATGATGAAATTGATAAATCACTTATTATAGGATTTAAATACTTGACAATATATTTTATTTCAATTTGGAAACAGATATTCTTAGTTGCAAGGGAGAAAGTAGAGCAGAGGGCCTCTCCACCGTCTATGTTATTCCATTGTTTTTGTCTTGTTCTTCTGTGGTGCAGGGACCTAAACCTGTGACCCCAAGCAGAAGAGGCATGAACTCTACTGGTGAGGTACCTTCTTGACCCTTGTTTTACTTTAAATGTTAGTAAATGGAAGCAAAATTGTGATATATCTCTTGGATCTGTGCTTATAACCTTCCAGTAAAGGTTATCTTTATCCAAAATAAACCCTAACTTGGAATGATTTTTTAATTTTTTATTATTAGTGACTTAATATTAACTTACAAAATTACAAGATAATAGGGGTACAACTCCACACCACCAGAGACCTGAATCCATATTCCCTCCATTGTAAGATACAGCAGTTCTTCTAAGGCTGCAGATATGGATTAACTATTATTTCTACAACTATCAATATTTGTATATATTTGCTCCCCCTCCCTTATTTAAGGCCCCATCTTCTCTTCCTTTCCAAGTCACACACACACCTATTACTACATTCAAATGTCCCTTTCTTTTTCCTTCTCTCTCTCCAGGTCTTGATGGAATTGGAGTTTAGATCCCTCTGGTCATCTTTCTCCTATCATTTCTCCCCCACTTACAGTATGGATCAAAATTCTTTTTGGGATGCAGAAGGTTGGAGTTCTGGCTTCTGTAACTGCTTCTCCACTGGACACAGGCATTGGAAGGTTGATCAATACTCCCAGCCTATTCTCAGAATGGTTTTGTACCTTAATAAGCAAGTATGTAACTGAATTTGATTTTCTTTTTTTTTTTTTTTTTGTCATTCTTACTGGAGCCTCACCACTTTAGGCTTACTTTTTCAGATAGAGACATATATAGAGAGGGAGAGACATACACAGAAGCAGGGAGAGACAGAGAATGATGTAAACAGAGAGAGACAGAGAAAAACCACAGCACCGAAACTTTTCCCAGTGCCATAATATTAGCATGTGGTCTACTGGAGACTGAAACCTGGGTCACAGACATGGTGACAGAGCCCCCCAGGTGAGCTGTCTAACCATTCTCCTTGTTTTGTTCTTTTTAACTGCAACACAGGAAATTTATATCTGGAGGGATTTCCTCTTGGATAGGCAATTTGTCTGGGAGTATTTATTGAGCTCACTGTTTATAGACTAAACTAATAATTACATAAATAGAGCAATAGAGGGAGTAGGTGAAGCAATTTGTTGAGTCATGAAGATTATGAAATGTTAGAATTAGTAACCAAAGGAGCCCCTTGCCAGTTCTTAAGAGCAATATGCACGGACTTTGGGAAAATTCCTCCACAATTCTATGTTTTAATTTCTTCATCTGAAAAATGGTAATGTATCTGCATATATAGCTTTTTAAACATCTAAGTCAACCACTAATTTAGGCTAGACAGATGAAGACTATTTGGCCCTGTCAGTATCTAAAATATGAAGATGTTCAGATACCACTAAAGGGCACAAAGTGAGGCCCAATGTGTTGCTATAGAGGCTAGCCATTGGATTAACATAAAAAACAAACCCCCAACTGACCTGGCTTTAATCATAACTAATCATTCATATACTAAGCTCTTTCTAAGATTACAAGAAACCCATTGCATTCTCTTTAAGATCCTCATTTTGCCTAGTCCTAGAACCTCTAGGACTATGCCCATACTTCTTGATATTTCTTCTCTCTGATTCCTTACCACCATAACATCTATGGTCACCTCAACCAAACTGCTACTAGAGCTGCCACCCCACATTATGCTGCTACTGAATACTTATGATGGACTGCAACCAGAGATACAGAGCCTGAGATGTCAACCAGGCAACTCTTCAAACCTAGTGGGATTACTCCTAACACATAGGATTACCTACATCCACTTTAGAAGGTACTCTAATGGATCCCTCTCTGTAGCACCACTGGTCACTTCTATCAGGAACATCATCACAAACCTTCTTGTGGACCCTCTCAGGACCTTGCCCTCAGTCTAGAGCAACTATTGTAGGGACTGCCCTAGTCCCAAAGGGAGCATGAGGTATCTTGCCCTGCCACAAAAGGAAGATTGGTCCTGAGATGAGTGCAGCCTTCACTGTTCCAAGTTGTGACCATGAGCTGTGAGTTCAGACCAATAGGGACTTAAAGGTGACACAGACTCTGGTGCTAAATATAAACATATATATGGGCCCTGGATTGGGTGGATGGAGGTAAATGGTTAATTCTATCCATAGAATATTTTCAAGAATGGGAGCTATTCTTTTCACTAATCCAACTTTCTAGCCCTTTTCTCTACTCTGAAATCATTTTTACAATGTTTTTTATATAACTTCATGTTATCAAACTCAAGCAAAAAACTACCATAGTCAGGAACCCCAAGAAACATGTCTAAAATGGATTTCCAAGCTTTCTTCCACCCCAAGATCCCTAATCTCGTCTATTCTGCTCTTAATTTTTGGTTCCTGTTCATTAACCATTTTGTCTCAGTTTACATCCTGTCACCTTCCAGACACCAGGTTGCAGACACTACCATGATTCTACCCTGACTTCTCAGGGCAGAAGACCTCACCTATGTGTCCTGGAATCTCACCTCTCTAGAGCTCTGGCACACTAGGGAAAGCTATAAACAGGCTGGGGATATGGATTGACCTGCCAATGCCCAAATCCAGCAGAAAAGCAATTACAGAAGCCAGTACTCCTACCTTCTGATCCCCAAAACAACTTTAATCCATATTCCTAGTGAGGGAGAAGTGATAGGAGGAAGTGGGTAAGAGGGATCTGAACTCCAGCTCCATCAGGTCCCAGAGAGAAAGGATGAAAAGGAGAGAGCTATTTGAATGTGGTAGTAGGGTTATGTGTGGCTTGGAGGGGAAAAGAGGACTGGAACTGGAGGGAAAAGGAGGCAATTATGTACAAATGTAGGCAGATAGGTAGTTGTAGAGCTGACAGTTACCCATGTCTGCAACCTTGGGAGAACCATGGTGGTTTGTAATGGAGGGACTTGGGATTTCGAACTCTGGTGGTGGGAACAATGTGGAATTATACCCCTGTTGGCATGTAATTCTGTAAATCAATATTGAATTGCTAATAAAAAAAGAAAATAATGAACAAATAAGATAATACATGTAATACACTTAAATAAGATAATAGGTGCAAAAAATCTGGCTTATTGTGATCATTAATAAATGCTAGCCATCCAATGATATACTACTCAGTTATTAAAAATGGTGAATTCACCTTCTTTACCCCATCTTGGATGGAACTTGAAGGAATCAAGAGGTAAGTCAGAGACAAAAGTATGAATATGGGATGATCTCACTCACAGACATAATTTGAAAAACAAGATCAGAAGGGAAAACACTAAGCAGAACTTGGACTGCAGTTGGTGTATTGCACCAAAGTAAAAAACTATAGGGTGTGGGGAGGGTTCAGGTCCTGAAGCATGATGGCAGAGGAGGACCTAGTGGGGGTTGTAGTGTTCTGCAAAAATGTTATGCATATAAACGATTGTATTTTACTGTTGACTGTAAACCATTATTCCCCCAATAAAGAAATTTTAAAAAGAAAAGATTAAATAAATAAATGCCAGCCATCAATATAGTGAACAGTGTCCTGTAATTACTTTAAGTAACTTGGTGACTCTGGAATAAAGAGGAAGCAAAAAGCATTACATCTCTTTTAGTATAGCAACTCTATTAAAAAAAAATAAAACAATTTTACAGTCATTTCTTTACAGTGGTTTATCTTATTCCCACAAGCCACAATGGATCACCTTTGACTTTAGAAGATTTTAAGATTTAACATTTCTCCACCTAAAGGTTCATAATTGTCTTATCTTGTGCTGTACTTATAATGTTTTCTCAAATTACTGAGATCACCAGCATAATAAATAAGCATTTTGTAATGCTGCTCATAAAAGCCTCATGACTATGCTGTATAGTACTTTACAGCTTAATAAACATTTTCTCATAGATTGTCTATTTGTTTCTGAGATAACACTAGTGAGGCTGATTTCTTTCCTGTATGAAAATCAGAAATTCAGAGAAAATTTATGATAAAGCTGTGGTTACAAAATTGCAAAATGGCAGCTTGGGAACTCGATTCTTGGTCTTTTTACTTTAGATTCCATGACAGTATGACCTGTTGGTCTGCAAATGTCTTGTTTAGCAGTGTTTATGGTAGCTTATGTAGGCTGATGGTACTTTGAGCATGGGTCTGCTAATGCTTTGCTGGAAAGGTAGACCAACATTTTCATTGGTCTTAGTATTTGTCTATAGTTCTTTTAATTTCCAACATGATGTCATAATATTTAAACCCTGGTGAATTCATAGGTAATGCAAAAGCAAAATATATGACAGGCTATTTTTTTCTTTCTTGGCCAAGTTATTGTAAGTTTAAATTAATGTAGATAACTTTTAAGTTTCTGTGTTTCTCAAGGAATAAATAATTCTCAAGGAATAAATAATTCTCAGTGTATTAATGACTGTAATATCAAGCATATATATATTTTTAATCATCATTAGGAGTTCACCACTCTGACTAGACTTTTTCATAAAGAGAATTGGGCTGGTTGGTGGCACACCTGGATAAGTGCACATGTTACAATGCCCAAGGATCTGAGTTTGAGTCCCTGCTCCACACTTGCAGTGGGAGAAAACTGCACTGGTGAAGCAGTGCTACAGGTGTGTCTCTCTCTCCCTGCCACCCCTTTGATCTCACTCTGTCATATTAAATAATAAATCAATTAGTTTAAAAAATTAAAATAAAAAAGATAAAGAGAGTGAGAAAGAGAAATGAAATTAGATTGCCACTTAATACCTTACACCCAACTAAATGAACTCTAAGGATCAGTATTGGACATGAGACACAGGAAATACATAAAAGAAAACAAAGTAAAAAAAAAACCTTCATAATCCTAACATCAAATATATACTTAAAGAATAACCATATAAGCAAAGTAAAACTAAACAATATTAAATAGATGGGACCACATAAACTAAAAAGCTTCTACACATTGGAGTCAGGAGACCCCATTATTGGAAGAAGATATTTGCACATCATACATCTGATAAGTGATTGATATCAAACATTTATAAAGAGCTCATATGTAGTTCTTACAAAATTTTAGACACAGTTTGTCTGCTTTTTTTTTCACCAGGTCATGTGTTTCATTTCTCTTGAATCTACATATGAGTGAAACCATCTGATAGCTGCCTTTCATCTTTTATTTTTAAATTTTCTTTTATATCTACTTATTTTTTTAATTTTACTAGTGACTTAATACTGATTTGCAAAATTTTAAGATAACAGTGGTATAATCTCATACCATTCCCACCACCAGAGTTCTGCATCCCCACTCCCTCCATTGGAAGCCACAGCAGTTTTCCCAAGGCTGCATATATGGGTTAACTATCATTTCTATAGCTATGTCTATTTTGGTATATATTTGTCTTTTTTTCCCGATGGTCCTGCCTTCTCTTCCTTTCTAAGTCACACATACACCTATAACTACTTCTGAATATGCGGCGCCCCATCAAAGTTCACCAGGGATCCTGGCAGGGTCATCTCCTCTGGACCTGCATTCAGACTTCAAGGAAACTGGGCAGAAAGGACGAGAGTGGGATGACGCATTCTCCCCCCATTATTGTTACAAATAATTATACTGTCATAATTGATTAATAGTGCTTTGGCAGTGCCTGGTGGGAATGGAGAGTCAGAAGCACCCCCTCTCCCTTACACAGGGGCATATTTGAAATTTACATTATGAAAGTGGGGAAGGTGGGTCAACATAGACGGACAAAAGAAGTCATGTTATGACTTGCCCTTCAAAGAAAGAATGCAGAGATTGAGGCCTCCCAGGTACAAGTTGACGTATTGAAACAAAGAAAGATTAATAGTTAAACTGTACCAGACCTAGATGAGCAGTGGTCCATGACTAGGCAAAGATCTGTATGCCCCCCATAGAAGATTAATGATAGAAATAGCCCTCCGCAAAAATCAAAAACAATTCTGGATATGACCTCCCCTGAGAACAGGGCGATACTAAGCATTGTACCATTCTTTACAGTTATAGGGGAGTAACATGTAGTCTGCCAAAGCCACAAGACTAAGCTGGTTGTTTAGGCAACCTGAATGTAACCTGAAAAAAGTATAAAAGCTAATGCAGTTTCACTATTAAAATGAGTCCAGATTCACCCTCCAATAGAGTATGGTGTCTATCTGTTCTCCCTCGCACTGACTCCTGACCCACCTGGGAGGTTGCCTTCAAGACCCCTGACCCTCCTGCTGCTCATCCACTGTGGTGGTCCGAGGCATGAATGTCATTCCTTTTTTTCTCTTCTCTCTCTGGGCCATGATACAGTTGGGAGTTCAGTGTCACTTCCCCTATCACTTTTTCCCCACAGGGAGTATGGACCAAAAAAAAATTTAGGGCTGCAAAAGTGGAAGTTCTGGCTTTTTGTAATTGCTAATGGACATTGTCAGGTCAATCCACACCCCCAGCCTGTTTCTATCTTTCCCTAGTGGGGTAGAGCTCTGAAGAGGTGAGTATCTGGGACACATTGGTGAGTTCATCTGCCCAGAGAAGTAAAGATAGAATCATGATAGCACCTGAAACTTGGTGGCTGAAAGGTGATAATATATAGAGCAGGACAAAATTATTAATGAACAGGAACTAAAAAGTAGAAATAGAGCAGATGAAAAATATAGGGATTACAGGGTGGGTAGAAGCTAGTATGTCTATTTTAGTATAATCCTTGGGGCCCATGACTTTCGTAGTTTTTCTTGAATTTGATAGCTAACATAGAGATGGACAAAAATATTGTCTGGAAAGATGGTATCAGAGTAGAGGGCTATAAAGTTGTATTAGGGCAGTGAATAGCTCTCAATCTTGATGAAAATCTGTGAATAAAATTAACTGTTTACTACATCAACCTGACCAAGGGTATATATATATATTCATATTCAGCACAGGAGCCTGTGGAACCTCTGAGTCCCTGTCAGTGTGAATTCAAAGTTCCTGGTGACAGCTGGGAACATTCGAGGCTGCACTCATTTCCAGATCAATCTTCCTTGATTGACAGCATAGGATGACCCAGCCTCCCTTCAAGAGTTGAGCAGTCCCAACCATTGGGAGGACAAGTTCCTGGAGTGGCCCACTAAGAGGGCTTATGCTGCTGCTGCTGATGGAAATGGCCAGTGAGCATGGAGAAAGGAATCTAGTGGAGGTCTAGACCCACTACATCTGTGTGGAAATCCAAGGTTTTATCTTTCTCGGTTCAATTATAAGTGCGATTGATTCCTTCATTTCCCTTTCTTCTGGCCTATCTTTTGTGTAGAGAAATACCACATATTTGTAGGTATTGATTTTGTAATCTGCTACTTTAGAAATTTATTGATGATTTCCAGTAGTTTTGGAGCAGAGTTTCTGGAGTCCTCTAGGTATATCAATATATCATCTGCAAATAATGATAATATAACTTCATTCTTTCCCATTTGGATTCCTTTGATATCTCTTTATTCCCTGATTGCAGTGGCAAGGACTTCTAGGACTGTGTGGAATATAAGTAGTGGGAGTGGGTACCCTTTCCTAGTACCTGGCAGAGTAGTTGGGCTAGGGCTAGGTTTTTTTGTTGTTTCCTTGAGCTGTTTTGTGCTCCATGTGGTATGTGTATATGGTTTCTCTGTATGATTTTAATGTGAAACCAAGCCTCTGGGTTCTGCTCCTGGGCTTTAGCTGTGTTCATGGAAGCAGGACTCACTTTACCATTTAACCACCCATTGTTGCAAATTGCCTTTATGTTTTGGCAATAGACAGACTGGACTTATTTTGGTCACAAATGATAACTGGGGTGTGTGTATGTGTGTGTGTGTGTGTGTGTGTGTGTGTCCTTGCCTGAAATCCAGTAGGTTTAATCCATTGCTCCTGAGGCAATGGATTAAAGGTCATAAATTCCCTCCTCTCACCACAAGCACTGTGTGTTTCCTTGACTTCCTGCTGCACACAGGAAAACTGGCATCATGCTCTTTCAAAGTTATAAATTATTTATATTTGGTTTCAGTCTCATGTCCATTCTCACCCCAACCACATGTGCAGACACCCACCTGAGGCTGTGGCGTTTCTGCGTATGTTTCAGCTGAAGTTGGTGAATTTAGTTAAGTTTAATAGTTGTAGCTATTTGTTGTTTTCGGGCAGATCTGTTCTATTCCCTGTTACTCCATGGCCACACCTCCCCTCTCTTTACTTATCCTATTCAGCACAATCACCTCCTAACCCACCCATTTTGTCCCAAAGGACACAATGTCATCTTTTTTTATGGCAAAGTAGTTTTCCATGGAGTATATATTTCATAATTTCTTTAGCTGCATCACACAAAGTATGTTAGCTGGTATCTTCATTCTCATAGATCTCCAGGCAATTTTTAAGTTTTCTTTTGATTTCTTTGGTGACCCAGGCATTATTAAGAAGCATATTATTTAATCTCCATGTTTTAGTGGTATTTCTTCTTTTCTTTTTCTGGTTGATTTCTAACTTCACAGCTTCATGGCAAGAAAAAAATCTTCTTATGAACTTTATGTTCACATATTTATTAAGGCTGTCTGTGTCCTAACATGTGGTCAATCCTTGAGAATGTTCCATGTGCCCTTCAAAAGAAATGTATATTCTTTTCTTTTAGGATGAGGAGTTCTGTGTATATCTGTTAGATTTATCTCATCCATGGCTTTATTTAAGGCTTCTATTTCCTTGTTGATTTTTCTGTCCTGATGATCTATCTCTTGTTGTGAATGGTGTGTTAAGATCTTCTGCTATTATTTTGCTGCTCCCTTAAGATCATTTCATACTTGTTTTATGTTATTTGTGTGCTCTCATATTGGGAGCATATATTGACAATGGCTATGATTCATGTTGGGTTGACCTCTGACTGAAATGTAGTGTCCATCTCTGTCTCTTATCACCTTCTTTGTCTGAGCAGGAGAGCTCTCCCTCCCTTTTCCCCACATTGTTGGCTTGGAACACCTTGTTCCATCTTGCCACTGGGAGTTTCTGTTTGCCTTTCCTTTGCATGTGTGTGATGCAGCCACCACACCACACTCATTATAGAAACTTGCTTAAATATGTAAATACTAATGAATTCAAATGATGACTATGATGGGGAACATAGGTTTGGGGCAAAAAAATGCCAGAGGAAGAGTTCAGAAAACATATTCTAAAAACAATCCATGAATCAAAGCTAAACATCTAAACACAAATCTAGGAATTCAGAGACTACTCTGTTAAAGAACTACAAGATATTAAAGAAAAGCCCCAAACAGAATTTGATGAAAAGTTAGAAACCATGAAATAACAACTCAAAACAGAATTACAAGGCTTGAAGGACACCTTTAAAACAGCTCAGGCTCAGATAACAGAAAGCAGACTAAGTAATATTGAGGAAAGAATATCAATGCTGTAAGATACAGCCATCACAATTAGTGCATTCAAAGACGCTGAAACGTTTAGAAAAAATAAATCAATCCTTGGTGAAAATGCATATTACATTAGAAAAAATAAGACTTTTAGGGGTACCTGATGAAGAAGAGAAAGAAAGGGGAATAGAGAACATATTGGAAGAAATTATAACAGAAAAATTTCCACATCTGGACAGTGTTCAAAACATGAATATCCAGGAAGCTGAACAAACATCTAGGTTTCTGAACCCAAAATGGCCCATACCAAGACATACTATAATAAAACTATCTAAAAACAAAGATAAAAAAAGAAAACATTACAAGCTGCCAGGGAAAGAAAAAAACTGACATACAGAAATAGAACAGAACTGTGAGGATTTATTTATTTATTATTGGATAGAGACAGAGAGACATTGAGAAGGGAGGGGAAGATAGAGAGGGAGAGAGACAGAGAGACATCTTCAGCCCTGCATCACCACTCATGAAGCTTTCCCCAGTAGGTGGGAAGCAGAGGCTTGAACCCAGGTCTTTGTGTGATGTAATGTGAGCACTTAATCAAATGTGCCACTGCCTGGCCCCCATAAGGTTTTCATTGGATTTTTCATCACAAATTATTAAGGTAAGGAGGTTGTGTAATGATATATTTAAACTACTAAAAGAAAAAAAACTGTCAGCTGTGAATACTATATCCTGCCAAACTATCATTCAAGTATGAGGAAGAAATAAAAACTTCTCAAACATGCAGAAGCTGAAGGACTTCTGCTACAACTAATCCTGCCTTTAAAGAATTCCTGAAAGGATTCCCACATAAAAAGAAGAAGCACAGGGAAAGTAGGGGAAAACAGAAAGCAACACTTGGACTGGGTGTGGCATATTGCATCAAAGCCAAGGATGCTGAGGAAGGAGGGAAATGGACAGGAAGAACAAACACTGGGATCCTGTTGTGCCTCCTTGACACCAATCAAAGGGAGATAAGTGGTTGTGCATGTGTTAAAGATTATACTATAAATGGTAAATCTCCCAATAAAACTTAAAAATAATAATAGTATGTCTAAGTTCTCAGGTCATATCTACGAAAATGTATTGAAAATCTCCATGGTAAAAAAAAAAAAAAAACAGCAAAGGAATTTAAATTAAACAAGGTAAACAGAGGTAAATTCTAACTTAGAAGACAAAAAGCAGCAACAGAAAAAAAAAATCCATCCTGGGAGTCAGGCAGTAGTGCAGCAGGTTAAGCACAAGTGTCACAAAGCGAAAGGACCAATGTAAGGATCCTGGTTCAAGCTCCTGGTTCCCCACTTTCAGGGCAGTCGCTTCACAAGCAGTGAAGCAGGTCTGCAAGTGTCTATCTTTCTCTCCCCCTCTTTGTCTTCCCCTCATCTCTCCATTTCTCTCTGTCCTATCCAACAACAATGACATCAATAACAACAACAATAATAACTACAACAATAAAACAACAAGGACAACAAAAGGGAATAAATAAATAAATATTTTTTTAAATCCATCCTGTGAGAAGGCCTACATCAACAAAACAGGAAATGACAGGTGTTGGAGAGGTTCTGAAGAAAAAGGAACTCTGGGGGCTGGGTACTGGCACACACTTCAGAGCACATGTTACCACACTTAAGGACCCAGGTTTGAGGTCTCACTTTCCACCCATTCCCCATCTGCCAGGGGGTGTGAGCTGTTTTATGAGCAGTGAAGCAGTTCTGCAGATGTCTCTCTTTCTCTCCTTCTCTTTACCTCCCTGTCTTCTCTTAATTTCTCTCTGTCCTAATAAAAATCAGAAAGAAAAAAAAAAGGCCACCAGGAGTATTGCATATTCATAGATACATTTTACACAGTGGCTCAAGACTTGAAGCAGCCTAAATGCCAATCAACAGATGACTGGCTGCAGAATCTTTGGGACATATATTTCATGGAATATTACTCATCAATCACAAACAATGATAGTGTGTCCTTTGGGACAGATGGTTGGAACTGGAGGTGATTATGTGCTTAGAAAAGCAAAGAGATGAAAGACAGCTACTAGATGGTTTCACTCATATATGAAATGTAGAGAACCAATAGACATGAATTTGCAAAAAAAAAAAAAAGCAAACAAACTATATTTAAGACTTTTGAAAACTATGGTGGTTCTCTTTGGGAGGTGGGAGTTTGGGTATGGGTGTGGTGTGGAACCGCACCCTAAGAACCCTACAATCTTACACTTACTAGAGCTTGTAATATGTGAGTTCAAGAACCCAGGTGTGCCACTGACCACTCCCCATACTTTTCATTCTTTTTGATAACAGGTGAGAGAAAGAGAGAAAGGGAGGAAGAGAGATGTATCAAGAAAGGGAAGGAGAAAGGGAAGGAAGGAGGGAGGGAGAGAGAGAGAGAGAGAGAGAGAGAGAGAGAGTGAAGAAACACCTGCAGCAATATTCCATTGCTCATGAGGCTCCTCCCACCCCAAGCAGGTAAAGACTGGGGACTTGAACCTGGGTCCTTGTGCATGGCAATGTGTATGCTTTTCAGGATGAATCATCAGCTGCCCTTACTTGTGGCTTAAACTTTTTTAATTTAATTTTTAAAAAATGATTCCACATTGGCTTGCAATATTATGTTAGAACTATCATTTTTATCAGTATATAATGGAAATTTACCCTACACATATCACCAAACTTCCAGAAGCATTATACCAGATAGACTATAATACCTATCTGCTTCCTCCTGCCCCTCAGCTCCCTCTGATAACCACTATGTTTTGCTGTCTAAAAGTCAGTTTGAGGGTGGTAGATAATCACATGTGGCTTTTAATAAGGCTACCCATGAGATTCAAGCTTCCATATTGAAAGGATGCTTTTTGGATTCTTGCTTTCTTTGCTGTACTGCAGATATCACAAAGTAAAAAATGACCATTATTTTGAAATTCAATTTGTGACTTTCTGAATGATAGACATTTTTTACTCTTTTTTACATTTTTTTATTATCTTTATTTATTTATTGTATAGAGACAGCCAGAGTCAAGAGGAAGGAGGAGACAGAGAGGGAGAGAGACAGAGAGACACTGGCAGCCCTGCTTCACCACGTGCAAATCTTTCCCCCTGCAGGTGGGGACCAGGGGCTCGAACCTGGGTCCTTGAGCATTGTAACATGTACATTCAACCAGGTGCTTCACCACCCAGCCCCGACAGTTTTTACTCTTTTCTCTCTGAATACTTCACATTTTTCTTCTTCTAGTCTCCTCCCCAGGAAATCAGAAATATTGTCATCATTTTACTTTTCCTCACCCCATTCTCAAATTTTCCTCAAACACCTGTAGGGTCTATATACAAAAGGTCTAATAAATGCTATACTTCTTTATTTCTATTGCCACAGTGAGTGAACATATAACTTCATCCTTTCTGAGTTTATGGTGATTTGCTATACTTACTGATTTCAGTAGCCTCATTCATGGTCCACCTGTTTCATCTTCTGTAATATTATTAGAAATATATAAACAAAAAAAATGGAGACTTAAGCCCCCAAAACATTCATGGAGGGGGCTGGGTGGTGGTGTATTTGCTTGAGTGCACATGTAACAATGCACAAGGACCCAGATTTGAGCCCCAGGTCCCACCTGCAGGGGGAAAGCTTTGCAAGTGGTGAAGCAGGGCTGCAGGTGTCTCTCTGTCTCTCTCCCTCTCTACCACCCCCTTCCCTCCTGATTTCTGGCTGACTCTATCCAATAAATAAATAAAGATAATTTTGTAAAAAAAACATGCATGGTTCTTAACCATTTCCTTTTACTTCTACAGAAGTCATGGTCTTGAAATTCCTTAATTTTTCCACCCTGTCTCACTTCTGTGATTTGTATATGTTCTCCCTTCAATCTTGCTAATATGCATTTTCCTCTAAAATTCAATGCTTGATGCAACTTACCAAGCAAGACTTGATCTGCTTCCTTCAGAGAGGCTCACTTGACTAATTTCTCAATCCTACTGTGGTCCCACAGCACCTGTAGGGAAAAAAAAAAAAAGAAACTAAACTAAACTGAACATTTTTGTTCCTCAAGTTCATTTCTCAGCTACCTTTGAGGTTATTTTGACCACATGGCCACTATAGTTCCATTCCCAAAATAGTGCCCAAAGCTGCTTCATGCATTTACTTCTTTTCTGGTACAGTACCAAGGGGCATGATGGCAAGACATCAGTTAAAGATAGCAGAGTCATTAATATTCTGTTTCTGGTCAGCTTCACTTTCTGGTTTTCGGCTATCAGTTTTGACTAAAATCCTCTTTCTTGTAATTGCATCAACTTTTCATCTGCCAGTTTTTAGTTTCCAAAAACCTCTTCAATGTCATCTTCCTCATTTTCACTTGGAGTTGAGATGCTGAGTGCAATTCCAGGGGGAGGAATATGGTGGGCCACTATTGCTGTTTCATCCTGAAGTGTGTGAGGTATGCCTTGTCTCTAGAATAGGAGCCACAAAGCACAACACATGCTACTTTATCCTTTCATCTTGCATCATAAAAGCAGAAAGAGTGGGAGTGTGAATGATTTGCAAACACCTACTGCATGGAAATGTAATATTGTACCCCCTTAGGACCCATTAAGACCCCCCCAAAAGAGCATAAAGTAAGAAATTAATCAGAAGCAAATCTTGATATAGGTCTTTCATAAAATCAAGATAGTACATTATGAAATTTTGAAAAAGTGGTATATGTTGTATATTTTTAGTATGAACATTTGCTATATTTTATTTGGAATAGTTTTTATTGGATAACTTAGTTTTGTCCTCAATTTAGTGGCATATAATAGGTTTTAACAAGTATAGGGCATTTTTTTCAAACTTTCTTTTGCATTGCTTGGTAATATATATTTGATTCAGTGAGAGAAAGGTAGTTTTTCACAGAAACTAATTTTCCTAAAGCTACTACTGTTGACTATTTTGATTTGTACTATTATACTATAAAGAGGCTATGGCAGGTGAGATAAAGTTAAGCAATAATTAAATTGATTCCTTTTGAGTAGCAGCAATAAAATTTCAAAGCTGAAATTATTAATACTTAGTGTTCAACCATTATTTTATAAGGTAGTCAATAAAGAGACATAATATTGATTCTTTAAATGAACAAGCCCTTGCGTAATTACATGAGACTATAAAAGTGGGTGCAACCTACTGACTGTAAGAAAGGACCTGTTCTCTACCATTCTAATATTAGAAAGACTGTCAGGTTCCATAAATAAAGGTAAGTATAATTTTTACTTCATATTTTGCCACTTTCTGATTTTGAGAGGATAATGTGTATGGCATATAGTAGATGGGTTTAGGTTTATGACATAAAAGCTGGTGTAATTTAATACCGATGTAATATTAACTGCAAACCTGAAATTTTTTCCACAACTGTAAGGAATGTAGATTATTATTTCATATTTGATACTAACTGGTTTTATTATTGTTTAGTACCTATTATAAATTGTATTTTAAAAAATTATAGCTTTATTTTACATCTAATTGTATTGAACTTTCTATGGTTACTAAGAGTTAAATGACAAGACTTAAGATCTGCAAAAGTAAAATTTTCCTCTTCATTAACTAGGGTAAATTTATAGTTGAAATAATAAAACAAAAAAAACTCCATATACTGAAGAATGACCTTGAACTATAGATGTAAGTTATGTTACATAAAATAAAATTTACAAGTCCATTAATTTTATCATTTAAAATATATTTGTGTTCATAAAGTTCCATGTGCTATAAAACTATTAAGGAAATAAAAACAGAGGTGTTTTAAAAGAAAAGAACTTGTTTTGTGGGGTTTTTTTTTAGTCTTTTGCATTTGCCTGCATCCTTTATTTTTAAAAATATTTATTTATTGGATTGAGACAGCCAGAAATCGGGAGGGAAGGGAGTGATAGAGAGGTAGAGATACCTGCAGCCCTGCTTCACCACTTGTGAAGCTTTCCCCCGAAGATGGGGACCCAGGACTTGAACCTGGGTCTTTGTGCATTGTAACATGTGCACTCAATCAGGTGCGTTACCACTCAGCTCTATTGTTTTGTGTTTTTTTAATTATCTTTGTTTTTTTCATTGTTTGTTGTTATTGTTGTTTCATTATTGTATTGTTGTTATTGCTGTTGCTGTTGTATAGGACAGAGAGAAATGGAGAGAGCAGGGGAAGACAGAGAGGGGGAGAGAAAGATAGACACCTGCAGACCTGCTTCACGGCTTGTGAAGTGACTCCCCTGCAGTGGGGAGCCTGGGGCTGGAACAGGATTTTGTGCTGGTCCTAGCGCTTCAAGCTGTGTGAGCTTAACCTGGTGTGCTACTGCCTGGCTCCCTGTTTTGTGTTTTTAATGGCCCTATTTAAACTGATCTTGGTTAGATCAATTAAATGTATAGCAGGTTAAGCTGTACCACAGAAACACTTTGTTATCAAAAGGGTGTATCAATTATATTTCCAAATCTTATAGAGTAATACATGAGAAATTCTGCCTTTATCTTCCATTCATTGACATAGTTCATAGAAACCTATTTTACAGTTTGGCATTTGCTTCAGGTTAGTCAGTATTATAAATACACAACATGAAGACTAAGTTCATCATGTTATTAAAAAAAATAACATATGTACAAGTATATAAGAAGTTAATACAAAGTGTGAACAAATATATATAACTTAATTCTAAAATTTGAAATAGTATCAGTCACAGTACAATTAATGCAAGGTTTTTCTGACCTAGGGGACCAATTTAATTAGACTTTGAGTACCTCATTTAAGTCTCATCAGGGTGGCATTTTTATTAATGTTTCAAATAACCTCCCTAGAGACTATGGTTATAAGGACCCTGGAGATAGTGCTACTTTGGATAATATGTAACATAAATTGGTCTTCTTGGAAGTAGACAAGGCAAATTTGGTTAAGGTTTTGAATTTGTAGCAATGACCATTCAGTTCTCTGATTATGTAGAAGAGCACTTCAAAGATAACCACAATAGTGTGTGTGTGTGTGTGTTTCTGCTATTTGTCTTAAAAAGATGCCTAACCTATAAAGAAATAAACAATAATATTAAATAAAATGAACAAAACTTTCCCAGAGCCTCAGAAAGAATCACTAGAAAGAAAAAGACAAGGGCGGGAGTACAGTGGGTTAAGCACACATGGTGCAAAGTGCATGGACCAGAATAAGGATCCCAGTTTGAGCCCCTGACTCCCCCCATGCTGGGGGATTGCTTCACAAGTGGTGAAGCAGGTCTGCAGGTGTCTATCTTTCTCCCTCTCTGTCTTCCCCCTCCTCTCTCGATTTCTCTCTGTCCTATTCAACAACAGCAATGACAACAACAACAATAATAACAATAACGGGGGCAACAAAATGGAAACAGTGGCCTCCAGGACCAGTGGATTTGTAGTTCAGGCACCAAGCTCCAGCAATAACCCTGGAGGCAAAAACAAAACAAAACAAAGCACCACAGACCACAAGGCAAGGTGAACAACAGAGAAGTCCCCATTCAGTTGCAGTGGGAAAATGTCAAAACACCAAGAATAAGATAAAAATCTAAAATATTCTAGAGAAAAACCAGTAATAAACCTTAAGTGAGAGAGAAGCAGATTACTAGAGGACATTTACCTGTAAAAATAACAAAATCTGCAGACTTCTCAGAGAAATCATTTAAAAGGGCTTAGGAAAGAGTTTCTCTGAAGAGCTGTACTCCATCCTGTCACATACATACACCATGCAATGGGGAAGCTTCACAAGTCCTATAACAGTACTGTGGCATCTCTCCTTCTCTCTCCCTATCTCCTACTCTGTTTATGAAAAAAAAGAGAGAGAAATCCAGCAGGAGCGGAGGAACTGTGCAGGTGCAAAGACCCAGGTGACACTCTGGTGACAAGAAAATAATACATGTTTTTAAACGGAATTTAAGCTTTATATCCTTTTAAATTAGCACTCAACAGGAAACACAATAAGGACATCTTTTGGACTTGTAATGACCTAGAAATTTTTACTTTCTAGACCTCCTTCAGAACAATTTTAATTTTGACACCTTCTTTGAGGGAATTACTTGTGTATTAGACTCCAATTACACAAATTACTTGTCTAATTTTAATCCCCAAATTGATAAAGCTTGCAAAAAAACAATATAAGAAAATACCACTTTATATGAAGTTTAAATATAACATGAAACTTAATTTTTTAGATCTAAAGCTGAAACACAGAATATATAAATACAGATAGGAGAGAAAATCAGGAAGATCTGGAAACAAGCTTAAGTTAAAGTTGTAAACTGGAAATAGCACATGTTCATTAATTCTTGATGTAAATAAAAACCGTAAGCTTACATGAAGAGTGAGAATAAGAAATTTTGACGACTGCTCTCCAAAAACAGTGGCAGTCAGTACACAGAGCAATAACATAATACTCAAAGTTCTAAAAATGTTAAATAAAATTTTTTCAACCATTTAATCTTGTTTTTTTCAAGGAAGGTAACCTGCCTTATAAGAAGTTCTAAAGGAAGTGCCTTATAAGAAGTTCTAAAGGAAGATTAAAAAAAATACTATACAGCAAATCAAACCTACAAGGAAGAAATGCAGAACAGTGAATATGGTAAATATTTTAACACTGTATTTTGGATTATATGGTATACATTGATTTAATGCATACAAATAAGTGTATTAGGTGTGACAAAGAGTATATAGGCAATAGAAAAAAAACAGACATATTTGAGCAAAATTGTTATATCTTGTTGTAATCAAATAACTAAGTATCTAAAATGGATTGTGGTAAGTTAAAGATGAACACTGTATTCACATTATCAGAAAATAAGCTAAAAACAAAATCTGCCAGGAGTCAGGTGGTAGCCAGCGGGTTAAGTGCAGGTGGTGCAAAGCGCAAGGACTGGCATAAGGATGCCGGTTCGAGCCCCAGGCTCCCCACCTGCAGGGGAGTCGCTTCATAAGCGGTGAAGCAGGTCTGCAGGTGTCTATCTTTCTCTCCCCCCTCTGTCTTCCCCTCCTCTCTCCATTTCTCTCTGTCCTATCCAACAACGATGACTTCAACAACAACAACAATAATAACTACAATATAAAAAAACAACAAGGGCAACAAATGGGAAAATAAATAAATATTAAACAAATTTATTTTTAAACTCTGCCAATGAATGAAAATGGTTTGCTAATGGAATGGTTAAGCATGAGAAACAGTCATATAGTCACAGAAAAATGTATGAGATATTGAAAAGAAATATCGCAATAGCAGTACCAGACTAACATGTCAATGACCAAACTGAAATTAAGAGGCAGAAATTGTCAGAGTAGATAAGGGTATAATCCACCTTGATACTAAATATAAGAACATTAAATAAATCCACTTTAAAAACACAACTAAAAACATGGAGAAAGATCTCCCAGAAAAGACAATTAATTTAGTATATTTGAAATGACTATCTCATAAAAAATAAACTTTGAAACAAAATAATTACTAAATGTAGAGAAAAATTTCACAATAATAAAGGGAAATTGTAACCAAGAAATAACAATTACAAATAAACAAACACCTAAGAACTAAAGCTCCATAAACTAAGTAAATTCTAGACATAATTGAGAAAAAGTGATAAAACGATATAGCAGTTGTACTGGAGAGTTTATCCTCCTCCTCCTCCTCCAGTAACTGACAGAACAAACAGACAGCCTGTAAGAATATCCATCTGAGCAACACTATTAACCAGACACAGCTAATATCATATTCAGAAATGTTAACAAAGAGTAGCAGAATGAACATTCTTTTTAGTGCACATGGAAGAATCTTCAGAACAATGACGTACCAGTCATAAAACAAGTTTCAGTAAGTCTATATTTAAATTAAGATTCATTAAAATTATATGAAGTACACATACTCTCTGGACACAAATAAGTAGAGATGGAAAGCAGCAATAGAAAGAAATTTTGGGAAACACTGTATACTTGAAAATTAAATAATGTATCCCCCCCCCCAATATCTTGTGAGTCAAAAGTAGAAACCAGAGCAGACTCTGTGCTAGCAGCTTAAGGCAGGGACTATTACAAGAGAGGAGTGGTGTTCTCTTATTCTCCTTATATCACCTTCCCTAATACTAGAATTCCTTCTCTCCATATCTTTCTCTCAAGGCCAACACAGCAACCCATTTGCTTTCCACCAGGACATACCCTCTGTGTAGCTTCAGGATGACCTCTTTCTGCTAAGTGCCATCATAGCATGCCCTCTATGTAGCTCTCAAAATGACCCCTTTCAAGCTCTTTTTTTATTACATTTTTTTTTTGTATTACTGAACTTTTCCAGCTAAGTGTTTGGGGGAACACAGTCAATTAAAGCAATCACAAACAAAAAGTCTCAATATTCCTATGAGGCATTTCCTTTTATTTAAAATGACCTAATGTACTCAAAATGCCAGGCAGAACAACAGTGAATCAAAGATACTATTTCCCCACCCCTCTAGTTCTTTTCTTTATTGATTTTTCTTAACAAAATAATAACTGACTTCAACTAAATGATAGCAAGATGTTTGATTCTTATTCTATACTCCCTGCACAGAGACTTATGGGAAAACTTCAGGTGATGCAGTGAAATGCTGTGTCTGTCACCAATCTCTCAAAATACCACATTTAAGGGGGACGGGGTGGGAGGGTGGCTGGTTATCTTTCTCAGGCAATTTCAAAAGGGTGAAATTTATAGTGACCAACCAAATCCACTGGAAGATTTGGATTGTGCATGTGTCTGGGAGGTCCTCCCATAGTTCCTCACTAACCTCATCTCTTCTCTTGAGGTCAGCTCTATGTGGCCCCTAGATCAGGAACCCACAATTATTGAGTGCCAGCTTCACATCAGGTTCCCAAAAGGACTTGTGTCTGGTGTGGGATATTAGTAGATGAATATAACAATTCAGGCCAGTAGAGAAGAAAAAAAAAAAAAAAAATGGACTGCCAAGGCAAAGTTCTGATGCAAAGCATTCTCAGTTTTGGAAGGTGGTTTTTACTTTGTAATGTTGTGGCCTAAACACCGTATTAACAGTTTCAGAGTTCACTGTCTTCAAGTAAATGTAGAACTAACCAAGTCCCTCCAAATGAGAAAAAAAATCTTCTACTCTACAGCCTACACCTCTGCTGTTGATTAATAAACTCAGTGCAGGCTCATGAAGATAAGTCTTTCAAAACAAAGGCATGGTAAACTTGCGATCACCAACCAATACAAATCATGTTTAACTTAAAAAATGTTTTGTCAGCCTTTCTGAAACACCAAGCCTTAGGGGCAATGAGTACTTCTGTACACAGGAAATTGGACCTGAGCTTCAAAGAAACTTGATCTAGTTTTTCAAACCTGTGCTAGGATACACCTATTATCTTTTTTTTCTCCTGGAAAGACACCCCACCAAAATTTAAAAAAAAAAACTCTAATATAAAAATTAAAGAGCTTTCTTTTTTATATTTTAAATTATCTTTATTTATTGGCTAAAGACAGCCAGAAATCGAGAGGACGGGGGAGATAGGGAGGGAGAGAAACAGAGAGACACCTCCAGCCATGCTTCATCACTGCAAGTAGGAGGGGGGGCTCAAACCGGGCTCAAACCCGGGTCCTTGTGCATTGTAACATGTGAGTTCAACCAGGTGTGCCACCACCCAGCCCCCAAATTAAGGAGCTTCCTAATTTCCAAATTAAAGGACTATAGCTTCTGACTCTCCTCTCCACCATGCCGCCTCCCTCACTTTGAGTGGTAGGGTAAGGGTAGGAGAGAGAAGAGGAGAGAAGGTTCTAGAAAGATGGGAGGGGCTGTTTGTTTGATTTTTTTTGGGGGGGGGGGTTGATTGGTTGGTGGTCACTGTGGGCTTCCCTACTCCAGATACACTTTTCAGAAAGAAAAAAACCAGCAACAACTCGCAGTAGAAAGTCACCACAGCACCACAGGACCTCAGCACAGTGGGTCCCAGGGGCTGTAGCCTGAGAGAGGCCCTTGACAAAGAAAGCGCACTATCCGGGAGAGCTACCTTGCTCCCCAGGCTCATAAAAATTTTAATTATAAAATATTCCACTGACCAGATCTAACACCTCCACACACGACCCAGGGGTTGCACCGCTATAGGTCCAGCGAGGACAGACAAGGCCCCCTTTCCTCCTAAAGCTGGGACCAGGGCAGTGAGCATGCTGGCCCCCAGCGCGCGTGGGCACGAGGTCTGCGTCCCAGCTGGGTCCCGCCTCCTCCCCCCTCCCCGCGCCCCTCCTGCTTCCAGCACTACAAGTAGCCTAGACGGGAAGCGCCTTCCAGGAGGTCCTGGCTCCTTGACACGGCCAGATCTTTCTCAGCTGGGGAACTGCTGGGCGCACAAGAGGCCCGAGGCTCGCGGTCCCGGGCGCGCGCCGCCAAGCGCTCTGGTCCCCGCTCACTGCGCGCTCTCTCCCAGGTGCCTGCGTCGGTGGGGAGCAGCTGCAGCAGGTGGCATCCGGGGTGGGGTCAATGAAGCGCAACCTAAGGAAGATGTTGCGCTCTGGGGAGAAGAAGGAACCCCAGGGCGTTGTCTACCAGGGCGTGGAGGATGACATGGACGACTCCCAGGATTCTTTCAAGGTACCCTGTGCAGGGATGGGGTGGCTTTCTAAACTTTGTCCCTCTGGTCTCGAAGTTTCCTTGTGGGCAGCTCCGGGATGGGCGAGTGAGAGACCTAGAAATGGGGGAGGGGGCTGTTAGTCTTGGGCAGCGGAGGTGGTGCTGTAGCAGAGAAAACAGACCTCAGAGAGGAGAGATCCGAGCTGAGGGACCGCTCTCACGCTGCCAGCACACAGTGTCTGCTTTGTCTTTTTCTGTTTGCTTGTATGTTTGTTCAAGCTGTTCTTGCTCCTGAATGGGCAACTGCAGTCTGGGGAGACCTATTCAGAAAGTATCTGTAGCATTCGACTGCATCAGGCAATTGCCTAAAATCAGGACAATTCTGTAGCGTTTGCCAGTGGATTTTTTCATAGACTATATAGAACCAAGATATATATACTGAAGGACATTTTATTTTAATTCAGGTAACAATTAACATTGCTTTATAATACTACATACGTTTCAGAAGTGCATTGACAATCAACACGTGTATATTCTACAATAAGTTCATTGCTAAAAATTCAATTCTATCCTTTGTCTCTTTTGATCTACTTTACCCACTTACTCCCTTCTTGGAGTGAAACAGACAAAAACCTACACCTACAAGTGTCATAAGATGGCAGGACTAGCAGATTTCTTCTGGGAGTGAAGGGGGCATCAGGAAAGATCCTGTGGAGGGGTGGTCTCCGGGGCTTCTGCTTTCAAATAAATAAGTGGGTATACACTTTTTTGCTGTAAATGTCTTACGATGTATTTTAAGGGAGAGAGAGAAAAAAAACATCACCCCAACATGGTTCCACCCATTTTTGTTCTTGGTGGTGTTCTTGATGGTGTTCTTGATGTTCTCATCTTGTGCTGTGGATAGAACCTTTATGCATAACAGTCTATCTGCTTTTTTGTCTCCTGAGTCCAACCATCTGACATTTCATTTGTTATGACTGCTTGCATTGACTTCCCTCCTTCTGGCCCATTATAACTTTTATATGTTTTTGTTAAGACAAATACTTAAAGCACATGTATTTGATATCTCTATTTTAAAGCATACAATTAGAATTAGCTTCTCTAAAGAGTTCTAGTCTGCTATCTGTTCAGTTATGTCTAGTCATATAGTTCCAAACCCAGAGAACCTCCAGTGGCTAGTAGAAAACTGCACTGAAAGAAGATACAATAGTTTGTCCAAATAACATCCTTCCTTTAATTTCAAAACTTAAGTAGTGATGTTAAAATCCAAACTAACATTACAGATGTACTGAATTCATTTTCTTTTGTACATCTGATGATCCCATATAAAATATTTGGTTGTTGGAAAAGTCATGACACTTTTTTTTTGCATAGAAATATATATCAGGATTTTTCTGATAACCAAATGCTTTGATGTTCATTGGCCAATATCCATTCAACAGTATCTGTGAACATCCAAAATGAGTACTTACAGCCAAGGGCATGCAATTAGGATTGTGTGGACTACACACTACTGAAGAGGTCTATATTTTGTTCTTCCTGGAACTGTGGGCTGGGTGATATAACACCTTTATCTTCACTAGAGCATATCAAATCCAAATGCTAAAATACTTCCAGATGGATTTAGGAAAACTTTTTCTTTGAGAGATAAAACATCAAGTAAGGCCATATTTCTGTAAGAATCTCTTTTTAAATTTATTGCTTGATGCTACAAATTTGGAAATAGTTGGTTTCACATAGTCATACCCTATATATACCAAAACCGGTCATCCCTTATGTAGAATTTTCTACAAAGCCAAACATTTATATAATGGGAAGAGAAACCAGAGGATAAAATTTTGTAGTTGAAAATTACAACTACAGGCGGTAGCACACCTGGTTAAGCAGATACACACTACAATGCACAAGGACCCTGGTTCAAATCCCTGGTCCCCACCTATGGGGGAAAGCTTCACTAGTGAAGTAAAGCTGCAGATATCTCTCTGCATCGCTCCCTCTTTTTCTTCTCCCTCTCAATTTCTTTCTGTGTCTATCTAATAATAAATAAAGACTGTTTAATATAAAAACAAAGAAAGTGACAATTTTTAGAGACTACTACTAGTGGTTTTTATTTGTTTGTTTGTTTTAGGTACTACTTTGTGGTGGAGTACACACCACAGTTTAAAATTTTATATTATTTTTAAAATTTTATTTCAGCTTTATGTTAACTGAAAAATTCCTCAGTCGCTCAGTTCTTTATAAATTATATTAAATTACATCAAACAGCTTGACACACTATTATTTTTTAATAATTTTATTTATTATTGGATAGAGACAGAGATAAATTGGGAGGAGAGAGGGAGAGAGAGACACCTGCAGCCCTGCTTCACCACTTGTAAAGCTTTCCCCCGTAGGTGGGGACCAGGGGTTTGAACCTCGGTCTTTATGCACGGTAATGTGTGCACTTAGCCAGGTGTGCCACTGGCTGACCCCCACATTATTTTTATGATTTAATCTTAGTAGAAAAAGATTCTCTTTACATGGTGACATAGAGGTGCCATTAATTGTTCTCAATGATTTTTTAAAGCCTTAAGAAATTAAAATTCACCACTTAGTCCACAGTTCTAGTGTGTTTAATGAACCATGTAGCCTCATTTCTGATATTGAAGAGCTCTGCTGCCAGTCCCTGTTCAGGCACCATTTGCCATGCTAACTTCACGGGCAGGAGACAGACAGACAACCAGGGACTCATGGCTGAGCTGGGAACAGTTCAATCTTTATTGATGAGCGGGGCTGCAGTTCAACAATCTAATCTCTTCTAATCTAATCTTTCTTCATTCAAAAGCCCTGTCTTTTATGTCTCCTGAGGCAGAAGAGGAAGTACATAGGATAGGGGGTGGGGAGAAGGAAAATAGGGAGGGAACCAGTGGGGATTAAGCCAATGAAAACAGTGATTATGTAAATAGACCACAGCCTCAAGCAATGCAACAGAAGGGGTCTTAGAAGCAGAATTTAAAAGCATACCAACACTCTGCTGTTTTCTTTTCCACTCCTTTCTCCCTTTGCCCTCTCTGTCTTTTCTCCTGCCTCCTCCTCCCTTCCTTCCCTCTCTCTGGTTATGTTATTAACATATATGAAAGGATCAGGGGAAATAAATGCATAAACACATATATACACATTTAGTATAAATAGCATCATGAACAAATTAGAGAGCTTCTCTCATACTTTTTTTTTGGGGGGGTGTCTTAGAACCTTTTAAACTTAAACAGCATTAAGGATTCAAAAAAAAGCACTTGTTTATAATAGTTTAGTTACCAACCTTTATCATAATACAATTAAATTGTGGGAAATTAAAAAGAAAAACACAAGAATACACATCTCCTATCTTGATGACTGACAACACTGTGATGTTACCATACATCTTGTTGTCTCTAGAAAATGGGGGGGGGGGTGCTGGGTGGTGGTGCACCAGGTTAAGTGCACGTAGTACTTAGTGCAAGGACCCACTCAAGAATCCAGGCTCAAGCTCCTGGCTTCCCTCTCTGAGTTGGAATGCTTCACAAGTGGTGAAACAGGTCTGCAGGTGTCTATCTTTCTCTCTCCCTTTGTATCTCCCCCTCCTCTCTCACTTTCTCTCTGTTCTATCCAATAAAATGAAAAAATAATGACCACCAGGAGTAGTGGATTTATAACATGGGCACCAAGCCCCTGGAGAAAGAGAGGGGAAGCAAGGAAAGAAAGAAGGGAGGGAGGGAGGAAGGGAGGGAGGGAGGGAGAGAGAATAAGGAGGCAGGACTAGCTGATGGCACTCTATAGCTCAAGAAGTTTCATGAAATGTCCAGGAAGAAAGCTAGATTAAGAAGGGTTGTGGGGAGACAGGTAGACTAGAAAAGAGGAAAGGAGAGAGAACATGGCACACTTTAAGAAAAGGCAAACGCTAGAAGAAGAACTTTAAGAATGGAGTAGATCACTTGTGCTATAAAAGAGACTTACCAGAGTTTGGCTTTCAATCTCAGTTGTGGACCAACATTTGCAATTCACCCCTAGTTTTAGCCTTACTATTAATAACCAAGTATCAGGATATCGTTTTGATGTCACTTCTGGTGTCTCTGAATTGATATGTGATAACATTGTATCTAAACAGTGTAAAACTACTAGCAATAGAAAAGGCATGTCATTCATATTTGTTGATGATACATTTGTATTCACTTTTTTATTTCTTTATTGGGAGATTAATGTTTTACATTCAACAGTAAATACGATAGTTTGTACATGCATAATATTTCTCAGTTTTCCATATAACAATACCACCCCCACTAGGCCATCATGTTTCAGGACCTGAACTCTCCCCTCTACCCACCCCAGAGTCTTTTAATTTGGTGCAATACACCACACTTTTAAATACAGATAGACATCCTAGAAGTAACTTTGAATAAAAATCTTGCCAATCAATTGTCATTAAATAGGATTTTATAACATGCTATTTTTAATTAAGTCATAATGAAAACATAAGAAACATGGAAAAGAAAAGAATGGTAGAGAAACTAAAATAAAATATGAAAAACAAAACAAAATTTATTCTTATGATCTCAGTAGCCATGAGCATCTGTTTGGAATTATATGTTGTGTCCACTACACAAATTTCATTCTTATGCTTTCAAATATCTGATTTTGTTACTGACTTCATACTGTTATGGTGGTATTGACCTCAGCTTCTGTTATGCATTGATATTTAGCATCCATCAGTCAATCTCTATCTACTTTTCAAATCTTCAGTTTGCCACTTATTTAGTGCTTTGGGGGGCAATGGCATAAACTACCAATGTCCTGATATCCTGCCCAAAGTAAGCGAACACAAAGGCTAGCCTTTCTTTTTATATGAAGAGAATATTAAAGCAGTGAACTGGATCTAAGTTGATGTGGTGCACAACCTCAGAATTATTACTTCCCAGGATTGAGAGGGCATTCATTCTAAATGACTGGCCTATTAAATTATATGACAACATTTCAGTATTATTCTGGTATGTAATGAAATAATAGATAAAAACTGACTGTATGCAGGGAGGCCAGAGAGAAGATAGTAACTTAGATTCCTGGACTTAATTGTTGCATTCATGAAAATGTCATAAAAATCATGCATGCTATAATTGAAATATATTTTCACCAGTCATGATAATTTCTCTATATTTTGACTCTACTTATTATTTTTCATATCACATAAATTCATACACTTCAAAATAGTTTTTCTCAAGGCCTTTTATTTCTATAGCACATACCAGTTCTTTAACATTTAATAGACTTACCAACACTGAAGTATCTGCACAACTTTCTTACATTTGTCAGCATTTTGTACTTTTTTAAAAAAAATATTACCTATTTAAAGTATAGTTATTGTTGACGATAATTTAGCACTTACTAATTTACATTAATAAATTTCTATGTATGTGGTTGAACAATGTTTATAAACTTCTAGGTGGTTTTGGAAGGAAATTTATGTCCATTACAAAATTTTTTGAAGAAACGAAGAAAATGTAGCAGATATGATGATATAAGTGCCTCTCCTTTGCATTATGCTGCAGAAGAAGGTCAAGTCCAGCTGATGGAAATGATCCTAAATGACTCCCCATGTGAAGGTAAGGATACTTTGCAAGGCAAGCGGCACAATTTGTTTTTGTTATCACCAGAGCTTCATGTCTATAAGCCACTTTTTCAGGTTAAAGAGAAAGATATAAAGAGGGAGAGATACCACAGCACTGAAACTTCCCCCAGTGTCGTGGGAGGCCTGGGTCTCAAACCTGAGTTGCATGAATAGCAAATTAAGTATTCCCTTCCCTGGTGACCTCTCAGTCCCCTTCATAAAAAACATGGCCCCTTTAATTGCATTGGGGAGAGTGACCTGAAATAATTTCTAACTGTGGTTCAAGATTATAAAAGTCTGAATGTCAGGGAATCAGGCAGTAGTGCAGCGGGTTAAGCACAGGCGGTGCAAAGCGCAAGGACTGGTGTAAGGATCCCATTTCAAGCCCCCAGCTTCCCACGTGCAGGGGAGTCACTTCGCAGGTGGTGAAGCAGGTCTGCAGGTGTCTGTCTTTCTCTCCCCCTCTCTGTCTTCCCCTCCATGTGTAGCATTAGTGGTTCAGGTATCTGATCCAATTTATTCGTGGTTTAACTGTTTCTCATTAACATTTTGAACTTCTGCCAAACACTCTACTAATATTTTTGAGGGAATAATTTAATGTTTTCCTCTCAACAAAGTTGCACAATGCAAAACATATATATATTTTACCCTTCTTCCCTTCTCTCCCTTCCTCCTCTGTTTTTTCTGCCTTTCTATTTATTTTAACATTGAATGTAAAAAAGAAGATTTAAAAAGACAATTTACAGAATTCCACACTAGCTGTATGATGTTGGAAAGATTTTGAACCTATCTAAACCTTGTATTTCTTGATATTTTTCATCTTTACATGATTCCTTGTGAATGTTGGAGGGTTGAAGGAATTAATGGTTGTTCTGAACCTAATACAGGACCTAGAGAGAGCATAGTTATTGCTCCCGTATAATATTACTATTGTCCAGCAGTCTTCAAATTAATACTACAGATAAAACATATAGTAATAGGAATATATATGTATATATATATATATTTGTTTCCAGGGTTATCGCTGGGGATCAGTGCTAGCCACCACACCCTGTGGTCATTTTTATTCCCCCCCCCCTTTTTCCTATTTTATTCAGTAGGGCAGAGAAATTAAAAGGGGAGGAGGAGATTGAGAGAGAGAGAGAGATAAGACACCTAAAGACCTGCCTCGCCACTTGTGATGTGTCCCTGCTGCAGGTGGGGACCAGAGTTCAAACCCAGGTCCTTGCACATGGTACTTTCCTCTTTTGACTGGGGCCACCACAGCCCGGCCCTCAGCTCAGGAGTATAGATTTCATATGAATACTATAGTAAACAGTTCACTCACTGGACAGTCAGTGCCTTACTTCTATTCATCTCTTAAGGTGTTATTAGATGATATTTTAAACTTGAAGGTATACATACATACTTTTTTTTTTTTTTTGCTTCAAGATTTATCACTGGGCTAAGTGCTGGCACTACAAATCCATTGCACCTGGTGGCCAATTTTTCCTTTTTTCTTTTCCATAATGTTTATTAGGACAGAGAGAAACTGAGAGAGAAGGGGAGATAGAGAGGTAGAGAAAGACAGACACCTGTAGACCTGCTTCACCATTTATGAAGTACCCCCACTGCAGGTGGGGAAACAGGGCTGGAACCCAGATCCTTGTGCATGCTGATATGTGCGCTTAACTGGGTGTGCTACCGTCTAGCCCCCTATATATTCATTTTTACAAGGAAAGGAAAGCCCATTACAGAGCATGTGGCACTGAGTTTTGAAATAACTGAGCCTGCAAAGGATGTTAAACATCACCCAATCAGATGCTCGGGGTGGAGCACCTGGCTGAGCACACGTGTTCCAATGTGTTCCGGGCCCTGCTCCCCACCTGCAGAAGGGAAACTTCGCAGCAAATAGTGAAGCATGGCCACAGTTATCTCTCTTTTTCCCTGCCTATCTTCCCTCTTGATTTCTCTCTGTCTCTATCCAATCAATAAATAATAATAAAAATTAAAAGTATTCAGTCAAATCTAGTCCATATTTTTGTTGTCTTTGCCTAGTGCTGAATATGATGGACAATTATGGAAATACTCCTCTACACTGGGCCGCAGGAAAAAATCAGGTTGAAAGTGTTCGATTTCTACTTAGCAAAGGAGCCAATCCAAACCTCCGGAACAGGAGCATGATGGCACCCCTCCACATTGCTGTGCAGAACTTCAACAATGAGGTGATGAAGGTAAGAAGATTTCTGAGCAGCTCACAAGGATCTGACCATATTGGCGTGGGCAGAGATCCATGTTCAGCTGTGTGGGATAAATAATAAACCTAAGCTGCCAAGTCAAACAAAATGTGTTGATTACAATGTTGGCTTGACTTTTGACCATTAAATGATGATGGTATTAGCACTGCTGATGGTATAGTCACAGTCATCTTTATTGAGTAATTCTTATGTACCAAATTTTTTTTTTCATTAATGGGATAGAGACAGTCAGAAATCAAGAGGGAAGGGGGAAATAGAGAGGAAGAGAGACAGAGAGACACCTGCAGCCCTGCTTCACCACTTGCAAAGCTTTCCCCCTGAAGGTGGGGGACCAAGGGCTCGAACCTGGGTCCTTGTGCATTGTAACATGTGCTCTCAACCAAGTGCACCACCACCCAGCCCCCCAAGTATATTTCCCAAAGGCTCATATTTTCAGTTTTAAAAATCTGCATAAAATTTATATTTTACAAAATATAATTTATATATGTAATTATACAGCTATATTTATATATTACACATAATATATCACATTTTATATTGTTTATAATTACATGTAATATCTATATTACATTTAACGATATAAAATAAATTAAATTATGAAGTTATTGTTATCTCTATTTCGTAACTTAGAAAACTATGAAACTGAGAATTGACTTAATAAACAATCTGCCAGATGTTGCATATCTGATAAAGTAAGATTAAAAATTTTGACCTCTTCTTTATGTCTTAAAGCAAATTAGAACTTTACAACTTTTATCTGATTTTACCATTCAGAGAAAAAGATGGTGGCTGGGAGAGTGGTGAGTAGAGCACTCTTAATGTTACCCTGCCTCAGGTCCTGGGTCAGATCCCCCACACTAAAAGGAACACCACAGACTGCATCAAAGAAATGCCAGGGATGTAGAATGGTGCTTTGCTGTTGCTTCCTCTCTTGTCTCACCCTTTTTTCTACCATCTAAAACAATAGAGAAGAAAGTTTGGACTGGGAGATTGCTCCATGGCATGTATGTACAAGGTCCTAGGCAATACATTTTAAAACTATGGTAGACATAGGTGGAATATTACTCAATAGAGACTAGAAATTATCACTTGCTGTGTTTGTTAGAGTAGATAATGTAATGGATGGCATATCCTAGCAGAACATATAAAGGTACTATTTATAGATGTCTTATTTTTTTCCAAGCGTTGAGAGTGAGTTTAGTCAAATAGAGGATCCCTGGAAAATTCCTAATGGGTAAGTTTTGGGCCATAACTTTCAAGATACCTCAGTCTCACTGGCACTCTAGGAAACACACATTCCTAGAAAGAAGAATACAATTTATAAGTGGATCATATTCTAGAAATCCTTTTTTTATTGTTTTATTGCCACCAGGATTATTGCTGGGGCTCAGTGCCAGCAAATCCACTGCTCCCAATGGCTTTTTTTTTTTTTTTTTTTTACCATTTTTCTCCTTTTTCTTGCTTTTATTTGATAGGACAGAGAAAAATTGAAAGGGGAAAGAGACAGAGAGGAAGAGAGAAACATAGACACCTGCAGGCGTGCTTTACCACTAATGAAGTGGCCCTCCTGCAGGTGGGGAGCAGGGGCTCGCTTAACACTTAACCACTTACCCGACCACACCATTGCCTGGCCTCGAATTTTTTTCTTTTTTTTTAGAAAGGCATTTCTCCTCATGAATGGAGGTAGTTATATTGTCATGAGTGGCATGGAGATGAAGAGAGGATTGAATCAGAAAAAAAAAAAGGGACAACTATGTATAAATGTGGATAGGTAGTTGTAGAGATGATGGTTGGCCCATGTCTACAACCTTAGGGGAACTGTGGTGGATTACAATTGGGAGTCTGAAGATTCAGAACTTTGGTGGTGGGAATGGTGTGGATTCAAATCCCTGTCGACATGTAATTCTGTAATATAAAAATAAATAAATAATTTTTTAAAAGAAAGGACAAATAGGGCTAGGTGGTGACACACCTGGTTGCATGCACATGTTACAATGCACAGGGACCCAGGTTCGAGCCATGGTGCCTACCTGCAGGGGGGAAGCTTTACAAGTGATGAAGTAGGTCTGCAGGTGTCTCTCTGTCTCCCTTTCTTCGTTCCTCTCCCCTCTCAATTTCTGGCTGTCTCTATCCAATAAATAAAAATAATATAAAAATTTTTTAAAAAAGGAAAAATAAAGTAAAAAAAAAGAAAGTCATTTCTAAGTTAAGTAATTTAAAACTTACCATATGTTTTCCTTTAGAGACAATACCATAATGCTATCATGCTAGTTCATGATATAGCAAACATCAGCAGCTATAGCAAAATATAATAGGCTACTGGCTTGAACAGCAAACATTTATTCTTCACAGTTCTGGAAATACCAAGATATCAGTGGCAGATTTTATGTCTGATGAAGGTCTAATTCCTAGTTATAAAAAAAATGTGATCTCACTCAGTCCTTGCAAACTTTCCTCCTGACTGAAGGTATCAGAGAACTTTCTATATGTCTAGGACACTGATTTTAGTCATGAGTGCTCTGCTTTAATAATCAAAGCATTAAAAGGCCCCACTTCCTTAGTGTCATTTCATTGGGGACTATGATTTTAACATACAAATGTTGAGGCCCTTATTTGGTCCAATCCAACCACACCTGGTAAGAGAGAGAGCACTCACCAGGTAGGATATATGCCTTGCTATATGCATGGCCTAGGATTGGACCCCAGGATCACGTGAAAGTTAACAAAGCACAAGAGGGAGCTCTGGTAGTGTGTTAGCGCTTCCTCTCAGTCTCTGTTTCCTTTTCAATGTGAATGAAAAAAAAAGAATAACACAGGTGAAATCATGTATGAATGAGGTCCTGGCTCTCAAAAAAATGTGAATATAACAAAACCTACTTTCCTTCTAAATCATCTAATATATTTCAGAGATATCTATGATGTTCATGTTCCCTTTAGTCCAAACACCTTTCTCTCAGTCTCCTGAATCCTTGATTCTTTTAATCTTGAAATAGAGGATTTGAAAGGAGCCCTCTCTCTTGTTTTCCCATTGTAAAATGTATATAACTCTATCATAATTTTTAGCAAATAATATATCTACTGACACTGTCAAGATGCAGTTCTTCAATATAAAAATAAATAATTAAAAAAAGAAAAGGGAAAATACAGGTTAGGTGGTGACCTATATACATTATAGATATACATAGACTGTTGTCACAGGGATTTCACTATTCTAGGATAACTTTTTTCAGATAGAAAGGAAGAGGCAGAGACAGAGAGAATGGGAGAGAGGGAAAGATACCACATTACTGAAGCTTCCCCCAAGCATGATATTGTAATAAAAATGTAATGTGCTTTTGTCCCCCATGGGCTGGCTTTCCTTGAGAGGAAATTGTGAGTGAGAGGTTCAACTATCTCTAACCATCAAAGCTACTGGCAAATCATGGCTAATGAATGAGTGAATGTGAAAATAGAGGTTCTGGCTGAAAAAGGAGAGAGCCTAAGTATTAGTACCCAAAATGAATTAGGGAAGCCCCTTGAGGAAATTATTACGAAGGCCTTTGGTAACAGAATAACATCTGCATTATTCATGAGCCAGGTGCCTCTTCTGTATCATCTGGTTTGAGCCTTTGATGATTGTTGGCATCCCCCAAGAGATGTCAGGTGTTTCCCCAAGGAGCTCTAATGCTTCCTTTGAAGACTGTTTTTTTTTTAGAAACAAATGCCCATTGACTTTATTAATCTTGATTCTAAATGCTTGATTTGGGATTTCAAAGATAAGTAACAGTTGGAAAGTTTATTGCTAATTAGAAATCTGACACCTTCAAGGCTCACAAATGCATTACAACAGAATTGAAATTCTTTCCCTTCCATGCTCTCCTCAACCATTAATTTATTGTTTAGCATAGCTGGGGTCTTCCACTTTTACCATCCTGGACTATTTGATCACACACATATATAGAGCAAGAGATAGAGACCGAGAGATCATAGCAACAGAACTCCCTCCAGGGCTACAGCATCCCCCATGTGCTGCCAGTACTAGAATCTGGAACTCACGTGTGGCTAGGCATGTGCCCTCCATGAAAAAAACTATATATTTGTTTATTTTAATGAGAGATATGCAGTAAGAAAGATACACACAGGTAGAAAGACAGAGTCCTACTGCTCATCTCTGGCTGATAGTGGAAGAAGGGATTGAACCTAGGACCATGGAATCTCAGGCAGGCAAACCTATCACATAACCACTATGCTGTCTTCCCAGCTCCCCAAACATTTTCAACCTGACCCCTACTCCCCATTATACCAGAAATGAAGAAAATAGAGGGTGACTTTGGGGGCACCTTGCTGTGTCCTCGGAAATAGGATTCCTCTAGACCGGTTTCTGTCTGTTCTCTCTATAGGTCAGGCCTGTGCCTCAGCGGCTCTGGTCAATTTACAGTGCCTTTCCATTGTACACTCTGGAATCCTTATCAAAAACCTTGTCCTGCTTCCTATCAAGTTATAATATGAAAATAATTGTTGCTACAGAGCATACGCAGGAGACCTGGAGCACACTGGCGGGGAGTGAGGAGGTAGCCTTGTTTCTCAAGAGCCCAGAAGTCTTAGTTCTTGCAAATTATCCTCAAATTATTCAGTAGTTTAACCATCCCAAGAGGTTTCTTGAATTCTCATCAAAGGGATCCCTGAGGCTTCATCCACAGACCTTCCAGACTTGCCTGGTCATGACCAAATGTTAGATGACTACACAGTTTAGTTGCTCTCTTTGGGACCCCTGTCACATACAATTCAACTGTGTGAAAGAGTCCGCCTATAACAGTGTAAGAATCACACTTTACTAAATGATATACATCTATGACTCTAAGGGGACAAAGAGAGAAAAATCTCTTCCTACAGATTTTATTTTTTAAAAAAGATTTATTTGTGAAAGAGAGGAGGAGAACCAGGGCATCGCATTGGCACATGCAGTGCCAGAGATTGAAGTCAGTACCTTATGCCTGAACACCTGATACTTTATCCACTGTGCTACCTCCCAGGTTGTACTTCCTACAAATCTATATATTTGCCTCCAGGGTTATCGCTGGGGGCTCAGTGCCTGCACTATGAATCCACTGCTCCTGGAGGCCATTTTTCCCATTTCCTTGTCCTTGTCGTCATTGTATAGGACAGAGAGAAATAGAGAGAGGAGGGGAAGACAGAGAGGGGGAGAGAAAGATAGACACCTGCAGACCTGCTTCACCTCCACTGAAATAATCGCCCTGCAAGTGGGGAGCTGGGGGCTCGAACCCGGATCCTTATGCGGTCCTTGTGCTTTGCACCATGTGCACTTAACCAAATGCACTACTGACTGGCCCCAGTCCAACAGATTTTAATGAGTTACTTTACACACTAGAGTTTTGTGAAATGACCAGAGCTGGATGTTGCCCCACTGCTTAGTGGCACATAAAGTTAAAACACTGTCACTCCATCAAGCATTTTCAGGAAAAGGGGAGGCTCATTTTTTTATTTATTCAGATTTATTTTTTATTGATTCACCATTGACTTATAAAATTGTAAAATAATAGGGGTATGATTCCAAACAGTTCCCATCACCAGAGTGCTGTGTTTCTGTCCCCTCCATTAGAGACTGCAGTAGTTCTCCCAATGTCACTGATCTGGCTGAGTCTGCAGCTCTCTGTTACCTATGTGTGTATAACACATTTTTTTCCTTCCTAGTTTTTTCAATGGTCTTATCTTCATTTCCTTTCTAAGTCACCCCTATTATTACTTCTGGGTATCTTTCCTTTTTTCCTCTTATCTCTCTCAGATAAGAAAAATAATGAGGTTCATTTTTATCATTTGAACCTGAAATGGAGGCAGAAGTTATACTCAAATAACCCCTACTTTTAAATTTTTTAATATTTACTTATTTATTTTCCCTTTTTTTGCCCTTCTTGTTTTATTACTATAGTTACTGTTATTGATGTCAGCATTGTTGGATAGGACAGAGAGAAATAGAGAGAGGAGGGGAAGACAGAGAGGGGGAGAGAAAGCTTGACTCCTGCAGACCTGATACACCACCTATGAAGTGATTCCCCTGCAGGTGGGGAGCCGCGGGCTACAACTGGGTGCCTCAAACTGGGATTCTTAGGCTGGTCCTTGTGCATTGTGCCATGTGCACTTAACCTGCTGTACTACCGCCCAACTTCCCAATTTTCTTTTTTTTAAATTTTTTATTGGTAAGCTATTATTGAATTTGTTTTTTCTATTTTTGTTGTTGTTTTTAATTTATTTTATTTTACCTTTTTTTAATTTATAAAACTGTAACACTGACAAAACCATAGGATAAGAAGGGTACAACTCCACACAATTCCCACCACCAGAACCCTGTATCTCACCGCCTCCACTGATAGTTTTCCTATTTAACCCTCTGGAAGTATGGACCAAGATCATTGTGGGATGCAAAAGGTGAAAGGTCTGGCTTCTGTAACTGCTTCCCTGCTGAACATCGGCATTGACAGGTCGATCCATACTCTCAGCCTGCCTCTCTCTCTCTCTTTCCCTCGTGGGGCGGGTTCTGGGGAAGCAGAGCTCCAGGACACATTGGTGGGGTTGTCTGTCCAGGGAAGTCTGGTTGGCATCATGCTAGCATCTGGAACCTGATGGTTGAAAAGAGAGTTAACATGTAAAGCCAAAAAAATTGTAAAGCTAATCATGAACTTAAAGGCTGGAATAATGCAGATGAAGATTTGGGGGTGGGGGGTTCTCTGTTTTGTAGATTGCTAGTGAGCATATTTTATTATATTCCAAAGGGCCTGTGGCTATACTAGTTTTTTTTTCTTTCCCCTGAGCCTGAAATCTGATATGCAGGTGGATCCAAATTATTATCTGAGGAGAAGATGTTATGGCTGGAAAAAGGGCCAGAAAGCTGGATCAGGGAAGAGAGTAGCTCCCTAATATGGGAAAGGGGTATAAATATTGTTGACTGTAAACCCCATCAATCTGATGTGATCTGGGGCCCATAATCATCACATTTTTTTCCTTCCTAGTTTTTTCAGTGGTCTTGTTTTCATTTTCTTTCTAAGTCACTTCTGTTACTACTTTTGGGTATCTTTCCTTTTTTTCTCTTATCTTTCTCAGATAAGAAAAAAAATAATAAAAATAATAATGTATCATTTGAACCTGAAATGGAGGCAGAAGTTATACTCAAATAACCCCTACGTTTTAATTTTCAAAGAACACTTACAAAGAGAGAAAGAGAACTGGAAAACCAGGAAGTGGTTCCAGGTCAAAGCAGAGGGGAGGCTGGAGACATCAGGTCTTCTGATGTGCTGAATCATGCCTTCCCAGACTGTGGTGGATCCTTTGTGGTTTTGGCAAAAGATAAAGAGATCAGACTGGAGTCACAGTACACAGCTTGATAGTTCAGCACAGTTGTAGGGACAGAAAGCAAGCTACCCCATGGGCAGAGCTAGTTGATTCACTTAAAGATTTTGTCCTCGGAAGAGATATTTATATGAGACTACTATTTTTAGATTTGATATAAAATAAAGACTGAAGTTCTATAGATTGTTGGCCAGGAGTCAGCTGGAAACCACCAGCTGATGAGGATAAAGAAGCTTCAATTAATTTCTGTTAGAAAATTGGTAAACCATTGTATTAGGAATGATATTTTCTTATAGAATAAATTTCTGTTTCAGTTTAAATTTGAATGAATTGAATTAATCTATACTAGTGTTTTGCCAGGCTAGCATGGTGGTGCCACTTCCTGGGCACATACTCTCTGAGTTGGAGAGAACATGACCGGAGCCAGCCTGGGCTGCTACTCACTCAGAGATGTGAGAGAGATGACTCAGGAACAGAATCGTGGTGGCAAGGCAATTCGATCCTTTATTGATCAGAGAGCCCAGGCTTTTAAAGGTCTCATCCAGAAGTGGCAAGTTGGAAATGGAAAGGGCTAGGAAAGGGGCAGAGAAAGGAAAAGGGGCTGGGAAAAGTAGGAACTTCCTTAGCAACTGTTGTGAGGGTTTTAATTGGTAGGATTAATAATATCCTGCAGGCAGGGAGGGTAGAAAGAAGATAGATCAAAGGAATGGAATGAGTGGGGATCTTTCAGGCAAAACAATGATTATGTAGATAATTAGGGAGCAGGCCATAGTATCTGGAATGTAGGGTGCTTTGTGAGGCAAGGAGTCTAATAAGAAGAGAGGATGGATGTCCCCTCAAGTCAAGCCCTGCCAAGCTCAACCACATCCTCACAATTTCCCAACAGTGTTCTATGAAATTCTCCTTCTAGTAAACAAAATGGACTGCTTATTTACATTTTTGAAAATACTTTCTAGATAATAGGAAGAAAAATAATTATTGGAACAGGAAATTAAAAAAACTATTCCTTTTTCACTCTCTTCCTCTTTTCTCTTTTTTTCTCCCTCCCTTCCTCTTTCTCCTACCCATACATTACAAATAACTCCAAAAGCTTAGCTTTTTTTGAGGATGTTAGCTAACACAGTTCACTTAAGATAAGCAAGGAGGATTTAGTAAGCTATGTTGACCAGTATCTATAGTTCTTACTTGATTCTATATTATTTTAATTGATATGATATATAAGTTAATGTCATCTTAAAAGTTTACTTAGCACTCACTATGTGTGCAACATTATGTACCAGATTCTCTTGGGGAAAAGATTGAAAACAGATGAATGAGCACATGGTCCCTGGCACAGGAAAGTTTATAGTCGATAACTTATAAATAAGTAAAGGACAAATGTTATATTTTAAAAAACGCAGCTTCAACTTTTTCACAAATTATTCCCATCTTTTGTGCAGGTCTTAACTGAGCACAGCAACACTAATCTTAATTTGGAAGGAGAAAATGGAAACACAGCTGTGATAATTGCTTGTTCCAAAGACAATAGTGAAGCACTACAAATTTTGGTTTGTATTTCAATCACACCTTTTGGTTTCATTCATTAGTGATTATTGTTGTGTTAATAGCTTTCCATTTATATTATTTGCAAAGTTTAAAACACAAAGAACAACAACAGAGAGACAGTTCTCAGGGCTGGGCGGTGGTACACTTGGTTAAGTGCACATATTACCATGCACAAAGACTCAGATTTGAGCCCTGATCCCCACTGGCAGAGAAAAATCTTCACAAGTGGTGAATCAATACAGCAGGTGTCTCTCTGTCTCTCTCTTCCTCTCTACCTCCCCATACCTCTCAATTTTTTTTCTATCAAGTATAATAAAGTCTAAAAAGATAAATAAAAGTAAAGAAAAATAGTTCTCTGTGGTTTTTATATTTGTGCACACCTCTTAAATTGTGAATGATCTAAGATTGCTTATAGAAAACCAAAAGGTAAGCTAACAATAAAAGACCACTGTTAAATAACAAGAGAGAAAATCAAAGTGAAAAGAAAATATACAAAACAGTTTGAGCTGAAACTAGTGGTCAGGCTGAAGTACACAATTAATAGCCTATGTATTATACTACGACTATACTTTGGATTCTGAGTTTTTGCATTGTCCAAGGAATATCCAATATAGTTAACTGCAGAGTTATTATTGGACCCATGAAATAAAAGCCAAGTGCAATATAGCCATTCATGTTTCCAAGATAAGAAGTTACTGTCTTAGATTTTTTTAAAGGGGAGGCCTGGTGATAGAATAGCTAAGGGAGAAGCTCTAAAAGTAGAGTTGTTTTTTATGGTGAGAATTTCTGATGTGGTTTATAAATTCTGGAGATCTTCATCTAAGTGCAGGACTCCTGCTCCTTTGTAGTCTCCTCCAATCTTGGTGGCAGAATTCCAGTGAATAACAGAGTAATATCCTTTCAAATATTTCTCTTCTTCCACTGCTTCCCATGGCCATTTATTCTTTTTTAAAAATTGTATTTGATAGATCAGAGAGTAATTGAGAGCAGGTAGAAGATAGAGAGATAGACCTGCACACCTGCTGCAACACTCATGTAACTTCCCTATTGCAGGTGGGGAGCAGGGGCTTGAATCCCAGGGCTTATTAATCCCAGGCCTTATACATGATAACATGTACACTCAACCAGATGCTCTAATGCCTGGGTCCCTCAAATATTTCCTAATCACTTGCATGTTATTCAGGTTATCATTTATTATCCAATTTTCCTCTCAACCACCCCAAGAAAAAGATAAATTATATATATATTATATTATATATATACACATATATACATATATATATATATATTAGAAGGAAAAATGTAAAAATTCAAGTTCAATAATATGGATTCATTATATAAGACTTTGTGTACCCCCAAATGAGATATATAATTGCTAAAATTTTATTTTCATTAATAGTGCTAGATATTATAATGGTAGAGAACCAGAGTCATTCCTGAATCTCAGAGGTCCCAGGTTCAATAACTAACACCATTATAAGCCAGAGCCAAGCGTTGCCCCCTGGTCTTTGATATTCATTCTCTCTCTCTCTCTCTCTCTCTCTCTCTCATTAACATGAATCTTTTTTAAAAACTGTCTAAAATTGCTTTTTCCTAAAATATTAATAGTTTGGTTTAAAACTGCTTTTGATCAACATGATTCAACTTATACACATAAAATTACTTTGCCAATGAAATTAGACAAAATAGTGCTGGTCAGTAGTGCACTGGGTTGAGCACACACATTAACCATGTATAAAGGACCAGGGTTCAAGCCTTTGATCCAACCTGCAGGTGGGGGTTTAACAAACTGCTATGCAGTTCTTCAGGTGTCTCCCTCCCTCTCTATTGATCCCCATGCCCCTCTCAATTTCTCCTTGTCTTATCAAAATAAAAAGTAAAAATAATTCTTTAAAAAAATCCAGCAGAAACAGAACAGTGAATTGTGGATTCATCTGTATAGGCATCAAGCTCCAACAATAGCCCTAGTGGCAGTAAAATAAAATAAAATAAAATTCTGTATATTGTCTTCTAAAATATAACACCATTTTTTCCCTTAGAAGGTGAGATTAGAAGTAATGTTCACTTCTTCACACTGAATTTTTCTCCATTCTCCATCCTTATTACTTGGGATTAGCTTCTGCCATTTAATATATGGTTTTTCTTTTCCTCCAGTTAAATAAAGGAGCTAAGCCATGTAAGGCAAATAAGTGGGGAGGTTACCCTGTTCACCAGGCTGCATTTTCTGGTGCCAAAAAATGCATGGAAATAATATTAAAGTACGGTGAGTAGAAGCTTTCCTATATAATATACCATAAGAGTCTTCTATGAAGGATATGATTCATTTGATAAATTTTGATATACTTTTAATAGAAGTTATACAAATGTCTAAATTTCCTAACTTAAAAAAATCTGTTCATTTATATTTGTCATTCTGAATTTTTATTTTCTTCTAAAGGTGAAGACCATGGATATAAAAGGCATTCTCATATTAACTTTGTGAATAATGGGCGGTCTAGCCCTCTCCACATGGCAGTTCAAAGTGGAGACTTAGAAATGATTAAAATGTGCTTAGACAATGGTGCACAGTTGGACCTAATGGAGGTAAATATAACTATTCTTACATGGCTCCTTGCACTTCACGCCCTGTGAGCTTAGCCTGCTGTGCTACCTCCGGGCCCCAACTATTCTTAGTCTACATATTTTTATGGCATAAATTGTTTTCCAAAATTCTTTATAGTTTTTATAGTTTACTTAGATGGAAAAAGTTGCTATTCTTGATATTAATGTAAACAGAACAAGAGAAGTTCTCAAACAATAGTATGTATGAAAACTTTTGATAGCTAACCAAAATAATTGCAAGCACAAATACAGAGTGTAATGATAATGCCACTGATACTGAGAGTAGGAGTGCTGTCAGAGCAGCCAACAACTGTCAAAGTACAAGGAAATAAAATTGCTACCTATGATTTTTATATTGATGCTTTTCAATAGATGAAACTGATTACTATTCATAATATTAAATTCTGTATTCCTTGAGTTTGTTGACCTGGAAAGAAAAAAAAAACAGAACTCTTTTAGCTGAATTTAGACTGTATCCATACATTGGGATATAAACACTGATTCTGGTGTCCAATTGCTTTACAGAATGGGAAGTGTACAGCCCTTCATTTTGCTGCCACCCAGGGAGCCACAGAGATTGTTAAGTTGATGATATCGTCCTATTCTGGTAACAGTGATATTGTCAATGCAGTGGATGGAAACCAGGAGACACTATTGCACAGGCAAGTTTCCTATGTAATTTTTTTCATACATTTTGTCCTATAGACACTCCTATGAAAAATGAGGGCAATCCTACACCTCATTCTACCTGTGGATTTGAAATCTTTCCCTTTTTTTTAATGTCCTAATAAGAATCAGTAATAGATTTATTGCCAAAGTTTTAGCACAAAGTTTTATCATGTTATTGAATGATCATTTAAACTGACCTTCTGAATATAGTAGCTTTATAATATATGTTTCTATCAGTGATACCTTAATATGATTATAATTTTCTTTCCACAGGGTCTCATTATTTGACCACCATGAATTAGCAGACTACTTAATTTCAGTGGTAACTATTCCATTAACAGATTTATTTTCTATTACTATTTTAGTTGGAAAGGTTTATTACAAATGAAAGCACAGAGAACCTTTTTCACTCTAAGCAGTGGAGTATGTCAGCTTTTAAGTGAAATTTTGATAAGACCTATTTGTGGATAAATGTATATTTACCTAGACATCACCATATCAGCAATGAGTATAGTGCGATATTCTGTAACATATTTTTGTTGTCAACAGCAACTATTGAAATTATGCTGTTTACATAGAAAGAGCCCAGGATAACACATTTTAGTATAGTTGTCATGCATGATTTTTTTTGCAAATACAGACTTCTTCACTTGGCAATAAAGTTGTAGAACCTCATAGACCATCATCACTTTCAAAGGACAGACCTCTGCCATAGTCATCTATATTCAGAGGGTCTCAAAAGAAAAAGGATTCACAGCTGGGATATTGCTGTTTTTATCGCCCACTCTAAAAGATAATATTTTGTATACATTTTAATAAAAAGGCTTTATTTCCTGACATAGCAAACACAAGCATAGCATGTAGTGGTAAATATTAGTGAGTATTTTTTTAGAATTATAGACACTATGTGATTTGTACATACAGATTTTCTCAAATATTTGGCTACATTTTCCCATCTAAATGATTTCAATTCACTTATTTCAGTTGTCTGTTGCAGATAAAGTAGTTTTTTTAAGTTTCTTATGGGCTGCTTTTGAAAATTATACACATTCAATCTGGAAGATTTATTATGAATTTATTATTGAACTATTGCTGGATAACATTTGATCTAATTTTATGGCTTGAGTAATAGCATATATTTGTTATAATCAAAAGATGAAGATTATTTTGCTGTTGAAATCATAAAAGAATACTTTGATTCATGATGCTGCATGTGAATTACATGGCAGTTTCAAGCAATCATATAGTCATATGCTTGAATGCTAGCATTATTATAGACATTTTAATCCAGTGAATTCACATTATTTACAAATTTCAGTATAAGCTGATTTGTCTGTGCATATGCTTTATGTTGAATTTATTGTTTTATTTTAGGGAGCAGATATTAATGCCACTGATTCCGAAGGACGTTCTCCACTTTTATTAGCGACTGCTTCTGCATCTTGGAATACTGTCAATTTACTACTCTCTAAAGGTACCATGAGGGACCAAACTAAATCATTCTTAACTATTACCAATTGGGTTAGATAAACACTTATTTACCTTTCTTGTGTACCAGGCATTACACCAATTGTTACAAATACAATGACAAACAGGGGAGTCAGGTGGTAGTACAGCGGGTTAAGCACACATGGCATGAAGCGCAAGCCCCGGCTCCCCACCTGCAGGGGAGTCGCTTCACAGGCGGTGAAGCAGGTCTGCAGGTGTCTATCTTTCTCTCCCCTTTCTGTCTCCCCCTCCTTTCTCCATTTCTCTCTGTCCTATCCAACAACAACGACATCAATAACAACAACAATAATAACTACAACAACAATAAAAAACAAGGGCAACAAAAGGGAAAATAAATACAATTTTTTTAAAAAGTACAATGACAAATAGAATATTTCACAGATCTAGAATAATTTTCTCTCTGTTGAGGGGGAAAACCCATAGGAAATTATGGATAAGTAGTAGTTAATATTTATAAAGCAATGATTATGACCCATATAAGCATCCTATGTAAGTTATTTTAATAAATTGGCCTTATATGATGTAAATACTATAACTATCTGTTCCTGCAATACTAATCAGGGTGACGATAACAAAGAGAAGAGATACTCTGCCTTCTTCTTTCTTGTTCTCCAGTATCTCCATGTTTATATTTGATGCATTAAAATACAAGATCTGATATATTAATAGAGTGCGAACTTTCTACCAACCCTCTTACATACACACAAACTTAACAAATCTTAAGTAAAAACTCAATAAAGTTCATAGTTTGGATTACATTTCTTCTGTGCTTTTTTTTTAGGTGCACATGTAGATATTAAAGATAATCTTGGACGTAATTTTTTGCATCTAACTGTACAACAACCTTATGGATTAAAAAATTTGCGACCTGAGTTTATGCAGGTAATATGGTAATGCATATGTATGGATTTCTGTAAACTGAGTTGGTGTTAGAAAAGGTAATGTGATCTTGCTGACTATGTTTTTTTACTATTAAGACTGATACTAGAATATTAAAATAAAGAGGCCGTATTTAAATATTTAATTGCAACAGTGATTATGATAATGATGGTAACAATAAGTTACATTGGGGTAAAATTTCAAAGAACAGATGGTTCCCATATGTACTTATATATATGTACTTATAGAATAAGCTTTCTTTTGCTGTTTGGCCATTATAAATTGTATGTAATTAGAAAGCCAAGCCTGTGGGTGAATAGTGGTACTTACCATCAAGTAAGAAAAATTATTCAGTGTAATTGTTGACAGGCTAAAAACATTATCTCCATAGTTATATTCGATGAATTTTAAGTATCTCAGAAGTATGACATAGTTTTATAATGGATGTTAGTATTGCCAGTGTCTCTAATGAATAATAAAATACAAAAATAAAAATGTGTCTTTACCTATTTCAAAAATAAAATTGTTTGATGTTGGTTAGATTAAACAACCTATTTGCTATTCATTTCTATTTATTATACAAATAGAAACCAAAGTGAATGTAACTTTAATACCCTTCTCAACAAAGTACATCAACATTAAGCTCTACAATGTTAATAGTTTTGCTTTCCAGACATTGATATTGACTTTTGTTGAAAAACACTCTTCTTCAGAAAAGTTCAAGAAAATACTATTAACACAAGAATAATATTTTGAATATCCCTAGATGCAACATGTTAAAGAGCTGGTGATGGATGAAGACATTGATGGGTGTACTCCTCTACATTATGCTTGTAGACAGGGGGTGCCCGTCTCTGTAAATAACCTACTTGACTTTAATGTGTCCATTCATTCCAAAAACAAAGATAAGAAATCACCTCTGCATTTTGCAGCCAGGTAAAGGATAGTTATGTGACATTTGATCCAGTCTTCGTTCTTTTTAGTACTTGCCTTGAAAATGTTAAACCCATTTTTTTTTTAAGTTATGGGCGCATAAACACCTGCCAGAGGCTCCTACAAGATATAACCGATACTAGACTTCTGAATGAAGGCGACCTTCATGGAATGACTCCTCTCCACCTGGCAGCAAAAAATGGGCATGATAAAGTAGTTCAACTTCTTCTGAAAAAAGGTGCATTATTTCTCAGGTAGGACTATATGACTGGAATACTTACCTGGTCTTATTACTTGTCTACTTTCAGTTGTCCTTCCTATTTGATTTTTAAGTTATATCTAAGTTTCCATTTCACTGGGTACTTTTTTTTCAATTTTATTTTATTTTATTTATAAAAAGGAAACACTGGCAAAACTATAGGATAAGAGGGGTACAACTCCACAGAATTCCAACCACCAGAACTCTGTATCCCATCCCCTCCCCTGATAGCTTTCCTATTCTTTAACCCTCTGGGAGCACGGACCAAGGGACATTATGGATGCAGAAGATGGAAGGTCTGGTTTCTGTAATTGCTTCCCCGTTGAACATGGGCGTTGACAGGTCAATCCATACTCCCAGCCTGCCTCTCTCTTTCCCTAGTGGGGCAGGGCTCTGGGGAAGCGGAGGGAGCTCCAGGACACATTGGTGGTGTTGTCTGTCCAGGAAAGTCTGGTTGGCATCATGCTAGCATCTGGAACCTGGTGGCTGAAAAGAGAGTTAACATGTAAAGCCAAACAAATTGTTGACTAATTATGAACCTAAAGGCTGGAGTAGTGCAGATGAAGAGTGTGTGTGTGTGTGTGGGGGGGGGGGGGGCTGTCTCCATTTTGTAGGTAGCTAGTAGGCATATTTTAGTTATATTCCAAAGGGCCTGTGGCTTTACTAGGTTTTTTTTTTTTTTTGGTTTTTTTTTTTTTTTTTTCCCTGAGCCTGAAATCTGATATGCAGGTGGATCCAAGTTATTGTCTGGGGAGATGATGTCATGGCTAGAAAAGGACCAGAAAGCTGGATCAGGGAAGAGAGTAGCTCCCTAATATGGGAAAGGTATATAAATATTGTTGACTGTAAACCCCATTGATTTGATGTGATCTGGAGTCGCTGTGTACTTGTATACATCTTTTTTATCACTCCATTGAGGTAATGTTGATTGATTGGATTGTTGTTGTCATAGGGATGAAGTTCTACATCTTTCTAAGCTAGATGTTAGCATAGTTCACCATCTGCCAAACCATTCTCCTCTTCCAGGATAGGGTGTCCAGCCACTCATACACTCTCAGTACTGCTTCTGCCTCCTTCAGAGTCCCCGAATCTGCTATAGTATGGCTTCTTATTTGTAAGAATTCATTCATTCATCCATTTTAAGACAAAAAGTGGCAGAGAGAGGGGGAGGAGGGGAAAGAGACCAAGGACCAAAGCTTCCTTCAATGTGGTGGGAGCGAGGCTGGAAACCAAGTTGTACACATGGTTATTTAATTTTATTTGATAAAAGTGGGGAGAGTGGAAAGAAGGAAGGGATGGAGAGAGAGAGAGAGAGAGAGAGAGAGAGAGAGAGAGAAGAGAAAGAATGTCAGAGCATCATTTTGCCATATGCCATTAATCAAAGTCTTGACCACATACTGTCAAGTCCTGCCAAACTCTACCTGCCTGCTATAGGACTTTATAAGTATCAAAAGGGAATAAAAATACAAACTTATGGAATTTAAGTGTTATTCTTAAATGAAATAATAATAATTAATGAGGGAAAGTTCAGCAGGTAACTCACTTGATAAGGTGCGTACTTTACCATGAGTGAGGGCCTGGGTTCAATCCCCCAGCTACCACATGAGGACACCATGCAAAGGGAAATTTTTGCAAGTAGTGCTGTGGTCCTGTGGTACCCTGTACCCCTTTTATCTTCTGTCAGAAGAAAAGGAAAAAGAGAAAAAACAAAAGTAAAGTCTTCCAGGAGCAGTGGAATCATTCAAGTGTGGACACCCAAGGAATAATAAGAATAATAGTAGAAGTGGTTTCATTCAAAGTGTTATCAAAACACTTAAACTTTACTTTGTAGTGCTACTATTATCTACTTATGTGGATACAGACTTCCCTGAGCACGTGCAAGCACACTATACAAATACAAAGACTCCTTTTTGCTCAACTTGTTAAATGATAGACATAAAATTTCTCTTTAAGTCACAGCATGGATATCTCTCCCAATCTCTCTCTAGTTGTATAGATGCAATTATGAAATGAATGTTCTGTGCAGTTCTTTACAATTTCCATGGAAATACTAGGCAGTAAACCTGTAGAGAAGAGGATCCCAGAAGGACCCACACCAAAGAACTGTCATTTAATTATATCTTAACTGAAATAGGAAAGTAGCTCTCACATCCACAACAGTTGCTCACTAACACTGAAGTTAATTTTTTCCAGGATCTCATGCTGCCTTTTTTCTATGTTTCATTTGGAAAACTGGCAAATCTTCATTGTATTCACATCTTGAATGCCTGTGAGAGAGGGAATTCTCCAAGAGAATTAACTATCTTTGAGAGCACAAGTGGAAAGTTCTCCTTCTTACCTGAATAATAAGTGGCACTAAGTTAAGTATAGTATAGCCTCAAACCAGTATGGCATCACCATTATTAGCAGCAGTCCCAGTTGTTCACTACTGTAGTGAAAGACTGATGTATCATCATGGACAATTTTTTTTTTTGCCTCCAGGGTTACTCCTGGGGCTTGGTGCCAGCACTATGAATCCACTCCTTGTGGCCATTTCCCCCCATTTTTATTGGATAGGACAGAGAGAAATTGAGAGGGAGAGAAGGAGTGACAAAGATGGACACCTGCAGACCTGCTTTGCCATTTGTGAAGTGTCCTCTGTGCAGGTGAGGAGCCAGGGGGCTCAAACCTGGATCCTTTGCATGGATCTTTGAGCTTAGGACTATGTGCACTTAACCAGATGTGCCACTGCCACCCCCCCCATGGACATATTTTATATACAATGCTTCATGAAAGACTTAAAATATTTAAGTACATATAACTATCTTACATCCTTTAAAAATATCTCTGACACAGACATGCAAAATTGTTTCACACATTTCCACAAGTTCTACAATGTATTTACATAATTTGATATTTCAATCTGCTAAATTAAAAAATAATACATGAGAACTGTTAAGGAGGCTTAGTGGTAGAGCTCATACTTTGCATGTATGAGGTCTGGATTTGATCCAGGAAACCACAGAAAAACAAGAAATTCAAAAGTAAACAGAGTAGCAGAAATGGGAGAACTAGGCTTACATATGGGTCTCCTCATACACACATATGATGTGTGAATCACTTTGTAGGTAGATTACTAATAATCACTTGGTTTGAAATTAACTCAGAAGTTGTAAATATGTAATAGTTAGCTGCTATAACTCAGATGCATACATTTTATTTTGTCTTCAGAGCCAAGAGGGCTTTCCTTTCCTATATTTTGTCTGTAACATGAATCTTTTCTTAATGCTTTTAACAGTGACCACAATGGCTGGACTGCTTTGCATCATGCTTCCATGGGTGGGTACACTCAGACCATGAAAGTCATTCTTGACACTAACTTGAAGTGCACAGACCGACTCGATGAAGAAGGGGTATGTACTAATCCCTCATACCTGCCCAAGAGAGGTGGGCAAGAAAAAACTGCCAAAATTGGGAAAGTCATCTTTCTAAACACCATGTTCCTATTCTTACCTCATGACAAGTCTTTTGTTGAGATATTAGTATATAAGCTCTTAGAGTGAAAAAATAAGTAAGAATGCCTAAGACTGAAATGTATTCAACAATGACGATGTCTTCAGTTTCTCATAAGCTGATTTATAGGCACATGTATTGATGATGAAATTTTCATGACACCTGGTCAGGGGAGAAAATGAAGCAGGTGGGGCTCAGTTTTCATAAAAACTAAGTGGATCTGATTTATAAAAGTTTTTATTCTAGGATGATGCTATCCTTCCCTTTCTGGAAAGCAAGTATTGAACTGTATATTGTCTAAATAAACTGACGGAAGTAGAGGGTTGCCATTTATTTTGTCATATCTTTATGTAACAAAAGTGAAATGTAAAATCCTTATACAATACCTATGATTTAAAGGAAAAAAAATGCAGGGTTGGCAAAAGAGCTCACCTGGGACAGTGTATGTGTTTGGCCATGCCCATGCCCCACTTGAGCCCGGCTTCTCCTGCATTGAAGGAAGCTTTGGCACAACAGTATCTTTCCCTTATTCTGTCTCATTGTCTCTATCTAAAAAAGGCAGTTCAGAGTAAGCGAATTCCCAGAAGAAAAAAAAAAAAGTCCAACCATGTGGAAATCTCAAAT